>NW_027526295.1:53225661-53601747 GCF_048455015.1 Haemaphysalis longicornis | reverse complement strand
GTGTGCCGATTGGTTGCCCAGAAGGGATTTTCCAGTCCTTGGGTTCTACTTCCAGCAAATATGTCTATCCTGGAATTCCAGCTTCAGATGCAGGAATTGAACCTGCTTATCACCCGCGGTCTCAACGGTGAACTTCGCACCCAATCTCTGCTCCTTAAAAGCCTGCAATACTCTTTCCAGGGTGCCGTCCACCGCCACCACGTTCACGAACCTGAGGACTTTCTTCACTCCATCCATGGCGCGTTGTATTTGTGTGTCCTCGTTTATGAGGGAGATGGGGCTGAGCACCGGAGCAACTCTGAATTGATTGCACACACGGGATTGTTGGACAAATGCCCTGTCGTTCCAGTTGATTGAAGTATGAAAGAGCGCGAGTTGCGCGAGGCGGATACAGGGGCGGCAGTTACGTACCAGGGATGGCGGGACTCTCAACTAGTCTTATCGTTTCAGTGAACCAAACAGATACGCGGTCCATTGTGTTCATTCACGTAGGGGGGCTGGAGTAATAACGTAGGGCTTATTTGAGCTACTCCGCCACAACGGGAATGCACTCCTGAAAATTCAAATCCGTATGTCCAGCATTTTGTGCTGGGTATTCCCTACTAACGCTACCACAATTAACTAGTAACGCTGGTTGCCACCGCGTCTTCGCCATTTTCAGTTGGCGAGAGGAGAATTGCAAGAATTCCACTCGCCATTTAGACATTTCCTAGCCGAAAATGCTCAAATTGGTTTCGGCCATAATTCTGGGCAGCGTTTGCAAGTGAAAAAAACATGTATCTACATACGGTGTGAGCATTAATCGTGAAATAAGTGAAAACAGGTAAGATAAACTTGTTATATTTTAGACTTGTAAGACTTGTAAGTTAGATTTTTGGCGTGTTACGCATACCAGAACAAAACCAGCTAGATAGCCGAACAGGCCTACAGTATAATATCGAATTCATGCAAAAATATTTTCTCACTTATCTTCGCATGCAGTGTACTTAATAAAATCTAGCCACACCGAGTTTCTAAATCCTGATAGGATTGTACTCCAAAATTTTGAAACGTGTGATTCCAGCGTTGTGGCTCGGCGTGGAGGTTACCTGTAGGCCATCCGTTATGGGTGTGATTTCAAAAACACATTCTTCTCGCCTATTTAGCGTCACCTTCCAGCGATATTTCTGAAACCTTTGTGCGCATCGGTCTCATTTAGGAGCAAAAATCAACCCGGTATTATCCACGGTCCAACATATTTTGGGGAATATGTACAAACAAACAAAATAGATTCTGAACTACCCAATTACGGCCCAGCGGTGTGTGAGGCCTCAGCAAAAACTACTACGTATCTCAACGGGTGAGTGCGGTAATCATGAGATTGCGGAAACGCAATTTACCCCTATTCCTTTTTCAAGGTTCAATTTCCGCAAAACTCCAGTCTTAGCCCACCCCTAGGCCATTACAGAAATGTGCTCCATAGAGTTCCAGTCTTCACGTCTAGCCGTTTTGGATGGGCGTTGATTAGACTGCAAGCCAGCCAGTTAGGCACTTGTCCTTATAGGTTTAGATGTTGTTCAAAGTTTACCAATTATTTTTAGGCGACCGCAGCATGCGGAACTAATAATAATACAGTTTACCTAGACGTGCAGTTGCACAAGAAATTTTGTTTTGCACGGTTTGTATTTAAGCACTGTCATAGAAGGTGGCACAAAGTTACTTCAACACCGTCGTCCTCGTCAATTTTTAGGTAACAATAGAAACCAGTCAACGTGCTATAGCTTGCAGGATCCATGTGCGTCGACGATAGCTCCCGTGTTCTGTAACCCCAAAACAAAATAAAAAAACCCTCTACATGTTAACTTTATGCACGCAATTCACCTATAAGCCTAATGAACAACTGGTAAACACCGTCATTCTCCAGGCTTTAAATGCTGTTGCACTTGGTTGTGTAAAGTAGATTCAGGAGTCATTTTCAACATCTGAATCAGTATTTTTCCTACTCCCAAAACTACGCCTAAAACCCTTTCGGTATGCGAAAATAAAATTTTTGAAAATGTCAACACTTACTATTACTTCCATAGCGTTGTCACCCTGAAATAGATTTTATTGAATGTATTTAGCCAGTGTAAAATCCACACATTGTGGCATCATGCACACTGGAATTGAACGCAGGAAACAAAAACCTTGGGCGCGCATCTACTCACTGCTCTGCGAATGTTGACGAAAGACGGTACTGTTCTGCCACTCCTACACTTAAATGACTTTCTTCTCTCGCGCGCCTCCCCAGCTGTCACGCTCTTGCCCTCCCGTTTCGCGCCTCCCAGAATAAGCACGGGCTAGATTTGCCGGAGCCAATTCACACGTTCAACTGTTGCCTCTCACCTACTAGAATTTATGGTTACTGTTGGACTAGGACTGCACCCGCCTGTCCACGCTCGTTGCCTGCTGTTATTATTTTTCGTCGAAATATTGTTTTGAATGCGTGCTTCATTTTATATCGTAAATGTCAAGCAAACGATTATTTTCAATAAAAAGAACACTGAAACTTCCCGTTGTGTATTGATGTCTAGCTGCAAATATGCGTAATGTTATCATGTTGCATGAAAACATTTGCAAGTATGAACTGTGTTTCCAGATCTGATAAGTATTTTTTAACGGTTGGTCGGAAGGCTGAATACTGCGACAGTGATGCAGACAGACCAAAATTTCCTTGTTTAAATAGCCCAAGTTATACTACCGTCTTTATATACCCTCTTTCGTTCAGAAAAGTGGTCAAGCAAATATAAGGTAATTACTGGAATGACCCAGGTTTTATTAAGCGTAATGTATTTACTATGAATTCTGCTCCCGCCGCTGCCGGCTGACGAACGAGTGTTTTTCGGATATTTTCGCAAACTTGCCGTAAAAAAAAAAACACTTCGCTGTGTTCAAATAGGTTACGAATCAAGATAGGTTTCAACAACGTTTTTAGCTTGTTTACAAAAGGTCCAGGAATACGAAAATTGCACGCTTGTTGCAGTTAGAAATTACATCACATGTCATCCCTTCTCTATCGCAGTATGGCTGAGAGCCACGCACCCTGAAATAGTAACGAAAGACGAACCCCAAATATCTATGTTATTTTCTTTGTTAAAGATGACACTAAATGAAGTCATGTAACCACAGTGCATGTAGGACCTAAATATATTCAAGATCAAATTACAACCGCAACAGCATACCGTCTGTTGAGGCAAAAAATGGCCGCGTATGTGTTCCTTTCGTCGCAAATGTCGGCGAAAGACGATAGTCGACTGGCGGCCTAGCCAATTAAAGGCCTCCCTTCTCTTTCCCGTCTCTTTCCTACCAAGAAAACCCGCTAGAGCTTTAAATTTAAAATAAATTTAAACTTAGTCAATTTAAATCTACCGCGTTCTATTGCTCTAAGTCGGGTGTCTGGGTACCAGCGCTTCTCTATGGCGGAGACACGCGTGAACCGAGCCACCCGACTACAACATTTATTGACCCACGATGCCCTACTGCGCGAGCGTTAGAAGCGGAGCATGCATCCCATCCCGTGGAACTTTTCGGTGCTATTTCCGTTTGATTTCTTAAATGGCGCCAGGAGGTAGCGATGGTAACAGCAGACGACGGTATCCTGCCGTTGATGTAGTATTTCATTTGCTATAGCAAAATCCAATCATCAGTCAATTTTTCAGTAAAGCAACACTGCAAATATCAGTTATGTATTGATTTTCTGCTTATATTTGCGTAATGTCTCGTTCTTGTTCAGCAATGTTGGCAAGTATGAACACTGACGCCGGACATTGACGTTTAGATTGGCTGTGAGTGTATAAGAATATTGAGGAGAGTGTATTCCACTTCGGTCGGGTTGCTGAATCGAGTCACAGACGGACAGACAGACAGACAAACCAATTTATGCTTTTTAGTAGCCCAAAAAGACTATCGTCATCTACCTCCCTCCCTATTCCCCCTCTTCCCCCTCCAGCGACCTTTGGTCCTCCCCTTCCTAATAAAATAATTTATCATCATTAAAAAAGAGACATGAAACATAAAATACGTACTGCTGCGAAACAGAGCTACGCAAACTCGCAAAATAAAAAGCAATGCCTGAAAAAATAAAGATGCAATGGTGGACCATCAATAACGCGTCCACACATTACCCTCTCTCTCCTAAACTTCAGGCTGGACTCAATTAACACGACTTGCTCTGTCTCTAAAACCCCGCAACAAGCCGTTTCTTACTCGCTTCAGTAGCGGCCTTAGCTGCCGGTCGCTCCCTTTGTTGCACACCGGTATCGGCCTTTTGCCGACGTTACTCCAATTTCACACGACCATATTCAGCTCTGCACTTGCTGCACACTTGATTTCACAACTGGCACACGCAGTGACGGGGCGTATCGAGACACTCTGCAGCAAGCTCACGCGTCCCGCTCGCAACGGGGCCGGTGGCCAAGCGAACGCAGCCGGCCTCGTTGCCGGCAGTCGTGTCAGACCATCTTTCGTATTTTAATTTCCCTGGATTGCTTTGATTTCATCTATCGAAGGCGAAAACAAAGCGAAACTTTATGAGCCAGGCGAAAAAAAAACTACCGCGGCACTGTTTACGCAGAAACCACTTCTGCGCAACCTCATGCCCATGCGCGAACAGCCCACCTTGCAGAGTTGTTAGAGAGAGGATGGAAGAGAGGTTGGCGGGGTTTATCACAGAATATCGCGCCCGCAGCCAACTGTAGCGGTAAGTCCAGTTCAAGCGAAAACGCCTGGCAGCGCTGCGGGAAGAGCAGCGTATACATGGCTAAGGTAAACACAGACGGCGCTTTGCCGCGATATGGGCATTCCAAGCGTCATACGTATAACATTGGAAGCACGTTAGAGCTACGCTGTTTAATGTTCCGTACATTATGAAGGGACGAATTTTTCGTGCTTGTGTGCACTATCTCTTGTTCCAAAAACATTAAAACTAACAGTCGTCATTGAGGCGCTCATTCACGCTAGCAAATTCCCGGACAGAAAAAAATTGCTCTTCTACAGTACCATCAAATTGCAATATCATCATTTGCATGATCAACACCTACGGCACGGAATTACCCTTCGCGGCGGTTCAGTGGCTAAGGCATTGGGGTGCTGATCACGACAATGCGGGTTCGATTCCCGGCCAAGGCGGCTGCTTTTCTGATGGAGGCGAAAAGCAAAAACGACCGTGTGTACGAGATTTAGGCGCACTTTAAAAAACCCCAGATGGCCAAAATTAATCCGGAGCTCTCGATTACGGCGCGCCCCATCGCCTGCGTTGCGTCGGCGTGTTAAACCCGACGATCAATCAATCAGTTACGGCTCGGACTTGTGTTGATATTCATATTCAAGGTGTGCTACAATTCTCTCGACCGGTAAACGAAGGCCTCTGTTGTGGCACGTCCGGAACGGAAGATGTGGGGTAACGCCAATATGTTTTCTGGCATTCCGATGAAAAGACAGTGGCACACAGAAAGGCTGAAACATGTGAAATAAGTGAATGAATTTATTGTCGAAATTGAAAGCAAGGACCACCAGCAGGCGTAATTTGTCTGACCTAAGGGTGGACACCGGAACGTGCTCTGGTGGGGGGTGTGGGGAATGGGGGAATAAGGTATACAGGAAAGGGACGAGAGTGAGAAGGGGAGGATACATATATATGTATACAGGAGTATATATGTACAAAATATACAAGACTATATGCTCAGAACACTAAGGGAAGAAAAGAAAAAGCATCCCCCCCACACACACACCAACACACGGAGAGAAAAAACCACGCCCACAGCTCAGTCTAACCGGGGAGAAACCGGAACGCCGGGAGGCGTCCAGGTAGGACCCCAGAGCCTCGTGGACTTTGTTGTGAACTCTGTCACTTTGTTTAATCCAGCACTTCCAATGCAGGTATGGATTATTCTGAGGCGTTTGTCACTGCCCTAACAGTTTAAATAAGCGGTTTTATATGCATAAACACACCTTTTCCCGGTCTTGCACGTAACGTACAATATTCAGGGGAGCAAAGGCATTAGCTTCGTCTACTCACGTATTGCAGGAAATCCGTCCTGCATGTCGGTAGCCCCCTGCGCATCTTCGTAAAGTTTAGGCAGAAAACGTGAAACAAAATTTCATAAACAATTCACTTGAAAATAGGCGTTGGTAAAAAAAGATACATATACACTGTACTGCAGACATTCATATTTTAATATTTTCATAACCGTGCTCCCCGTGGCACTGTGGAGAGGAGTGCTTGTTATGAAATAGCTTTTTTTACAACTGTTATTTGGGTCAAAAATAGGAGCGGTGGAGGTGAGGATGTGCTTGCACTCATTGGTTGTTCCCGTTAAAATATACCCAAACAAACTACTGCTGTGAGAAATGCAACTTCACCTACGAAAATATTTGACATGACTCCATCTTCACTCCTCGGTGATAGCAAGGGAACGCTTAGACTAAAGGCGCGCATAGCCAACATAGGCCTCACACACCCGGTTCACAGCGGGAGCAACAAAAGTGACGTCTACAAATTTAAACACAATAGGGCAATCATAATACAATAGCCAGAAACAGAGTCAAAATACATTTCTTATGCATTATACACAGCATACGGCTACAAATGCACAGAAGGATCATAGTACACAGAAACATTGTATTTCATACACTTCCAGAGTTAACGAATACACTACATCACAATTACGCGATAACTTCTTTTAGGTTGTACATGTTCCTAACCTGTTCCACACATACTTGGAACACTTAATTCTACAGTATCAGGGTAATTATATATCAGTATTCCCACGGGAGGGCGAACACTTCAGTGCAGCACACCGCTATCTCTACGGCTGCATTACAGCCAGATATGGCTATAAGTAGCGGAAGACGCTGTATGATTTTATTAATTTTATGGTGCTTTTCTTTTTTTCGGCAATGATGTAAAGTTCCAGCATTCTAGTGATGAAGTGCCTTACTTCGCTTATTATATTTGTTTAGGAGGATACAAGGTGTAGTGTAGGGTTGGTTCGTTTTCGCTTTTTCCCTATAAGCATTTGCAACCTTTTTTTCGTGCTTTACGTTTAGTTTTTTTTTGGATTTGCGGGGCATGCATAAGACGCACATTTCTAAATTTTCCAGACGTTTGTTTTAAAACGTGTTCTATTTTTTTTATTTTTTGCTTTTAGAAACCCTCTACGACCAATTATCTCCATGTACGCTGTTGTAACGAGGGAACATGTTACTTCCGTGAAATCTCCATTTTTGCGCAATTGCAGGGTGCTGCAAGGTTCGCTCATTTTTGCTGCTTTTTGTTCGTATTTACACTGTTTCTATTTGCAAACTTTTTTTGTTTAGACTTGAGTTTAAAGAGGAGATATATAGGATGGACAGTTTTGATTTTGTGAGATCATTATTGGGGAAAAGTTTATTTTTCCATTGGTGCCCACCGCTTAAGCGTTGCCTAGTGTGGTTTGCGGCAGCGCTGGATTTGTAACTCAGAGAACGAAGGGAACACACAAGACCTAAGGACAACAGAGTAGAAAGGCTGGAGGAAGTGTTAGAGGGAGGGCGGTATGTCGAGGCGTAGCCGGTCGCTGCCCGGCGGCGACGCTATACGGGATAACCTAGAGAACGAAGACGCCAAAGGATTAGAGCCCGCAGGAAAGCGGAGGATGAAAGTACGCCGAAAGTGTGAGGGGAGGACGGTATCCCGAGGCCGCGCCACATAAGCCAATTAAGCGCTGCGTAATGCCCGTGGAGCCTATTTCCAAACGGTTCGCTGCACTGCGCCCCACGTGACTTGTGTCTTAGCGCGATACAGAACGTTAATTAAACATGGTCATAGGCTCCACCCCGTAAGTACAGCGACCTAAAAGATGCCCATTCACCATTTATAACAAAAGCAACACGAAGGGTTGAGATCTTCCGTAATAAATGAACAATTGAGTTAAGAAAAAAAAAGTGTGACTTCACTGCACGCTCAGTGGCATCACACATATCATGTGGGGCGCCGTGCAGGGGAGTGTTTGGAAACACGCACCCGCGCATCGATCCTTCCGCGTCCTCTTCGCTGCGTGGCTCGTCCATACCACGTGGCATTGACGGGAGGTTCAAACACAATTTACAACACGCTCGGCGGCAGCGCCGTGCTGCGATATAACGTCACAGTAGCGCGCGCCACCGTGCGTTCGCTGATCACGCGATCACTTCCTGCGACGCCGCGGCCATGTGCCGTGACCGAGAAGACTTGAGTGCGCGCTGCGCAGAAATTTTAGATTAGGGAATATAGGAATCGTGAGCCATTTTTTCTTATGTTTTAACTTTTCGAACTTCTTTCTATCAAAGGTGTTATAACAAGTAAAGGTTTTGATTCCGCCAATTTTCCATTTTTGTAGAAATGCAGAGCGTTTCACAGTCCTGGCTGTGGGAATACTCGGTAAAGAAGGTTACGCAATAATACCTTCCGGGCGCCACTGGCGTGGTACATGAGATGTCGATGTAATCAGCCGAGGTTTAAAGGGACCATGAACACAAAACGCAAGTTTGGACCAATAAGAAGACGTATTTGTCCCCATAACAAATACACCATTTTATCGCACACTTCAAGCAAATGACCGAGATATTAAGGAAAGCAGCTGAAGCATTAATGACACCCAGCCACTTTCCAGTGTCGTCTCTAACACGTAACAGAACTATGTGCATTGGACGGCCGCCTAAATAAGCCACTACCAAAAGACATTATTGGGCGATTGTAGCGAAGTCTCTAGTTGCGTTTGATCGTAGCACTTCAAAGCTAGCCTGCAGTTAAGGCTATGTTCAAACTACTGACGCAAAAACCCCATCGTGATCTATGGGTGTAAAAAAAACGTCGTGTCACGCAATTCGGTTGGCTGAGACGCGAAATGACGTCATTCTTTAATGTTACTACCACAGTTGCGGCAACAGTCTGAACCCGTCTTTACGCATTGAAAGCTTCGTTTGTATGCCTTGTCCATATTACGTCACTCCTGCTCACATATTCTCTGTTAAAAAACTTTTTTAACGGCTAAAAAGGCACTGAGCAATTATGAAAGGACAGCTCTTTCAAATTCAACAAAAGGTTTTTTTTCGGCATGGTACTTTTAATTTGGCACGGCAGGCTATGAAGGATCATAAACCAGGAACACTACGGTTCTCCGAAATCTTATGATTGGGACTGTATGCTGCTAACCAGTTCCTAAATGTACGGCCGCAAACCACTCATTGAAAACATTGCCGTGGTACTGCATAGCTACACAAATTATGAGAACTAAATATTAGATGCTTTTTTTTTATCAAGCCCGAGGAACGGCAATGGTGCCTTCGCCTGGAAACTTTGAGCCTTTCAGACAAGAAATAACAGCTATGCAGTGGTTAAAGTGTTCATCTATCATTTGTTTTCTGCTTGTCTTTGTGCATTTTAAAGAAGGTTGATGTCATAAAGTACGCGTTAAAAATTACGTTTTAGTTTCAACACTGCCCTCGCCCCCAAACGGAGCTTGCATTGGGGGTGACCGTTCTGCTTTTTAATAAAATGATTTGTTATTCCAGGATTCTCAGTTCCCTGGGTCCCTGTGTCTGCGCGTTTTGGGGTCGTTTGCTTTTATTGAAAATTTGGAGCCAACGCCTTGAGTTTTCATTATTCATTTTTGTACGAAATGGAACATAGCGGACTTCTGTACTCGTGCGCAGGCTTATTTTCGGTGTCCTAAAAAAGTTAGCAGGAATTTTCCTTACAGTTGTTGGCAGACAGCTCGCCGCCTTTTTCAGAGATGAGACACTCGTGCCACACCTTGCTGAAGGTTGAAGGGCAAAGAACAATAGTGACATATTGGTACTCAATGTTAGAAAGCGTGCACACTATGTGCAACTGTGCAACAATAAGGAGGTATTCTGTGCTAGTTCGTTTCAGCCCATTTGAAAATGAACAGCTCGACATAGAATAAATGGCAGAAACTTCATTTACAATATGAACGCTCTACCATAACAATGTTTGCAACAGAGAAAGCAGTTCAGTGTTCGTAGCGGCATCTCAGCTGCTAGGAATAAATCTGCAGCAAACAACGCATCAGTTTCAACGGGCACTTAGTCGTTGGGGAACAAATTTCAATAAATGCCAAAGATATTACAACCTCCGGGTTGTAATATCTCGCCAGACTGCCGGCTCGTGCCCGACTTATTACTGGAAGGTCGAATTTTCGTGTGACCTCGCCGATTAATTTTTGTGGTCAATTATTTTCTCAGTTAGCATTTCGTGTTGCATATTCCATAACACTGGAACTGAATACAAGTCAGAGGGACGAGAGAGTTTCTTTTCCCCCTGAAAGAGGTGATGTTCGGAATGACTTTGAAGTCTGGCGGGTTTGTTACGGAAAAGGAAGTCCCCATTTCTCTCACGTAATGTAAAGTTGAGCACCATATGATTAGAGATGTTGCGCAGAGTCATACCCACACAGGCACGCAATACTGTCAAGAGACTTGTAAGATTTACCTTATTTGCTTCCTCATCCGCTACTGTTTTCTCACTACCGCAAGAAGGCTCTGGAAGTACCGGGTGGGGGGTCGCTATTTCCACACCGCGTGTACTTAGGAACGAACCCAGTTTGGTTTTAATTCTGCCATGGTCCATATTATACCAAAAATAAATACTCCAACCAACGAAGTATATGATGCACGTTTGGTGCATAGTTCGGCTTCAAATATTTGGCTAGGAAATACCGTCCTTCCTAATTACGCGTTCAATTCTATTTTCGCGCGACTTCGGTTATTGTGACATGGAATGGTGCGCCCACAAACCACGGCCATTGATGCTCACCACAGGCGAGGTTGTTGATGAGCGCGTACACGACCTGGGCAGGCTTCTCCTGGGTGAGCTTGAGGTAGTTGGGTGCTAGACCGTACATCTTTCCCGACGTGTTGCTCCATACAATCGCAGGTGCGGCCATGGCGACGTTCGGAGAGATGGAGGTGGCTGCCACCACAAACAAAGCGCAACCAAAGGAGACACGCGCCGCTACTGCCATCACCCACTGCGTCTACAGAGGTCGCGGGTTTGCGGTTGGCCAACTAGTTTGTGCAGTGTCCGGTGGGCTTCACGGCAAGGCGTAGATACGCGAACTGTTAGATTAGACACACGTTGGTATCCACGATATTGTCGAAGTGACGCCAGGCCGATTTCGGGCACCGGGCTCCTTCCTGCGGGTTCCACTACATAAATTCAGCTTCCACGACTTCATTCAAGTATTAAGCAATATCACTATAAGGGTGCGGATCGCAATTTCCACAGCGCGTGTACTTAAGAACGAACCCCGCAATATCACTATAAGGGGGTGCATGTTTGTGGTCTTTGCACCATCGCAACTCCGGAGTTGGTTTTTACCGTTTAGAAAGTCTGGCTAAGGCGTCTTTTCTATTAACACTAAAATAGCATATTTATAGGCGTTGCTTGATGCTGCTGCCCCAATCCTGTACGTTTTGTGCAGATGTGTTCTGAACTATAAAACAACCCCACTTTCAACTACAACAAAAAATTATTTAGAAATTTCTATAGCAAAACTTTAAATTTAGGCAGGTGTTGGTTACTGACGACTGAGTTTATAGTGCATACGAGTGTATAGAGCATAAAGGACCACGCAGACAAAATAGAAATTTGTTTTATTCGAAATATTTGGTGTTTTATAACGGCTTCAGTGCTTGTATGGCAGGAAACCATGCTTTATTCATAGAGAAATGAAACATTTAAAGCCAAAATTTCACTTTTCCGGCTAAATCGTGTGTTTTCGTGACGTCGACCTTGACGTATCCAGATAAGAGCACTAAATATTAAGATAGCCTGCTAACCAGGGCTGCAAGTATTTCACAGATGGCCGTTTACTTATCTTGTTTATAGCCTAAATTCCTGGATGGCGCTGCAATACCGCCGAGGTTAAGGTCCCTATCCTTAGTTGAGGTGCCATTGTTCACACTTTGCTTCTGGCCGGACTGCTATACCTGTCGTATTTTTATTAGTGTTGATACTAGTCGTTTCCTAAAATGTGAGCTACTACTCGACAAACATGGCTGTGTAAGTGACCGTGCTAATATGTCAGTTGGTCAGTTTTGTGTAAGACAAGCCCAACGCAGCCGATGACTGTGTTAGGAAGTGTCAGCTGGCAAAGTGCCGCACTAACTGCTTCTATGTTTACATGTTCGTTTGTAACGTTAATTGCTCACCCCACCACTCTTACTGCTATAAAAAACGCGCTGCAAATTTAAGCGCAAACAGCTTGTTTGGGAAGCCTAAAAGCTCTGCGTAATTTGCGTTTGATTTTGCCGACCTCAGCCAATCGAATCGCACTGCTTGGTATATGAGATCATACGTTCGGTTGTGGGAAATAAGCCAAGGAGTCGCATGGCCATTCCCTTTTTCCCTAATTATATAGCTTATTTGAGTGAATTTACGTGCAAAGTGGTTTTAGTATGGTTCTAATCAGGCAATGTTTCGAATGAATCAAACTTGGTCTGCATGACCCCTTTAAATAGAAAAAACGAAATATTAGGGCGCAGTGCCTTTTTTTCCAGACCTGTTATATTTCCCCGGTTCTAACGTGCCCCAGATTGTAACCTGCAGGTACGTCTTGGTATGAAAATTTAAAAAATAACTTCACGACGATTCTACCACGCACATGTAACAGACCATTTATTCGTTAGGTTTTTTTTTACAAATACAACTGCCGCCAGAAATTTTTTTTCCGCTTCATAAACATGCTTACCCAGCACCTGCTTGCATTAAAACTTGAAAGTAACATTCTGAGTGTTGGCAATATCAAAGGCATTTATCTTTTTACATTTACATGGGACGAACAGTTGGTTCATTTACAGCTACTTCTTGGAATTGCACCTGGAAGTCACTGAGCTATCCAAAACATCCGTACTCGGTGATGGTGAAGCCTGGCATCAAAGTGCGGCTTGGCTTGGCTTACGTCAATCCCCCACTCATGTCGCCGGGACGAAGGAGAGCGCATGATGCTCATCTATTCATAGTGATACCAGTTCGGAACCATACCGATTAAAGGGAGGGGCTGATTGCAGAGCAGAAATACGCGCAACAGATGAGAAAGGTATTTACACACTTGACACTGACGAATTGCTCTGGAATTGATTGAGTTGAAATTTGATCAGACATCGTATTCATGGCCATGCTACTGGGCGCTTTCCTTTCGACTCCGTTTTTATGGCGGTTCTAACGCACACTCAAATTTCAAAGCTATTTTTATCAAAATTGGGTGCACATTAGAATCGCTCAATTACGGTGCTAGTCTTCGCCAGAAGTGTGAGCTGCGTACTCACACTGAGCACGCACCACATTACTCAATAAAATGTGCTTGTGTACACGTGCATGTTGTTCGCTGAAGGTATTTTTTGCAGTAAGTGCGCGGACAGTTTAAGTCTCCATAAAATATACGCTTAGCCAGCCAACAACAATCAAACAGCAAAGTATGACAATATGTTTTAAACACAGAACAGCCGACATCTAACATTTCCGGGCTAAAGTAGTTCGTAGAGCCACTTGGTGTTTTGAATTTTCATTGATTGATTGTAGGGTTTAACGCGCCGACGCAACGCAGGCGATGAGGCGCGCCGTAGTGGAGGGCTCCGGATTAATTTTGACCACCTGGGTATCTTTAACGTGCGCCGAAATCTCGTACACACGGGCGTTTTTGCTTTTCGCCTCCATCGGAAAAGCGGCCGCCACAGCCGGGAATCTAACCCGCGACCTCGTGCTCAGCAGCGCAACGCCTTAGCCACTGAGCCACCGCGGCGGGTCTTGGTGTTTTGAAAGGTCTTACCATTAAATAAATACCAAACACTGTAGCTAAAGGTACAAAACTCGGGCCTAAGCTATTGAGATCAGAAAAAAAAGAAAAGCTCAATTAGTAAAAATGGTGGATTCGGCCTTATCGTACGTTGTTAAAAATCAACCGCAGTGGTCTTATGCAAATTAGCGAAACACTACTAAATGAACACCACCGAAAATTAATACGTGAAGATATCGTCACACGCTGGTCGGGGTGCTTTGGTGTAAACGACTTCTGACACTGGTCATCCATCGTACGCTTCCGAAATGTGATTTTCTGAGCAATGATTCCGTTCACGCACACGTTCAGATCTGTGTGAATGCATTGATGCTGGGCCCAAGCAATGTTTGCCAATCGTTCGCTGAGTCAGTTGAACTAACGGCAGGCCGCCCACAAGAGCTTGCAGTAACAACAATATATCGTGACATCAAGCAAAGCTGTACTGCTGATGCACTCACCTGGCTATGTGGGAGTGTAAACACCTGCCCAAATAAAAGAACCCTGTATAGCGATCTTCCAGTCTTATCAGCGTCTGTATACTGGGAGACTTGTATGCGCGCCTTGTATACAAGGCACCCAAACTACAGTCAGAGCATTACTTCTTTTACCCGGATTTCCTGCGACCATAACTGGACCTTTACGTGTCAAAACTACGCCTGGGTTATAGCGTTAGCTGTAGGCTACACATGGATGTCAACCACATTGAGGTATTTGACGTGCGGCGACATTTTAAAACAGGGGCGTTTCCATTTGGGAAACGGCTGCAAGTACGAGGATCTAACCGCCGTCTTTGGGCATCGGCAGAACGCCTTAAACACAGAAACGACATGACAGACTTCAAACGACAAATGGCGCCATGGAGATGACACAACAAAAGCCCGCCAGTCACTCACTGCTCAGACTGTCTTTCATAGATGAGGCTTTAACAGTTAAGGGCATTTCGTTACGTGTTTGAGTGTTGGTTCTGATCGCAATGCTGCCTGATTTTAAGCCAGCACATTCTCAAGCCGCAAAACGGGGCAGTAAGTTTGGCCCGTATTTTGCGCATTTACGTAAACACCTCACAGATATCCCTCTTGGATGTGTTTCCAGCGATGCGTCATGTAATTACCCCTGATAGATATTTTTTTCCACCTATTACTTAAGCTACCGAAATGCAGAATATTACAAAGGAAACGGTGTTTCTCTTTCAAACTAGGACCAACTACGCAGCGTGGCAGACGAGAATTACAACGTGTAGCCACAAGCCCTAACCAAGTTTTCGTTTCAACACGTTGAGCATGGGTAACGCTGTGCTGCCGAGTTGGGCACCCTATTGGATATCGCTCTCGGCGAAACAACCTGCACTGCGCCATCTTGGCCTGCCAAACCTCGCCTTGCTTCAATGGGCTTCTGAGGCATGGCTGTTTACCGCGGGGACGAAGATACATCGTAGTGTAGTATGCAGTGCAGCGCGCTTACAAAAGGGCGTAATCGGCATTCTTGTTCAACTAACACTGCTTCAAATCAATACCGCAATGGTGCATCTAGAAAACGCATTTAATGATTCAGAAGTGTCGAATATAACCCGGTGTGTGGCCCGAATGTTCGTAGCAGCCATTCCGTAGCTATTGCGAATAAAATGTCATACTGGCTGCTGCTTGAAGCTAAACACATTATTACTACAACCCAAACTCCCGTTATACGTCATAATCCGTAAAATATAACGTTTAATACGCCAAACGTGCATGCTGTTAAGCACCAGAACATGTTCATCATATAGGCGAGAAGGCCTATCATCTATTGACGCAGCAGCTACTCGTCAATGACGAAACTCAGCCCTTCTGGGTTACTGCTTGCTGTGAGGACACTTCAAATGAAGCTGATATGCCGACTGCAAACATGGACATTGGAGTCCAAAAAGTGACATTACCTTGTTGATATCTTCTGTACGCAGGCTTTCACTACTTCTTCGTTAACTTGCTGGGTTCACATTTTTGCACCAATGTGGGGTATTTGCCACCATAGTAAAGTTTTATTAGCTTTAAAAATTACAAAAATAACTGGTTTCGATGAGGCAACCACCGCACAATATGGCTCAATTTTTGTGAACGTCAGGACCAAGCTTTCGGGATTTGAGCGATTTTTAATCTGCTGTCATTTGACATGAGTCAACTGCTGGCTGCAGTCTGTAACTACATGCGCAGCACTGGCACCAAGTCCAATAATTTGCTGTTATGGGGATATCCTGAAGACGTGAAGTAGTCAGTAACGCACCTGAACAAAGCACAGGCAAGACGCCGGCATCGAGAGGGTTTACTTTTACAGAGGCTAACAGGCTTTAAACGATGGAGTAAGCATCCAAGTTGTTAGGCGAGCAGTGCTTTCACAATGAAAACTCCATTGCTGATTTTCTTCAACGGGTTGTATTAGGTAGAGAATTTCCTTCCAGTGTTTAAATAGAAGCAGGCGGTACTGTAAATGTAGGAGTATTCAACCCCGCAGTACGGTTACCCGCATTGGGAGTGCGGCCGCCTTCGACAATAGGTGCATGGGCTACAAGCGATTGCAAAGTGGTGCATCTACTGCTAAGTCAGGAGTTGTCAGCTCCGCGAGGGATCAGGTCGGGGTCATCTTGCATTGCCTCTTTTGACATGAGTGAGTGAGTGAGTGAGTGAGTGAGTGAGTGAGTGAGTGAGTGAGTGAGTGAGTGAGTGAGTGAGTGAGTGAGTGAGTGAGTGAGTGAGTGAGTGAGTGAGTGAGTGAGTAGACCCGCTAGCGTTCGATGTGCACAACCAAAGTAGGGCACACAGTGTGTGAATCACACTTCATTCAGGACGTCGTACACCAGAACCCCATGAAGCACTACAGCCGATACCACCTCATATACGGGCCGCCATCAAAGCCATCCCAATCCCACGACATATGCATTCCGAGTACTACAAAGGACGTCGCAACGCTCGTGTTCGCTACCTACATCAGAAGAAGTACTCACCGGACAACGAAACCCGCTACACCGACATCGCTCACTCACCTTCTCACTCAACCCTAGCGCTAACCGACCTTTAGCATTGTGTTCCGCAGTCAGGATGTGCAGTCCATCCTGCAGGCCGGTCCGACGATTGCCGTGTCCGGGGCGTTGGGCGTTGTTTTGTTCTACACCGCGGAAATCTTCCCTACGGATCGGCGCAGTGTAGGCATCAGCATGGCTCTCTTCATTGGCTCCTCCGGAACACTGTGCGCCATTTTTGTGAAGACGCTTAGGGGTGCTCAGCTTGTTTGCTGCGTTGATGGTTTCGCTCAGCATTGCGACAATCGAGTGGCTCCCGGAAGTACTCATCGAGAAGCCCCCGAAAAAAGACCCAGTCATGAAGAGCGAGCAGGAGAGAAAGGAAGCCCTTGTGGCGTCACTGGGATCCCCGAAAAGAACTCCTCCGCTCCAACTAAGCACCGGGCCATCCTCTAAGCAGAAAGAGCCTACCGGTCAAATCCCATCGTCAGTGCCCTCGGTGTCTTAAACTACGTGGAAGACATCTCGGAAATCATGGAAGCGACGACCGTTTCAACACAGTTTGCCTCCTACTGCCATAACACCTTAGCCTTGATTAGTTCTCCCTCGCACGACGCCACCAGACAAATCGCTTCAATGATTACTTTTTTACTGCTCCTTTTTACGTTTTTGTTCCGGTATAGCATGGTAAAATTGTTCTATCCAGACCGTGCACAACGGTTATCGCATTTAAACGCCCTCACGGGAAATTGTTTAATGCGCAGTGATGGATGTTTGAATTTTTGGCCAAATTGCGCTGGTGGTCAACGAGATTACTGCGAAATTGCTTCTTAATCATTTTTGCGCGACTTTTTGAGAACCTAACGATGTAGTTATCGTGACTTTAGGAACAGAGTGTTTGTGCTTCGTTTGATTGTTTAGGAAATCTGTGAAGCAAGAAAATGTGTAAAATCTTGCCATGATGAGAAAACATGTCCTGCGACTACAAAGTGCATTTTTCAACGTTTCGCCACTCGCACTGTGCAAATTGACACTGCTGATAACCACCTTGGAGATGCACGAAGTGTCCGCAGTGTAGTTGCGGTGTGTTCTACGTTGGTCATGTGGGTTTTGTCGTATGCTCTAATCCATACGAGTGGAATTTTTGTTTGAAAAGAATAAACTCAAACATAACACCTAGACTTGGTGATAGGCGTGGTTTACTGCGACAATCCGAATGACAAATCTATTTCTTAAAGAATAAAAATCTCTCTTTTTCCGTTCAAAACTCTCCCTTCCTGCGTTTCTCCCTGGAGCGGGTTTAACAATGCATTGAATGCGTTTTTTGCGAAGTAGCTATACATTCGGTGAAGTCCGAATAGGGCAGTATACCAAAAGATATAACATATGTCGAGTCATTGGTTGCTTGTTATAAAGACGCCGTGGAGTTCTAGGCAATTAGGAATCCCCGTCAGCTTTCGATACATGAGCTTTCAGTGAAGTACGTATTACGGGCCCTCGGAGACCGCGAACTCCACTAGGCCTGTAACATTTTCATTAGAAACCGAAAACAATACGACTGAAAACGAAATATCGGGGGGATTGAAACTGGAAGACGAGGGTTTGGGTGGGGGGGGGGGGGGCTGGTACAAATAATTAAAATAAAATGAAAGTCAGCGTGGAAAAAAAAAACAAAGATTGGTTTGCTTGAACACGGGAAAAGGTGCTATTTGCGCGCACAACCCGTACCCGATTTAGTCTATAGGAGATATAGAGGTTGCAGCTGTTTGTAAAAAGAGCCCTTCTTCCTCCACGAAAATATCCTAGACTTCTCCGTAAAAAAAACCTGGCTAGGGTTGTGTTTTAAATTTCATTTTAGCATGACAGCGCTGCCTACATAAATTTCTTCATAAGTTTTTCTGCATTCGGGGGGGGGGGGCAATCGAATGTTTGTAAAGCTGGTTTCTTTTAATAGTGAGAGTGTGCCTTTTATTTAGAGGAAATTGCACAAAAATGCATTGTGCCATCGTAAACACCGTCTAATTGTTTTAGCTGATTTGTATGCCACAAAAAAAACGAATTTGAATTAACATCTCGTCGTAAATGAAAAAAGAAGCACGTGCAGAAGAATTCCGTAAGTTGGCCGCATAAGGTGTTCCCTGAACGAGGTAATAAACAAAAAGATACAATTCTTCAATTTCTAAAAATACCTGGAAAAAATCAAAAACGGCGGAAATCTCAAAATGCAATCCCTGTGCTGGATGGTTGTCGATAACCCACGTTATGCTGAAATAAAAATGTAACGGCCGTTTCAAAGCAGCATGCATCCGATGATTCGGTCGCCGAAAAGTTTACGCGCCGAAATGTCCTTGCACAGATATGTCCGTGGACCGATATTTCCGTGCCCCGAAATGTCTGCACCGAAACGTCCTGCACCGAAATGTCCTAGGCTGGTCCAGGCGTGGAGCAAGGTTTGGCGCTTGTCACTGGGGGAGAGGTGTTAAGAGGATGAAAGAAAGTGCAGGCGAAAAGGAGGGGACAGGGGCGGGGACGCGCGCGCTTTTGTCCCTTTGTGGGCGCAACAGTATTTCATGTAAGCCTGTGTACTTCAGGAACGATAGAAGGACCTTCGCTGCCTACTTCGAAGTCGATGGTAGGGATCGATGTCTTGGGCGAAATGCAACAAACAACCGATCAAGAGAATTTTACCTGCTCAAACATTTTTGTGCAATCAATAAAACTGCGTAAATTTCTCTCTATAGTTGTCCTTCCTAAGCTTTCTGCTTTGACATTCTGCTATTTTGTCGTTGTACTTGTTTTTCGTTCACCTTTCTGTTTTTTGTTGGCTATTATGTCACGGCGACATGTTTCTTTGTGCTTCCAGCTGCACACGCGGCATATTTAAGCTTATCATGCATCTGATATAACTACATTCAATGCACTCGAATTGCAACGCTTACCGTGTTTGCAGGGTTGTAACGCGCCCCCGATGGTAATCCACAGGTGAGTTCACGCAGGAAAATTCTAAAAAATAAATTTTAACGCCGCTTTTGGTGTGCATATTGAAAATACATAAAACCATGCACTTGCTAGAAGTCATATAATTTGACGCACGCAAATGTAGCACCAAAAATACCTTGTGTCTAATCAACCTGTATATCTAGCTCCGGTTGGCATTAAATCTGTAGCTGCTTGGAGTCCGTGCGTTTCAAGTGCTTTGACCTTGGCCACATAAACGTGACGGACTGTTGATTTATGCTTTTCACCTGGCACTCTTAAAATTCTTGACAACGTCCGTGCGGGGGGCCGGTGCAGCCTTGCATCAACATATATACTGTGCGTTGTCTACGGCAATCGTGCACTCATGTCTCCAGGACGCCCAGTGTGCATGGTGCTGCTCGGTTGCCCTTGGTGTCTATATGTAAATTTATTTTGCGCTTAAAGTAGCCATGAAGAGAAAATACAAGTTCGTGTAATTTGGAAGAACTAGGATTCAGTATCTCACTCAGCTGCATTACAGCCCCAAAAGATGTTTTTTTAAGAATTAAAAAGCAAGTATTTAAAACTTTCAAAGTTTGCGCCACAGTGACGTGTTATGAGCAAGAATGACGTCATACGGGCCAACAATAAAACAATTTTCAGTGCGTTAACTGCACGTTAGCATTCAAGTGATGCAGTCAAACGGAACTAGAGGCGCCATTACAGATGTCCAGTCATGTGTCGTCACGACAGGTCAGTTAGGCGGCCGCCAATCGCACAAACAAGGTTCCGTGACGTCATAGAAAAGTTGCGGGAAATGGGCTAGGGGGTCGCTACTGCTTCACACGTTTGCTCTAATATCTCCTTTATTTTTTCGAAGATTGAGATGACATTGGTATCATTGTTATCGGGACTAAGCAGTCTTTCTAATAAACCAAACTTGTATTTTGTCTTCATGGCTTCTTTTGTGGGCGCTTCCTAGTAGTACGTCTTCGGAGCTATAACGACTGAAACAAGATGCTCATTCCAGCAGCAGAAATATGTGCAACTGCTCGCTAACGTATCTCTATTGAAGAATGGCTGCACTGAAAATTGCTCACCTTATGTGGATGGATTGTTTTGGATCGGATAGGATTGAATTTATTTATTTATTTATTTATTATTTATGTTTTTTGTTGTTGGTATTTTGGATGGTACATACGCCTCTGCCGCTCGCAAAGCAACGATTTCACACATGCCTTCTAACACTATCACGCCCTGCCAAGATGAGATTGACCAGGCATTGCAGGAATTGGCGCTAGAAGAAACTCAAGCTGAGCGGGACTATGCGTCGACGATCAGGCACTTGCAAAAACAAATTTCAGAACTCCAAAAATCTATTGAAACTGTGAAGTCCCAGTTTGCCAAACAAGCCAAGGAGCGTAAATAGCGCCGCTTGGTGTGGCAACGCAGAGAGGAACAATTGCGGAAAGAGCGGGACCACATCGAGACGCATGACAGACTTCAGCCACGATCCCGTGACAGTACCACCCCACTTTCCCAATCTGAAAATGTTGCCAGAAAACTGAACTGTGTGGACAGTGTATCCAGCACTGCCAAAGAAGGAAGTGTACATTCCACCATACACTTGGAGCAATTTCTGCAAGCCATGCAGAGTCAACAACTAACAATACAGCAGCTTATGGAGCAACAACAGCACACAATGCAGCAATTCATGCAGCAGATACGTGATCGGTTGCCACAGCTCGCTTCAGCCACTCAAACGTAGTTTAAATGAGCCGAAACATCGACCTCAACAACACCTCTACCTCTAATCTGGCTTTAACCACTATGTCAAGATGTCCGGACGCCCTCCATTGGAACTGCCGCAGCCTGGGGACATGCGCCAATGAACGGAACCTGCTGTTTGGCCATATCGGCCACCCCACTCTCCTTCTACTGCAAGAGACAAGGGGTACTCAACCGAGAATTACAGGCTACGACGGTTACTTTTAACCTGCTATCGTGCACACCGCGAGACACGGCAGTTCGGAAAGATTGGTTCAGGCACAAGCCGCAGTGTTTGTTCGTCGTGACGTACCTCACACACCTCTGAACACAGCTGCATTTTGTACAGATTACCAGGAGGTGGTAGCAGTAAGATGCAAACTGACACCACGCAAGACAATGCTAGCAATATCGGTGTACATACGTCCAGACACAAGTGTGCGCAGACGAGCAAATTTCGCGTGGCTACGGGATCTTCGTGCGCAATATCCACGTGACGCCATACTCATGTGTGGGGACTTCAATGCCCCGACTCGTGACTGGTGATATGCTCGGGACTCCGTTCGTGGGCAGCGCCTTAGCGACGAAACTGAGGCTGCTGGCCTTCTACTGGCGAACGACACCGCTTACCCAACTCGACATGGGCTTCACGCGAGCCAGCAGGACACATCCCCTGACTTAACCTGGAGCACACCTGGTCTTGTGCGTGAGTGGCGATGCGGGCTCGATACCATGGGTAGCGACCATTACCCAATTTGGTTGGAGCTTCATATTGCAAACGCAAAAAAGCATACGCGCCACACAAATGCTGTCAATTGGGACGAATTTCGCGCTAACTTTAAGCGTTACGAAATGAACATGCCATTCCACGTCAAACTTTTGCGCGCAGTGGAAGACTCAGCCCGGCATATCTCTGTCAATGGGAACCTGCCCACGCCTGATCAACATCTACTGAACCTGTGGAATACTAGGCAGCAGCTGCACCATGCTTACCTCGCCGGTGAAAGGTGGTACGCGGACCTTTTCAAGGTGCGTGACAAGACGGCGCAAGCTCGACGTTACGCAAAGCAACTTACCCGCGAACGATGGCTCGACCACTGCGCCTCCTTCGGAGAAAGAACGGGCCATCGAAAACTCTGGCAAACGTTTCGAGCCATCAACGGTGAGCGCAAACACGGAAACCCCGTGCAAGCAATCCTTCTTAAGGAAGGCACCATCAGTGCTGAAGTTGAGGATTTGGCTGCATCTACGTTTTTCCCCCAGCCTCGTACACCACCGGTACCGCACCTATACCAAAACCGTACCCCAGCTTGCGATGACGGGGTAGAGTCCCAATTTACGCTACAAGAATTGCTGCACGCTTTACAGTCCGTGAATGAGCGCAGTGCGCCTGGAAAGGATCGCATCACCTGGCAGATGCTCCGAAATTTAGACCACACTGGCAAGCAGCAATTACTCGATAACTTAAATCACGCTTGGATGTCAGGTACCCTTCCACCCGAATGGAAGCACTCCCTCGTAATACCTATTCCTACGCTTGGCAAGTCCCCAATGCAGCTGAGCAACATGCGGCCAATTTCACCGACTTCGACCCTTTGCAAGCTTCTCGAGAGAATGGTTCTTACGCGTCTCAATTACCACCTCGAGGAACAATGCGCTCATTTCCATCCAGCGCAAACGGGATTCCGTCCAAACCTTTGCACACACGACAGCCTCTACCTCCTGCGACGTCTGGCAAACAAGCGCCGCGGCCGGCGAACCGGCGTACCGAGCATCCTGGTCACCGTAGATTTTCGCAAAGCGTTTGACACAGTCTCTCACGAAGCCATCATTCAAGCACTGGAAGAAGCTCGTCCCGGCACACGAATCGTCAACATGGTAAAAGCGTTCTTGCATGAGCGCACATTCGAAATATGTAGCGGGCGTAGCCAACCACGTCACTACACAAATAACGTAGGAGTGCCCCAAGGGGCAATCCTCTCGCCAACCCTATTCAACCTAGTGATGAGAGGGCTCGCAAATTGCCTTCAAGACCACGCTTCGGGCATTCGTTTTACTATGTATGCCGATGATGTCACTATCTGGACTAACCCAGGGCACCATGCCACAACAGAACAAGCAGTAACTGCCGTTCAAACTGCCCTGGATGCTTTATTCGCTTACCTTCCATAGACTGGCATGTACCCATCGGCTGAGAAAACTCAGTACATTCTCCTAAGAGGGTCAGAGGAAGATAGAGAAAAGTGAGCCTGAATCTCGAGGATCAACTAATCATCAGATCCCCTACTCGCCAGGTTCGCATCTTCGGCGTACCGTTTCACGAGAATGGGGGTGACGACGCATGGCTTAAAGAGCTCACTCTTATATGGATGAAGATCCTGCACCTCATTAAGAGGATTTCCCATCACAGTGGGGGTGTGGGTACGAAGGTCGCCCACATGTTAGTAGTATCACTTCTAACTTCCCGCGCCTGCTACGGAGCCTTGTGTTTTGACCTAACTCAGGCTCAAACCAAACAACTGGAGGTGTTACACCGAGCAGCCATGCGTGTTATTACGGGCCTTCCTTGGCACGCGCGGGTAGAAGAGCTCCATCGTTTCTCTCGTCTTCCTGCAATAGCTGCGACTATCGAAGAGTGGAGGCGTAATCACTCAAGGCGCCGCACATGGACTCTTTCTGGTCAACGTTTACTATTGCTGGACTCCCCCGTGCACCATACCGACTTGCCAAACATTCCTCCGAAGATTCCACCATGGGAGGATGAAAATTGCTGCCGGCTCAATCCTATTACTCGAAACATTACCAAAGCGTCCCACACTTTCCAGCGATCCGCTCAGGCTGCCCGTGCCGATGCCGATCCTGGGGCCATTTTCACAGGCGCCTCCTGGGATTCTACCACCCACCGCGCAGGCATTGTTTTCGACCACCCTCAATGTGACGTGCGCCGTGGCCTGGTGCTCCAGTACAATGATCAGGAGTGCCCCACGTATTGTGAACTGGAGTTGCGCGCTATTCACATGGCCCTGGACTTTTTTCGCAACAAGAGTCTCAAGGCGCCTTTTCCAGAGGGACGCGCCTGACCATTTACACAGGTTCCCTTCAGGCCATCAAAAAACTACAGCAGATCCCACGGAACGGCTGCCTAACTCATCAAATTAAGAGCAGTTACCGTGCACTTTACGTACAAAACAATGTGGACGTACATGTGACCTGGGTTCCCGGACACGCGGGCGGCTTTGGAAATGAGGCCGCTCACGCTTTGGCGAGCGCGTTTCTCCACTCCCGGGCGCCGTCGCTGGAACACGGGTTCACTACCGCCCGTCCACACCAGGACCCCGACGACCAGCGTGACTTCCTGAAGCAACGCGGACGGCAAGTGCTCCTCGCATCGGTACCTCTTGACCCTCATCCATTGCCGAGCGGACTGCCGCGTGCTGCCGAGGTTTTCATTTATAAGGCTCGAGCTGGAGCAGCACTCACCGATGACATCATTTCTAAATGGCGAGCGTACATCCCTCGTCGTGGACGCCAGCAACCTAAAGACGCTAAGCCCTCCCATCCCGACGTCACCTGTCGAACATGCGACCTGGGGGTCCGCCCCACTATGCAGCATCTTGTATGGGAGTGTCCCGGACTTGAGGCTATTCGCGCGCGCCATCGCCACCAAGTTCCGACGTACCAGTACTGGATCTCGCCACCACAGCACACGCACGCAGCCCGAGTGCTGCGTTCCCTCTGGAACTTCGCACGCGAGGCTGACATTCTGAGCCGGACTTAATTTTATTCCTTCCTTTTCCGCCCTACCATTCCTATAGGCCTCTTAGCCAGCCCTTTCCCTAATAAAGTTACACTTTTCTATCTATTTATTATTTTTATTTTTTTTATTTATTTTTTTATTTTTTTAACTTATTTATTTATTTAGTTATTTATTTATTTATTTATGTATTTATTTATTTATTTATTTATTTACATTACCCTCAAGGCCAGAATGCATTGGAGGGCAGAGTGGTTTAGATACAATACAGTAATGACAAAAGCAGCAAATGGCATTGAAAAGGTTACAAAAATGAGTTCTAAACATACAATTCTAGCTGACGCATAATAAGGCAACTAAAGAAATGACAAATTGGCTTCAAAATGTGCAACGTTAGCTAATGCGCGATGAAGGGAAAGGACAAAAAAATGAACCCATAAGTATACAATATAAGGTGGTTCCACTTTACTGAAGTTCTGGGTATCAAGGACTGAAAGAATCATTGGTTCTTGACGATGGCATTCCAACTTTACTAGCATGACCCTCACGAGACGAGATAAAACGGGGAGACGAAATAAGCTGATGACGTAGGCGTGGGTAATGAAAAATTTTATGGAACAAAGACGGGAAACTTTGCGGCGGCAAGATAACGTGGGCAGTTTAAGGCTACTTTTCATCAAAGATACGCTAGCAGTGCGATTATAATTGTAGAGAATAAAACGAACAGAATCATTTTCTACCATTTCTACCGATTGTGTTAAAGTAACGAGACTTGGATCCCACACTGATGCGGCATACTCGAGTTTAGAACGAACTAGTGTTTTGTACATTAGTAATTTTAGTGATTGCGGGGCCTTTGAAAAGTTGCGTCGGAGGTATCGTCACGTGCGGTTAGCATTGGCAATCACATACTCGGTGTGATTGGTCCAAGTTAAATCGGCTGAATTGTGAACACCCAGGTATTTGTAAAATGACACATGATCTAAACGGGAGTTATTAATAAAGTAGGTAGGGAACTGGTGAGCTGTTCTGGAGACACGTAAGTGCCTACATTTATTACCGTTATGTTCCATGAGCCAAGTTTCACACCAGGAAGAAATAGCGTTAACATCAGATTGCAAGGCGTTTATGTCATTGTCACACGTTATTTGTCGCTACACAACACAGTCATCGGCGAATAAATGAATGTTAGAAGAAACGCATGCTGGCAAATCGTTAATGTAGATACGAAAACGAAGAGGACCCAGTACTGAGCTTGCGACACACCGGAGTGGACTCGTGTTAGCTCAAGAGTTAAAGTTATTAGCGAATACAAATTGCGAACGGTTAGTAAGAAAAAACTCAAGCCAAGAAAAAGGTTTGGAATTATGGTTAAGCTGATGCAGTTTAAACAATATGTTGTGACACACCTTATGAAATGCTTCGGAAAAATCAAGAAAAATGCAATCCGAGAAAAAGGACTGCTCAAGAAAAGAATGCAGTTTATATGTGAACAATGCAAGCTGCGTTTCACAGGAATACGTTTTTCTGAAGCCACGTTGTCATACAAAAAAATAAGAATTAGATTCCAGAAATTTAACTAGATTAGAAAACAATATGTGTTCAATTAGTTTACATAGAATACTAGTTAATGAAATAGGGCGATAATTAATGGGTGAGTGCCTGTCACCAGATTTGTAAATTGGTACCACCTTCCCGATTTTAAACTGAGCTGGTAGGACACGATTGTCAAGCTAATGTTGATAAACTTTTGTTAGTAATTTGGAAGAATATGAAGAAGTACTGATCAGAAGTTTTGAACTGATCAGATTGTAACCGGGAGCAGTTAATGGTTTTATTGACATCATAAGTTTTTCGATACCATAGGAATCGGTGGTTATTGGTGGCATCTGGCTGTGACTATTTTTTCAAGGTAAGGTAGCAGGACATTAGTACTTTCCGAGAAGTTAGATGCAAATACGTTGTTCAAAACTTCAGCACACTGGGTAGATGGAATAGAAGTGATACTATTATCCCAAAGTGTTAAAAAGCGCCATCTTTAGGAGAGTTTATAGCGCGCCAAATCTTTGTGTCAGTCGCTAGCATCGATGGCAATGTATTATTGAAACAATTTCTTTGGCATTTTTAAGAGCATTAACGCAATCTTTAGAAGACGCCTTGTAGGCAGCCCACCGAAAAGAACTAGGGGACAGCCTATCTAATTCGTATAAATGCTTCTTTTGATTAGACAAGCGCTTTGAGTGTTTAGAATACCATGGTGTGTTATTATTAGAAAGTATAGTGCGAGTGGGTATGTACTTATCCGTTAGTTCATTAATTTTGTCACAAAACATGTCCCAAGTAGTATGTACAGAGTGACAGTCAAAATCTGCGAAGAAAGTGTCAAGAAAACTGGACAGTTCTTCGCTAATTGCTCTAAAATATCCTTTTTCGTAAAGCCGAAGCGGTTTGTTCTTACTTTTTCACTTCGGACGTGGTAAGTTAATGTCAAACGATGACATACAGTGGTCGCACAAGCCGGGTAAGTGCGTAATACTGTAAACGTAATCTTGCCGGGAGGTTATTACAAGATCAAGAATGGTGGCGGTAGTTTGTGTTGCTCTATTCGGCTGCTTGATAAGCTGGGTTAAAGAAAAAACGTAGCACGTATCTAGGAAGTGTTTAGCTAGGGTTTAAAAGGGTTGCAATGTGGGCGCCTCCTTTTACCAAGATATATTTGTAATGTTAAAGTCACCCAGTAGAAATAACGGGGTATTAGTATAACGTGTGCAAACGAGGTTGATAACATCACGTAACTCATTGATAAAAGTTCGGGAGTTATGTGGAGGACGGTAACAGACACCATATTAAGTTTTTGGAATTTTATTTCGACGATAGCCCAAGTTATTTCTAGATTGCTTTGCACATTAATACGTTTTGATGGTATGCCTTTATTAATGTCTGCAAGGAAACCGCCCCCCCATCGTAAAGTGCGGTCGCAGCGAAAAACAGAAAAGCGGTGCGCAGGAAAATATTATTCATGATCTGAAATCTGCGGCCGTAGCCAGGTCTCAGTTAATACTAAAATGTCAGGTTTATTAGTATCAAGTGCCGATGTTAGCGAGTCGCGCTTTTTAAGAATACTACGATTGTTAGAAAAAAGAACCGATACACGCGACTGACCCTGACCACTTCCCCTCGCGCTTCCCTAGTGGGACGTACGCAGGCTCAAGCGAGGCTGATGGTAAGTGGTCGTGGGTCGTCGTACGTCTTCGGATATTTCCTGAGTAGCCGGGTTGTAGATGTAGTGGGTCTTGTTAGTGACGAGTCTTTCGTAACGCAGGTGAAAAAGTGGTTCCCCAGGTTGTGTTTTCGCAACGGCAGTTAGTTTGTTACAAATTTTCCGCGTTGCAGGACAGAAATCTTCAGACACCCTAATGTTCTTTTCTCTCAGCTTCTTGCGCGCAGAAAGTATTTGATCCTCCCCTTTGAAGCTTAAAAATTTCACAAATATTGGACGGGCTTTACTCGGTGAAAAAGACGCTAAGCGATGAGCACGTTCGAATGCGTCTTCAGAAAAAGTTGGAAGAACGTTAGTAACGACACCCTTCACGAGCGATTCTGATTGCTCCCAAGTCCCACGGCGAGAGTCAGAAAAACCGTAAAAGATTAGGTTATTGCGGCGGGATCTATCGTCTAGCTCATCCATACGAGATAGCAAAGAATCATGCTGAGTGGTTAGCGTCACCATCTCATGTTTAATATGCTGAAACGCTACTGTTTTTTTCTTCTAGTGCCAAGAGACGTGCTTGAATGTTCTGCATTCTGGCTTCAATTTTCTTTTACCTGCTTGGAGCGTTTTAAGGCCATCCTACAAAACAGCCTGACTTTTTTCCGCTTGTATGGAATGCGAATGTAGATCCTTAAGAAGGTAAAACATTGCGTACATATGCTCGGCGGGGTCATCAGGCAAAGTTTCGAGGGCAAGAAGGGCACTGTAGAGTGTCGTGGGACCGGGATTAGTTTCCACATCCCCCGAGCATAACAGAAAAAACGTCATTAAAAAACAGTCGACGATAATTTTACACACTACCCTGTGGCACGGGAGTTACACCAAACAACGGTTGTCGCTTTTCTTCGCGTATAACGAGCAAGTACTACGCACCTGCCAAACGTAAAGTTGACACGCGTGAGCCATGCTGCGTAGAATGCTCCCGTGTTCACTGAGGTGGCTGGCTGGCAGGTCACGGTTTACAAAGGCCGGGCTGGACGGTGTTGACGTAAAGGAACTTGATGCGCCGAAGTTCGTGCGCATGACGAAAGCCTCGTTCAAGAGAACGCTATAATTCCGAGAGTGGTGGCTGATTACCTTCATCAGCACTGCAAACGCTGTAGGAGCGCCTACCGAAGCACTCACACCCGGAAAACGAAACAGCACTGAAGGCACGAAAAAAGCCTGCAAAACGTAAAGTTTGGACGCGTGAGCCATGCTGCACAGACGGCTCCCGTGCCCAGCAAGTTGGATTTCCGGAGCAGCTCGTGTCCATGGCGTGTTGCTGGCTACTTTGAAGCGAATTTCGGTTTTAAATCATCTTTCAACGCACACAAAAATTTGACGGGTACTTTTATCAAAAAAATATGTGCGTTAGAATTGTACAAATATATCAATTCTCATGCTTGACGTTCAACTGGAGAGGCTGCCCATATGTATATAAGAAATTACGAAACGCCATGAGAGAATCGATGTTTCGAACAATAAAGGTAATTTTCCAAAATACCGGACTTATTATCCGAGCCTTTCGCCACATTTTGTCGTAAATACTGAAAAATAAAGGTTCTAAGAACCTTTTTTCGCGCCGTGTTCGAAACTAGTGTCCAGGATGAGTGTTTTGCTACCTTAATGTTGGGTGATATTATGATGAAAATGTCCCGTAGCAACAAAATGTACCCAAGCACACCCTGATAACCTGAGTTGGCTCAGAAAAAATAAAGTAGTTATCGAAATTTCTCTTCCCCTCGCGATACCGATAAACCATCACTCCGTGGGCACTTTCGCCCTCTGCCTACTGAACTGTTCCAATTCTTCAGCAGTACCGCTCGGGAAGTGTAGAAGGGGACGGCTACCCACTTTCTAACCCTAGCGTTTTAAGAGTTCTCACAAATGACTAACAACAAAACAAAACCAACGCAACTTAATACCCAATGTCAGTTTGCACCCATCCTCCTTCCTGTTTTAGCCCACCTGCCGTCACAGGCCTCTCTGCAGTTAATTACGAACGCAGCTGAAGCCCAGTCATTCTGCTCTAGTTAAAATGTTATTTTCTCTTAAAAGCTTAGCCCTATTATCTCTGCTCACAGGCATCATAAGTAATTCTATATTTACTATAAATAATCAATAATACATTTAGCTTTTTTTTTAATTTCCAAGCGTGCGCACACTTCCTTCCCATTTGAAATATGTGAAAAGGATAAATTTCCAGTCGTTCGGCAGTGCTCCATAATCTGGTCGGAATAAGGCAGCAACTAACTGTTCTTTATAACTTGTTTTTTCCCCGCACGTTCCCAGCGGCGAGTAGTAGTAGTTGTAAACTTTATTTTGTAAAAAGGGTGAGAGAAAAGGGGGAGAGATAAAGGGTGGGATCCAAGTTCCAGGACCCCAGAAGCTATTTGGCCATCCCTGGCCCTACTAAGCAGCGCAAGCTGCTGTGCAGGGTTCCAGCTGTACAGGGCTTCCTCCCAGGACTCTAATGATGTTTGGTGGCTATTTTTGTCCCAAGTTATTGGGCAATTCCAGACTGTATGGAATAAATCGGCCTTCTGGTGACATTGCTTGCAGTACTCATTATACTTTGCTGGGAACATAAGTGATAGTCTGGACTTATGTAAGTAGGTGTTCGTCTGTATTGCTCTAAAACTTCTCGCTTCTTCAGCAGTTAGGCAGGGGTGTGGCGTAGGCATTGATCTTCGGTGAAGCCTATAGGATGTTAATTTGTCTGTGCCTTGACAGTAAGCAGGGAGGCCGTACGAATGTTCCGGGTCTCTACGGTGTACGGTACTCCTCGCAAGAGAATCGGCGGCCTCCTTACCCTCCAGCCCCTCATGGGTTGGAGTCCAGACACGTGTGTGGTTCTGTTTTAGAATTTTTGGAAGAAGTCTTTCAGCATTCCTTGGGACGATGCTGCAGATGAAGTTCCTTATGGCCCTAGTCGAGTCAGTGATAATTATTGAGTCCTTATTCTTGAATTCAGCCCATGTGATTGCTAGTATGACGGCAGCAATTTCTGCCTCTTGAATATTTAGTTGTTTGGTAATGATGAAATCCAGCATCGTCCCATGTTCGTTGGTAGCTACGGCTGAGGTATTGCCTTGTTTGTTTACGGCCGCATCGGTGTAGATTGCTTTTGGATTGTCCTGATATGTTTTTCGAATGTAGCGAGTTCTTGCCAATCTTCTGCCCTTATTGTGAGTGGGGTCTATTTTCTTGGGAATTGGACAGGCCTTGATACAGTGTCTTTGAGCGGGTGGTAAATCGATCATCATATTAATGAAGGCTGCATGAACCTTCTCTCCAGATCTTCTGAGAATTCCTCTGCCCGTTCTAGTTTTGAGGAGGCCTTCTTTCTGGGCATCTAATAGCGTGTTCTTGATTTCTCTGAAGGTGTTGTGTACGCCGAGCTTGAGGAATTTTTTGTTGGATGTATAAATTGGTAGGCCTAGAGCGCTCTTGTGCGCTTTTCTTATTATTGCGTCAGCCCTTTCTTCTTGTTTGTGATCCATTCGTTGGAAGGGTAGGCTATATGCAATGCGGCTCATTATGAGGGCTTTATGCTCTTCCTAGCTATTGTAATCCTTCCTACTACTCTGGCAAGCTGTTGAGCCGTCTTGCTAAGATTGCTGAGAGTATTTGTGGCTTTATTGTCTTCCTGAATGACCATGCCTATTATTCTTATTGCGGGGCGGAAAGGGATGTTCTGTCTATCCAGCATAATGCTCCCTAGAGGGGGGGGGGTGTAACATCTTTATTTGCCTGCTTTTCGGCGACAGGAGCTATCTCCCTCTTAGGAGGGGGCAACTACCCGCGCTTGCTGGCGTTGGACCGCCCTTAGCGCAAACTGCGCGGCGGCCCGTTGATAGTCCAGATCTCTTTCGCCCACCGCACGGGCGAGGTGAGGCGGGAGCGCCTCGGATGAGTCAGGGTTCACGTCGCAGTTCCACATCATGTGGGCTAGCGTGGCCCTAGCGGCCCCGCACACCGCACACACATCGGTTTCGTAGAGCTCCGGGCTCGCGTGTACGGCCCACACGGGAGTCCACGTTGCTCTCACTTGCAGTTGGCGGAGGAGCACCGCCTCCTACCTGGTGAGGTCGGGGTGCGGCCCCGGGCAGCGTCTGCGACGCTCCCGGTACCACTCCAGGACCCCTCCGTAAGTGGTCACCGGGGCGGGCTCCTCCGCCTCCGTGTCGTCGCCGTCGACGTCTTCGCCATCGTCGTCGTAGACTCCGTCGTTGCCGGTTTCGGTCGTTCGAGGCACAGCGGTTCGCGGGTCGGCTGGGCGTCCTGTAAGCTCCTTTGCCGCCCTGTCCGCGTCCTCGTTCCGGTTGGGCTCGGGTCCCACTGCGCCCATGTGGGCCGGGAACCACCGTACCGTTATCGGCGCGCGCATTGGGTCTGGGGCACCGCACGCCCTAACCGCACTCGCGCACACTTGATTTCTTGCAAATTTGGTGACTGCCGCACGGGAGTCGCTCAGTACTGTCGTGCATTCCGGTATCGAGAGGGCCAGCGCGATGGCCAACTCCTCCGCCTGCTCAGCCGACCTGGCCCGCACGCTGCCGGCAGTGACGAGCACGCCCGTCGTTGCTGTGACTGCTGCGGCCATGTACGCGTGTCGTCGGCCCGGGTATCAGGCCACGTCCACGAACACGGCGCTGGTGTCGTTGGAGTACGTGCCGGTCAGCGCTCGGGCCCTGGCCAGCCGTCGTTCCTTGTTCTCTTGTGGGTCCATGTGCTGCGGGAGCGGTGGGACCTGCAGTTTCTCGAGCAGGCCCCGCGGAAGCGGCAGCCGGTCCCTACCCTCCTGCAGCCGCGGCCTGTGTCCTAGTCGTTCTAGGATCACCCTGCCCGTGCGCATTTGCGCGAGGCGAGCCGTCTGCGCTGTTTGCTGCGCTTCTGCAGTCTCTTCTATTGTGTTATGTGTTCCCAGCTCTAACATCCTTTTCGTGTTAGTGTGCGTGTATAGACCTAGCGCGACCTTGTGTGCCTTGCGTATGAGAGCGTTCAGCTTGTTACGCTCGGCGGCGTTCCAGGTGTGGAAGGCGGTGACGTAGGCCAGGTGACTGACGGCGAAGGATTGTGTCAGTTTGAGTGTATTGCGCTCGCGCATTCCGGCGTACTTGGTGGATATCTTCTTGATGAGCCCCATCGCCCTGTGTACCTTGGTTTGGAGCCATTGTGTCGCGTAACCGTTACGGCGCGTGCTCTCGATGTGCAGTCCCAAGACGCGCAGGGTGTCGACCTTGGGAATGGTGATACCGTCGCTCGTGCGCACGTTGATGTTAGGCTCGTCGTTGCCGGTCTTGCCACTTCGAGACGGCCGCAGCAGCAGCAGCTCCGACTTGGCCGGGGAGCATTGGAGGCCCGTTCCTTGAAGTTGTTCTTCGACCGCTTCGACGGCCTGCTGGAGCGATTCTTCGATCTCGCCGTCGCTGCCCCCCGTGGGTCCAGATGGTGATGTCATCGGCGTATATGGTGTGTCGTACCCTTGGGAGGGAGCCGAGCCGTTCGGCCACCCCGATCATAACGAGATTGAACCGCGTCGGCGAGATCACCGCTCCCTGCGGCGTGCCCCTGCTGCCGAGCGTCTTCGTCGGTAACTCCAGGTCTACCGCCACGATGGTCGCGGTTCGCTCCGTGAGGAAATCCTTGACGTATTGGAAGCATCGCTCGCCCATTTTCAGGCGCGACATCTGCTGCAGTATTGCCGAGTGCTGTACGTTGTCGAACGCTCCTAATAAGTCGAGGCCGAGGATGGCCGCTGTGTCTCGGGATCTCTTGGTCGTCCGGTCTATGATTTCGTGGCTTAGGAGGAGCATCGCGTCCTGGGTGCTCAGTCCCGCCCGAAATCCAAGCATGGTGTTGGGGTATAGCTCGTTCTCCTCCAGATACCGTTGCCACTGATTTAGAAGCGCGTGTTCTAGGACCTTGCCCACACACGACGTCAGCGATATCGGGCGCAGGTTCTCGATGTCTGGCGGTTTACCGGGCTTCGGGATGAGCACCGTGCGCGCCTCCTTCCACTTGCGGGGCATGACGCCACTGCGCCAGCAGTTGTTGTAGTACCGTGTGAGAGACGCGATTGCGCCGTCGCTGAGATTGCGCAGTTCCTTGTTCGACACCCCGTCGGAACCGGCCGCCGACTTTCCGTTGATCTTTTGCAGAACCGCGCGAACTTCCCACTCCTCGATGTCCGCGTCGAGTTCTGGGTTGACGTCGCCCTCGTAGCTCGGAAGGGGCGAGGGTGGCGTGGCCGGTAGGTACTTGGCGTCTAGCCGGCGCCGGACTTCGTTGTCGCCGAGCTCTCGGCGGGCCTTGACGAGGGTTCGCGCCAAGACGTGCTGTTGCGTGCTCTTGGTCTTGGTGTCGTCGAGCAGGTGTCAGAGCAACTTCCAAGTTCGGCTCTTGTGGATTTGCCCGTCGGCCTTCTGGCAGACGGCGTGCCAGCGCTGGCGATTCAGCGTCTCGCAGTGCTTCTCGATTTCTCTGTTTAGCATCGCCACCCTCTTGCGCAGCGTGCGGTTGTGCCGCTGGCCGTTGCACCGGCGTTTGAGGGAGTTGCGCGCCTCGATGAGGTGTGCTAGCCTGCTGTCGACGTTGGGTGCGTCCTCCTCCGTCTCGAACTCCGTGGTGGCCCGCTTCGATTCTTGTAGCACCGCCGCCGTCCATGACTCAATGTCCTCGATGTTCTCGGGCACGGTGCTTAGGTCGGCACGAAACTTGTCCCAGTCCGTGATTCTTTGTTTGCGATGCGGGCTCGCTCGACTTTTGAGGGGAACGGCGACCTCTAGGATACAGTGATCGCTGCCGAGCGTCTCCAGGGTGTTTCGCCACCTCACCTTCGCGTTGTTGCTGAAGGTGAGGTCCGGGTTGTTATCTCGGCGCACCGTCGACATGTCCCGTCTGGTGGGGACCGTAATGTCGTTGGAGAGGTGGTACCCCGCCTCCTGAGTCTCTGCCAGGAGGCTGCGACCCTTCGCCGTGAAGTATTGCTAGCCCCACACCGTGTGCGGGACGTTGACGTCTCCGCAGAACAGCGTTGTTTGGTCCCCTGCCAGCCGCTTGATCTTGCTGATCAGCGTGCCGTAGCGTTGTTTCGCGTATTTGGGTTTCGTGTACGCGTTCATGATGTATACGTGCTCCTTTCTGGCTCGGGTCTTGGCTCCGATCACCATTTCTATCGTAAGGTGTTCTACGTTCGTGGCGTGCAGGAGGCTGTGTTCGAGGCTGACCATGCCCTTCTTCACGAAAGTGCAGATGCCGCCGCGCACCCGGGCCCCCTTCTCTGGAGTCTTGGGAAGTGCAAAGGCGTAGGACCGGTATTTTCGGGGCGTGCTCGCAGTGCGTTTCTTGGACGAGGATGATGTCCGGTCTCTTCTCCGCGCGTGCATTGTGGTGCAAGAATGTCGCTCCTCCCCCGGAACCCGTTCGCGTTCTACTGCCAGATGATGAGTTCGTGTGTCTTCTCCGCGGTCTTTATTGTCATTACGGCTGTGCTTCAGGAAGCGGTATTGGCTGCGGCTTCGCCGTGAGCTTCTTGTAGATTGTCGTCATCATTTGCTCCATGTTGGTGAAGCGGGTCTCTAGTTTGGCCAGTCTAGCCGACATGTCTGCCTGCGTGGCCTCGAGGGCCGATAGGCGCGTGTTGACCATCTCGAATTGCTTGGCGCACGCGTCATGAAAACTGTGGAATTCTTTGGTCACGTATTGTTGCTCGCGGATCTTTGACTTCAGTGCCCGTCTCTTCTTGGTCGGTTCGCTGTCCGTGTCCATTTCTTCCCGTGGAGCGTCGCTGCAATTCGCCGCGACGTTTTCAGGCGTTGGGTTGTTGCTTTCGGAGGTCTCTTCCACCTTCTCGGGCTCGAGTGGGATCCTAATCGGTGGAGGGGGCGGCGATTGTGGCGAGTCCCTTGAAACCGTTAGGGTTCGCGGTGGGAGCTCTTGCGGTATCTTGCCTGCGAGCAGCAAGTCCAGCTTGCGATTTAGCGCGAGTATGATCTTTTCTTGCCTCTCCATTTGCGCTCTCAGATGCATGTTTTCGTGGCGAACGTCTCGCAGCTCTCGCTCGAGTGCGGGGTTGCCGCGGCTCGTTGCGCCAGCTGTCACCCTGGCCTACGTCACGCCCGTCGCCGGCTGAGCCTGGCCGTTTCTGTTGTTCTTTGCTCCGCCCACTGCCGCTGACGCCAGCGTCTTAACGGACCCGCCTACTTTCGTCCGCGGCGCCGCAACGGGGGCGTGTACTCTCGACTGCAGCTGTGGGAAAGTTTCCACTGTCTTTTGCGGCGGCTGCTGCTTGGCCTCTTTCCGCTGTTGCTCTTTTTCCCCTCGCCTTTGGAGTACCACGTGGGGCACCTTGAATCGGTTGAGGCAGCCCGTGGCTCCCGTTGCGTGAGCCACGTTGCAGAGCTTGCAACCGGGCTTACACGTGGCCTCGTGGTTTGGCTCCGGCTCGCGTCTCCCACACGCAAGGCACACTTTAGTCTCCGGGTTCGGACACACGGCAGCGCGATGCCCTAGTTTCCCGCAGCACCGACAGAACTCATGGTGCTGCCTGTACAGGCTACACCGCACTATCATGGCCCCGTACTTGATCGAATTAGGTACTTTAGATCCCTTGAACGCCACGATAACCGTGGTGGTGTTTCCTATTCTGTGGGCCTCTAGTGCCAAGGGGTTGGTCTCGTTTACGATGTTGTTCTGTAGATCCTGATGCGTCTCCGTAGTGTCTATGCCTCTGATGATTACCTTTACTGTGCCGTCCGGGGCGGACACGTACGCGAAGGTCTCGTACTCGGCGTTGCCTATGCGAAGCTGCCTAATTTGCACGTAGCTACTAGCGCGACCCTCATCGGGCGTGCTGATCACTATGACGTTCTCAGTCAGATTCGTACAAATAGTGTCTATTCTGGACTCATGCATGGTAACCCCGGCTGCTGCGAAAATGGCTGACATGAGGCGCGTGGCCTCCGTTTTCGCTACGTTAAGCCCGCCGCGCGGACGTATGATAATCTTGGTCTCGTGTCTCGGTAGCGCCACGGGCATGCGCGCCGCTCTGCTAAGTATGGCAGTCACTTTCTTAACGAAGCTATCGCTGCCTCGAGGCTGCGAGGCTGCAGGAGAAGAAGGAGGGGCCGGCTTACCGAGGGGTGCTGCGGCGCGGTGTCGAAGCCTTCTCCCGGCGGTGATCCAGCCATCGTCGTCCTCCGTCTCCGTCTCGTGCGTCCGGTCGTGCTCGCGTTGTGGAGGTAGAGTACGTTCGTTGGTCTCGAATTCGGGGGTGACGTGGTCGCCCTCGTAGTCCATAATCGCCGGGGCCTCTCCGTGGGGGTTCATCTAGTCGTGAGGTATCGCGGGCGCAGCCGCTATGGCGTGCGCGCGGGGTCGGGGACGGACTAGGCCTAACGCAGGCCTGGCTGGTCCGCTCCGCTGCTATCTCAAGCTGTGTGACGACGGCCCGAAGCAGTTCAAGCGCAGTTCAGTGCGTCGCGTGAGCGTGTGCCCCCGTCTTCGGAGCGAGCGGTGAACGAAGATCACGTAAGGAAGGGTAGGGAGGCGACCGCAGCTACTTGTTCGTTGTGCCAGTAGCAGCGGCGGCTTTGTTCAATGCTCCCTAGAGAGATGTTGTTTCTCGTCGATCTTAGCCTGATGAATTCAGACTTTTCAGGGGCGAATTTCAAGCTATTTTTTATGATAAGATCTTGGCGGTCGTTGATAACATCCTGTGGCAGATTTACTTTAGATTGTAAAGTTCCGCTTTTCTTCCAGATAGTATTGTCGTCCACATATATGACTTTTCCAATTTCGTCACGTTCTTCCAGTTTCTTAGCAATTTTGATCATTGTTGAGTTGAACAGAAGAGGCGAGATAATTGATCCCTGAGGCGTGTCTCTGTTTCGTGCATTAAAAGGGTCGGATCGAGTGTTGCCTATGCCGATTGTTGCTGTTCGGTCTGAGAGAAACTTTTTAATGTAATTGTATGCTCTTTCCCCGCATTGTGTCTTCTCGGCGGCCTTCAGGATAGAACCGTGCGATACATTGTCGAAGGCACCTTTGAGGTCCAGTGCGAGGATGATTTATTCTTGGTCGTTATCGTTGTCTGTGATATCGTGTTTTAACTGTAGAAAGGCGCCCTGAGTGGACAGTTCTTGCCTGAAACCGATCATGCAGTACGGAAAAAGTTGATGTTCTTCTATGTACCTCTGCCGTCTTGTCCTAATTATTCTTTCGTAGATTTTGCCGACACATGAGGTGAGAGAGATTGGTCTTAGATTTTTTATTTCAAGGGATTTCCCCGGCTTGGGTATAATTGTTAGCGTTGAGTGTTTTCATTTATGTGGTATTCGATCTTTCAGCCACAAATCGTTTATGTAGTTGGCCAGGGCCTCCATCCGAGCATCGTTCAAGTTTCTTAGCATATTGTTTGTTATTCCATCTGCCCCGGGTGCGCTCTTCTTACTGTTGGTCAGTATAGCCAGCTGTAGCTCTTCCTTGGAGATTTCTCTATTAAGTAAGTCACTGGGGCTACCTTGATAGTTCCTGCGTACCGCTGGGATGTTTCGGTACAGTTCAAATTGTTCTTTAATAGCCAAAATCAACTCGTCGTTAGTACCTTCGAACTTCTGAGCCACTTTGTTGAGTTTGTGACTCGTGTCTCTCCTTCTTGTTTCGGGGTTGAACATGCCCTTAATAATAGTCCATGTTTTGGAGGTGCTCAAGATGTCTTTAAGTGATTCGCAAAAATCGCTCCAGTTTTGGTTTGCAAGATTGCTGGCATGATCTCTGGCCCGTTTGTATAAGTTTCTGGTGCGAAGCATGGGCTTCTAATTGTGTCTTTTCTTCTTTCATTGTTTGTTTGAACAGTTTATTTTTCTTGTCCTGCAGACTGATCAGGTAGCTGTCAACGCAAACGTATTCGTTTTCCTGTCCGTACTCTTTGATTGCTTTATTAAAGGCGTCCTTGATGTCGCCGGACCAGGCGCCTATTTCTTCGATGTTACCGAGGGCCCCTAGCTTTTCGCGAAAAGCGTTCCAATCAGTCATCTTTTGTTTTCTCGGCCTTCTTCTGTAGTTGTCTGAGCATGTCTTCACTTAGATGATGTCATGATCGCTTGCGAGATTTTCCTTAGTATTAAGCCAGGTGGTGAGGCCATCCAAGTTAGGGACTATTGTTAGGTCTGGGCACGTATCCACACTGCGGTGAATCACAACTGGTTGTCGTTGTTTCTTTCTTCGTGACACATAGTGACTTGGATAATTGCCCAAGAATTAGGAGCCTTGAAGGAATAATTTCCCTCCTCCACAAAATTCAGAAAACTCTCGAATGGAAACGTGACATTTATGGAATGGGGCGTGTGGCGTCACACCTTAACGCCATGACACGTGGGAACAACAGGGGTGCACAAGGCGCGCAGATGCCTGATTCTACGGAGGCTGTGACGTGTGTCAATGTGTTTGCTGACGTAATTTTCTCAGTTAGCCGAGGATACGAAAGTGAAGTGAGGCAACGACGGTGTAGCCGAAAAGGAGTCAGTCGAAGTAATTAGCGCCAAAAGAAAAACAGACGAAAGGAAAGAAAGAGACGCAAATATGATGAAGTAGTAAAGAAGTTTATAAGTGAGTGCGCCGATCTGCTGCCTTTGATTAATTTAAGCATACTTAAGTGATTCAAAAATTTTTAATTGCTTTTCCTCCAACGAGTGATGCCTAAGCACGTTATCAAGGGATGAAGACGAGCCAGCAGACACGCGCTTCCACTCGCGCCATCGTCGTTTTCTGCTGTGGAACTCCCTCATCTTTAGCTTGGTTCACAACGCCGACAACAGCCGCCAACTAGCGGATCACCTCCGTCATACCCGAAACATTCACGCGACGAACGTGTAAAGTAGCTCCTTGTTGACGACAGGCCGGCCGTGCCTGTGATTACCCCTGTGGCCAACCCATGGGACCCGCAAGGAAGAGCAAGGGCAAGGGGCGTGCGGGGCGCCAGGACACGCAGCTGGCCACAGCCAACAAGAACGCGAAGCCTCGTAAGAAGCACCGCACCAAGTCGCCGCGTCGAGCCTCTTCCAAGATGGCCACTTCCAGCGCCGCTCACGTCGTCCCCAGTGCCGTCACTGGCGACGCCCTGGCCGACCCCCCTAGCGGCACCCCCGCTACAGTGGCGAGCGGTAACCACAGTGGCTCACCACGCAGCGCAACCGCTGAAAGGCCAGCTCCTCGGGTGAGCGCAAGTCTGCGTGAAGCCTCTTTTCACCTTTCTTTGTGATCGGAGCGGGGTCACGTGCTGGTTCCTTTGGTATGTCGCTACGTAACTGACTTGGTCCTGTTTGTATTGGGAAACATTCTTGAAGGAGAGGTTATTACCGTCGTAAATTTCTCTAGGCAGAGTGCGCACTTTGATGAGTTGATACAGTGTGGAGAAAATACGTAACTAGTGTCGGTGCCGACGGAAAATATGCTTTTTGCCACTGGTTTCCATCATCTTTTTTTCTACTTTACCCCTTCGCGAGAGAGCAGTATGGATGGCGGGGCGGGGGCGCAGCGTCTGACCTCACAATGGCTGATCGCGGAAATTGTAACTGACCAATCACGTCCGTAGCGCCGCACACATCGTGCTACTCGTTTGCAACTTCTTAAGGGAGATGTGCTACCGGCAAACCTATTTGTAGCTTTGAAGTCGTACAGTCCACCTACATACATACACACTTATAAGTTTACGTCGTACTGTACATACGTCGATTAGTAAGACGGCAACCAAGCATTTTTGTGTAATACTAACTTGCATTCTTTGTATAGATCACTACGATGATTGTATATTTAGTCAATGAGTTCAGTCCATAATACTGCCTTAGCAGTAAACGTTTGTGGGAATAGCTGCGGTTTTCAGTCTTAAACACACCTAAGCGAATTTAACTTCGACGCTAACTAAGCGACATAACGTTATGGAATGCTCATGAACTTCTCAGTAATCGGTAATAACAAGGCGGTGTCATAAACGGTGCGAATGTGGTGGAGTGAAACAAAGATATCAGACGAGAAGGGTATGTCGTATTGAAGAAATTCAAGGGTGTGCCGTATTTGATGTCGCTTTGTACGTCATTTGTACAAAATCGAGCTAAGTTTCACTTGAAGCCGGGCATTTCCTTGCAGTTAACGTAAGCCTTCGGGCGTGTCTGTATTGTGCGTCACCCTTTAATACAGAAAACTGTTTTGGATTCATACAGACGCGGGATGCCATGGCGGTGCAGAATACTGGGCCAACCCATCCTACCATCAGCACCGCTGCGCAAGCCACCTCCCCGCCGGGTAAACATGCGTCGCGTTGGGCCACCACCACTTCGGAGCCGTACCACCGCCCATCGCCTGGTACCGACAAGCCCGATTTGCGGCAAGCGAGCGGATTTCAGGCGCCGCCTTCGACGTCCACCCACCAGGCTGAGGACACACAAGCTGCAGAAGTAGCCGAGCCAAACAAGGGTGGCTCCGTGCCCCACGAGGTGGCTGCGAAGCCTCCCCTGGGCTTGTCTTTGCTGCCTGGTTTTCTGGACCAGTTGCGGGGCGGGTATGAAAGAGACGCCACCAGTTCGACGCGTCAGCCCAGTGAATTCAGCAGCAAAAGCACGGATCAACCACCCTCGCCGGGAATCCCCAAGCCGACTGGTGAGGAGAGCTGTGCCTGCGTTTCCAATCATAATGCCGCTGTAAAGCGCGCGAGATTTACGACACATTTCCACAAACTATCGCGAGGGTAAAGGTCGCGAGATCCTTGGGAAAGGCTGTGGTGAGGATGATTACGATGATGGCGATGATGGTGCTGCTGGTGCTGGTGACACTAGGCACTGTGCATCTTACATTGTGGTTCTTTCGTCACGTCAAATTTAGGCTATGTAACGTGAAGTGACCGTGAAGGCGGGAGTAAAGCAAGGCGTTCGAGTGGTGCCGCTTTAAGAGGGGCCATCCTCACAGTAGTTGTTTCAAAATATTCCCCGGACCATACTTACCACAAAAATTAAATACGGCCCATGATAAGTTATTGCGGTTATTTATCGTTCAAGTATTGGTCTGCGCCTGTACCAATGAGAAAAAATGTTTGCGTATATACGTATTTCGTCCTGAAGTCATTTCATCTAAGCTGCCTCCCGCTTGACATCGTCCGTAGTGGTCTAGTTCCTTGATGTAAAAGTAGTGCACACTGCAGATGTTCCAGGTTTCTTAGGCGTTCTTTTTCAAATGTGTTTCTTCTCCTTGCTTATGAGGCTCATTTCAAGATTATCAAATTCTGCACTCAAAACAATTCCTTTCAAAGATGACTTGGCCGTAAATCTGTACAATGTACTGAATGTCCAATAAACAGCCTAATTGGAACTGCACGTAACTGAGATGTGTAGGAAGCAGACAATAAATGTGTAGTAATCTTCAAAAACAAACTAGTACGAAATTCCCGTAGCATCAGCGTTAGCAAAAAAAATTGTATTACCGCCTAAAGTATAGAAGCTAACGCGGCACATGATCTGCGTTTTGAATTCTCGACTTGAAAAGTTCGCTATTTAAGTTTTTTTTTAATAAGCAGCTCATTCCGCTACTATACACCTCTTTAAATGAAAGTACCTTCACGGAGATCACCACGTTGTGCACTCTGACAAACACCTTTGAAGACAGAAGAAACATTTCTCGAGGCATTAAAATCTGCTTGCGTGTTTGAAGGGAAAAGACCGATAATAAATATTAACGACTTATTTGCGCGTCTTTCCTCGACTTCGTTTCTGCCCATTTGCAGCGAAATCATAAAAGAGGAAAAGTCGTGACCACAGCCACAGCCTTCTCGGAATGAGAGGGCTGTCAGGCTATGACACACCATTTGTACTCACGTGCCGTCACGCTCACTTTCCCGCGGGGTGCACTGGCCAACTTTTAAAGATGATAGCCTTTGTTTGGCTACATAACCCGAAACATTTCTGTCTGTCTGTCTGTCTGAATGTCTGTCCGTCTGTCTGTGACTCGATTCAGCCACCCGGCAAATGTGAACCGACGTCTAACGTCTAAGTCCGGTTTATATGTTCCTACTTGTCCACATTGTTTAACAAGAACAAGACATTACGCACATATAGGACAGAAAATAATACACCAGGCATATTTACAGTGTTCTTTTATAAAAAATTGGGCCCATCTCCCCGCGAGGGGGACTCGAGTAAATGCGTCGCATAGGGGGTGGGTGTATTGCGTTAACGTTTAGTGTTTGGGGAGTTGGTGGTAGTGAATGCGTTGTATCAGCAGCTTCTTGACGTAGTTTGTATGAGTCAAGGATATAAGGCGCGTTCGTAGCCTCCCATTCTGTGTCGGCTTTGTGGCGCAGTGGGTAGAGCACCATGTACATTGCGTTCCGCCCGGAGGGTCGAGGGATCGGAACCAGGCGCCGGATAGTATTTTTTTATATAGTGTGAATGAGTCAAGGATATAAGGCGCGTTCGTAGCCTCCCATTCTGTGTCAGCTTTGTGGCGCAGTGGGTAGAGCACCATGTACATTGCGTTCCGCCCGCAGGGTCGAGGGATTGAAACCAGGCGCCGGATAGTATTTTTTTATATAGTGTAGGGGGAGGGGTGCGGACTACGACAGACGTCAACGCGGGTGACATCGTGAGTTACTGAAATGCTCTGCATTTAAAAGAATTCATAGATGCTTGGTTTTTGCGAAATTAAATACTACATTTACTCCAGAAAAAAATTCATTCTGTGTCTTGCTGTCCCCCGCGCCACTATAGCTTCTGGCGCCATTTTAAGAATTCAAGCTGCTACAGTTACGAAACGTCCCACTGGATAGGTTTCACGTTTCTTTGGAACACACGTGCAGTAGGGCTACACGGTTCTATAAACGTTGAAGCAGGGCGCCTCGATTCCCGCGCGTCTCCGCCGTACGTAAGGGCTTGAATCGAGGCACCCGGCCTGGAGCAGTTGAACGCGGCAAATTTAAATTGGCGTGTTTAGCGTGTTTAACCTTAAGCGTGTTTACCTTGGGAGGAGCGCGACGCAAGTGGGACAACATCAGAGGTGAGCGGGAAAGTGAAGGGAGGCATTTACTTGGCTAATGTCGACGAAGACTATCATCTTTTGTCAACATTTGCGGAGAAAGGAGCAGATACGCGGCCAACTTTTTCTTCCAACGTTGGCAACGGGCCGCTGTATTGCAACGGTAAAGCGATGGGCGCCTATTGCGTACATATGGGTTTAAATGCCAAAATAAATGTTTTTCACTCGCTGTTCGCAGGAGCTGAGATTTTTTTCTTTCCGAACAACAGCAATAACGATTGTTTTACGTATCGTGAGGCACCTAAGGCCTTTCCCGTAAAAGCGGACACGGCTTACGTAGGAAAGAAAGCCTGAAAATCAGCGAAACTTCCACGTGCAATCAATTCCCATTGACTCCCACTCGTTCCACCACAAAGCAAAAGGTCTGCACAAATTCAGAGAATTATCTACTAATGCGTAGCATTCTTATGCCTCTTGTCTTGAGTGTGAGATTTTCCAGCCAAATGTTTGTTGTTTTAAATCCTGTTCTACCAATTATCTTCTTATTCTACGATTAGAAGTTGTACTTTTGCGAAACCGGCATTATTCTGGAAATGAAGGGCGTTACACGGTTCGCCATTTCCTGTTATTTTTTGCTTTTCTAATTTTTCATCTTCAAAATGTCTTTCTACCAATTATCTCATTTATGCTACTATAACGATTATAGGTGGAACTTCTGCAAAATCTTCAGTGTTGTGCAAATATAGGTCGTCATACGATTTGCTATTTTCTATGTGTTTTAGATGTATTTTCTTAATTATTCTTCAAAGTTTTGTTCAACCGATTATCTCCATTTACGCTATATAACGACTTCAGGTGTAACTTTCCCGAAAACTGCCCTATTGTGTAATTGAAGGGCGTTACATAGTTCACCCATTTCTGTAATTTTTGTATATTTTTTCTTATTTTTTAGTTTTCTGAAATTTCGTTGGACCAATTACGTCTATTTACGCCATTGTAACGATTACAAGTGAAACTTTTCCGAAATCTGCATTATTGCATAACTGACATGCGTTATACGTTTTGCCATTTTCTGTAAATTTTTAATATTTGTCTTATTTTAAATTTTCGAAATTTGGTCCAAATATCTCCATTTAGGAAATTACAATGGTTACATTTGGAACATTCGCGAAATCTGCATTATTGTGGAAATGCAGGGCATTAGACGGTTCGACATTTTCCGTAATTCTTTTATATTTTTCTTATTTTTTAATTTTCAAAAATTTATTCTACCAATTATCTTCGTTTACGCTATTATAGCGATTACAGGTGAAACTCTTTGGAAATCTCCATTATTGTGGAAATCCCATGCGTTATACGTTTTGCGATTTTTCGCTATTTTCTAACTTATTTCTTAGTTTTTCAAAATTTCGTTTAACGAGTCGTTTATATTTACGCTAATATAACGATTGCAGGTAGAACTTTCGCGAAATCTGCAATATTGTGGAAATTCAGGGCCTTACACGTTTTCCCATCTTCAGTAATTTTTTCTATTTTCCGATTGTTCAATATTTCACCCGACCTATTATCTCCATTTACGTTATTTTGAGGATTACGTTGGATTTTTCGCGAAATCTGAATTGTTGTGGAAATGCAGGGCGTTAAACGGTTACCCAGTTTTTATAATTATTTGATATTTTTCCTATTTTTTAGTTTTTCAAAACTTTTTTGACCAATTATCTTCATTTACACTGTTAAAACGATTACAGGTGGAAATTGCGCGAAATCTGCATTATTCCCTTGTTTCAGTATAACGTTACGATGTTTACGTTACCGTTTACCGTGTTTGCGGGAGTCGACTGCGCATGCGGGAGAGTTACCGTGAACGGTAACTTACCGGCACAGGCTTTACTAGGCAGTTTTAGCATGTCGTTACGGTGTTTGCGTTACCGTTTACCGTGTTACGGGAAGCCGCTGGTGACGGTGAAGCCTGTACCGGTAAGTTACCGTTCCCGGTAACTCTCGCGCTGTGCACTCACACGGTAAGCGGTAACACAAACACGGTACCGATATGCTAAAACTGCCTACTGTCGCCAGCGAGTGTCCTGAGCAGACGAAGTGTACCGTCGCGTATTGATTACAGCAAATGCAATGCGCTCGGCGCTTTATGCTCTATACAGCCGATGAAAGTAACGTTACTTGATGCTGTTTATTACGTGTTTCTTGTTAAATAATGCTCAGGAAACCGACCAACGACCATTTTTCTCAGATGGGCGAAAAAATGGCGGCCCCTTTTCGTGCTAACCTTTGCCCTCCTCAAATAGTTCGGATAGGTTTCTGAGCTCGCAAAGTGCTTTTAGGCATCCAAAATATTCCTGGGCAAGGTATTGTAGGTTATTGAGTAATTGCGACGACGATTTTACTCATTTCATGCCTAAATACTTAGCGCGGGGTCAAATTCTATTTACCTTGATTCTAACTCTACTCAGTAGATGGCGCCACCAACACGTTTTCTTTTTAAAGCTCTACAGGTGATTGCTACAGTATTCTCAAAACAACTACAGTAAGTGTGAATGCTTCACCCGCAAAGTGAAATATTCAAGCTACTTTAAACGAATGCAAATAGATTGAGCAACAAAATTATGCGTAAATTGCTTTGAGTATAATTCATCAGATGTCGCTACCTGTGCCACGGCAGCCGGAATACGCAAACCGCAAACGGTGCGCTAAAACATGTTCTACCGTTTTCAGCGGTAAACGGAAACTCCGGCTACACGCCGGCAATTTCAGAGTGGGTTCAGACTGTGTGGAGGCAGTGGCGCGGTAGCCGGATTAATTCTTCAACGTGTATCTTGAACGAGTCCAATCTCGAAAATTGCTATAAGAAAGAACACTCGTTGACGAAGCCACCCAAACTTCTGTTTATTTGGGCTGCGTTCTGTTCAGTCGACGATCGTTGCTTTAGATAGATGGGTTGCGCAAAAAAGGCTGACAAACACTTCAACTCGTTCCTTGCATAAAATAACTTGGAAAGCTGTAGTTATCGACAGTAGCAACCGGCACATCGTTGTCTGCTTGCCGGAGGACATACATCTGTTTTCTGCTTCGCTTTAGTTGCGATTTGCCCAAAAGTGGTAATCGAATGCGTTTATTTTTGTAACTGGAAGGAAGCGAACCAAAAAAGCAACCAATCGGATTTTGTAACGCCATTCACTGCTGCAGGCATTGGCGAGAAGGATTTATTTATTTATTTATGTAAATATTTATTTATTTTGTAATGGGGAGGATGGAATCCCGAAAGGCTGGCCTATGCTCAGTGAGTAGCACTTGTTTTTTTATTTGCAAATTTTTTTAAACGGTTCCTGCAACTCTTGAGAGGCCAATATGCAGGCGTGGTGAACAAATGCTCAATCTGCTCTGATGCTGAACTGAATTTCCGCGGTCGAGTAGGACAGCACGACGAAGCACAGCGGTTGAGGTGACAGTGATGGCAGTGGGGCTAGTCTGGGAGTCTCTGGGCAAGAAAAACAAACATTTGGAACAACTTTCTACGCTTTCTGGCACGCGTGGCGCAGTTACATTTTATCGGGTATTTCATATCCACATATTCAGTGGAGTACGTTCCCTTATTCAACTCGCTCTACCATCATTTCGAACGCTCAAAGTTTTGAATTTAACAGGTGTTGCAGGGCACTTCAAGTACTACTTTTGCTCCCACTATGTCTCCTGTTGTAGTCAACCTGTACGGGAGTGTTCGCTTTCGCAGGCCCCGCCGGTCCCGAGGCTCCGTCCAGCGACACTGTTCAGCGCCTGCTCTCCGCCCTCGGATGGGCGGCGTTGGCTGCGGCTCACGTGTACACCGGCTGGCTCGCGTGGCGCTTCTGGGCGGTGCACGAGCCCCTGTCGCTGGCCGGTGACCGCTGCCCGGACACCGGCCTGCTCGTCGCCATGCTGGTCGCCACGCACTCGTACACGGCTCTCCTCGTGCTGCGGAAAACGGGCCTCTGGGAACCCCTCGTGGACACACTCGCCGCGGCCGCCAAGCTCACCGGAGGCGCCATAAAAGGATGCTCGTGCATCAAGCCGTGAGATCCTCTCCTCTAACAAGCTGTCTTCTCATTTTGGTGTCTCGTGGGCTGAAGATGCAACCTGGGCTTACGATGCGGCCCTAAGTGAAGGTTCACTGATTTACAAATACCGTTGGGTATTCAACGCGGGACCAAATCACATTCACGCGCGTGTTCGCACGTTCACAAAAAAAAAACGTCATTTCCGCGAATAGAATGGTCGACCTGTGTTATCTAGCACAATAGCTTAGCCACTGAACCATCGCGACAGTCTTGTTTTAAACCTACTCACAATAACTACTTTTTACAACTACTTCCAACAGAATATGCCGACTACTTTTCCTATATTGTTGAGTCGCTCTTACGAGTCTGCCGGTGTAAGAGCGTTGAATATTTTAAATTTCGATCCAGGCCGGTCAAGCATTCCAATATATGCACTTTTTTGGCAAGCGGACAAGCCACGAGAGGAGAAAGGTACTTAATGCTGATTGCACTCCAGAATATTTTGCCGGGCTCTTAGTCGGTGCTCGGCAAGTTAGCAAGCAGCAGCGAGCACCGCAGCGAGTTAGTACAAGGGAGAACAGAAAACTGAACAGAACAGTGCAAGAAACAGGACAGAGAAAAGAAGCCATGCACGAATGCTATCACTGACTTCTAATTTCTTTAGAACCTGTCAAAAATATAGTCAAATTGTCTAAGAAGCTATCCTTTCTGAGATATAGAAGAAACAGAAGAGAAACAAACTAGTAAAGGCATATGGGTTCTACATATTCACGAAGAAACCTCCCTTGCTTGCAAGGCATTCGTTTTTGAAATGTCCCAGTGACGGAGTGCTAAGAAACTGGCATCCAGTATTGTGAGTGACGAACGCTTTAAAAGTTTTCCTTGTGCACCGGTGTTCGTAACCTTTTCTAATACTGCACTCTTGAAACTGTGGCCTACACCTGCAAGCCTTGGCATGCAGAGCGAGCACGCTGCCCGTTCCAGCCTTCAGTGAGCTGGCGGGCTGCCTCATTCAATTGCTCACATTTGTGGCCGATATGGGACCAACCACGGCCCACCGAAGGTTTGACAAAATTCGGCCAGTTTGTGGGAAAATTGTCATTGAAAAAGACAGATAAAAAAACTTCCAAAACTGTAAACAGCAAACAAGCAAAAGACGTCTCGGTTTCACTATGGAAGGAAGGGAATGATGTATATTTCATAGTGGTAACAATATTCTTGTTTTCGGTAGGTTGGGTACATTTGGGTATATTTATGGCAAAAGAGTGCAGTTACCAAAATTTCAACCAGACCAGCCTCCATCCTCTCTTGCTGGTTTGCACAGACTTGAGCCAGTACCATCATCCCCGACTCTCAAGCGGTGTGTCGTACGCACATGACAAGAAGAATTTCTAAAAAAGCAATGCCGGTTCTAGGCCAGAATCCCACCAAAAAAACCATCAATAGCGGCAATCAAGCAGCCCATGCATTCGCCCGAGGTCTTTGGAAACAGGTCACCGCTGGAGAATGACGACCGGGAAGATCACCCTCTCACTACTTTAGGCGACATAACTCAACACTACAGGCTATTCAGACGCACCTACCCACCAGGAGCTGATCCGCTTTTGAATTCAAGTGACCCCTGGTCGACTACGATACGAACACGTTCCCAGACCCTATGAGACTACACGCCACCCACCCCATACTCAATACCCCCCTGTGCAATTACTGCGGCCAACGTGCTGCTCTATATCACATGGTCTGGGAGCGCCAGACCAACCCAGACTTGAATACAATTCCCAGTTCTATGTACGAGCAGTGCGATAGTAAGCTAACCAGCTCTCAAGTCAAGTAAAAGTATTTTATTGTAAACAGACGGTTGAGTACATCATTATCATATACAGAAGGAGGTCCCAAAGTCAGACTGCAACGGACCTCCTAGAAAATGAATGTTCGCGATTTTACGAAGTGCAGCAAACAGTATATTTAAGGAAAAGGCTATTTGTAGCACGAATATATTGAGAATTACATTTTTATTAGCAATATTGCGCATGCTACGTTGCAGACAATGCAAGTGAACATAAATATATATATAAGAAAAGCACTCAAGTACAAATATTTACAAAAATGAACAATGAAACAACAAGTATCAATTACTACTAAATAAAAAACAGAGAAAGAACAAGCACTTAAAGAATAGTAATAATAATTTCGAAATAAAAATTACCAGAGAGCAGAGCGTATTGACAAACGGTTGTGAATTCTGTTTGAGGAGATGGGATTTCAATGCACTTTTGAGAGAATGCAGGGTTTTTAATTCCTCAATTTTCTTCGAAATTGCTTTCCAAATGGTAAATTCAATGAAATGCGCTGTTTGCTTACCGTAATTAGCTCGAAATTTAGGCACAAATAAATTACCATTGCCCGAAAATATCGTGAGGTTGTCGTTGGAAAGGGATGGGGCGGAAAAAATGACCACGCGAAGTAAGTTATTAATAGCTCGATAAAGGAAGATACAAAGACTATACCTGAGGGGATTCCCAACGGTCAAATTGCGGTTATGTTGCAGTAGAGGCTTGGCCTGAGCAAGGTAGGTACTGGATGTTATGAATGTAAGCACTTGATTCTGGATTGTTTGTACCGACGCGATATGACTTTTGTATTTGCTGCCCCAAGAACTGATACAATAAGTAATATGAGAGTGAACAAAGGAATGGTAAAGCCTGGTGAGTGTCTGACGACGGAAATATGGCCGGGCTTGCTCATTACGCATATGAGATATAGCCTGTTCTTTTTAATGCGAGCAGCAAGAAAAGCATACTTCAAGTAATAGTAACTCAACACCAACAAATTTTGGGCTGTTGATTGTTGTTACGGGGTGCTGTTCACTGTAAAAGGTCGGAACCAAAGTTGTGTTTCGTTGATTGGAGTTAAATAAAATAAATTTTGTTTTCTATGGATTGATTTGTGGCAGGTTGCTATGACACCAATAACTACACTATTGAGGTCAGTGTTTAATTTTCTCAGTAAAGTCTTCATACATTTCCCCGAATTAAAAATAGTAGTGTCGTCAGCATAAAAAAGCCATTCTGAATCAAAAAGGCAATTAGGTAAATCATTTATGTAAATTATGAATAATAGTGATTTTAGTGTTGAGCCTTGAGGAACACCAGTTTGTATTAGCAGCGTTAGACAAAACTCCATAAACTGAAGTAATCTGTCCTATAACAGTTTTACAGTAATTGCAAAAGTGGTTTAGTTATGCCAATGGCTTCTAAAAAGAGTGAGGAAATTGGTGGAATGCGGATTCATGCGGTACATGCGTTACAGAAAAAGAAACTGTAGAAGGCATTGGCTCTGACCCGATATAGACAGCTATGGTTGACCAAACGGGCAAAGACGGCTGGAAGAACCAACGGAGTCCGGGACTAAGGGCCGCGCCCACCTACCAGCTGTTCAGTAAAATAAAGTTGTTTTCTCCTCTTCGCTGGTGCGCGTTCGTGCCGCAGGGTGCTGTGGACGGCGTGCTTCGCGGCGCTACTGGCCAGGGCGACGCTGAACAGTAGCGCCGCCATGGAGGGTCCCATCTGTGCAGCAGGACAGCTAGTTCTGTTGGCCGGCTGCTGCGCCTACTCTAGATACCCGAAGAGCATCCGCTGGACGATTCCGATGTCCGCCCTCCTCGCCCACTACTTGTTGGCGCTCCTGTTTGTCCACCTGGGTGCGGGACACGAGCTGCTTGCCTGTACCAAGCCCCTAATCGCCAGGCAAGCCCGCCTTTTGAACATTCACTGACGGCGCTGCCCTTTTGAGAGCGGTGGGTTATTGTTGAGCCCTTCTTATAGCTTTTCTAGAGCCCAATGCAGTGCATCACTTGGTGTGTGTACATTCACGTGCGCATCAAGAGACCAAAACTTTACCTTGACGGAAGAACACCTGGAGGGCTTAAGGTTAGCATAATAGACAGAATTGTAGTAGAAGTTGCAGTACTAAAACGATTACAAAGATTCTATCTATGCCCCCTTGAATAGTGGACCTGGGAAAGGGCTGGCGAACTGTTGTCCTAAAGACAACTCCAAGACTAGTGCGTTCAATAATAATTGGGAAAAATGCTTTGAAAGGACACAGTGTAGGAGCAATAGAAAGTCAACAACCAACTTTAATACGCTGACAATTACACATAAAGGGTAATATTTCTTACAAAAGAGTGGACATCGTTCAACATTGTCGCGTGAAAATTGTCGCCTGACAAAGCATCCCTGTGACGCCAGGTGTGTTCATTTGGAGTACTTACTGCTAGCCTCCGCTGAAACTAGGAAATATTTGAAACCAGCATGCTCTAGTTTACACGAAAGGCGCATAGCCAGACAAATTATCCCGAGGCCGACCGATGGACCGACCCAACGACCTCGACAGAACAAACGCCCAAACATTCATCAGGGGACTGATAATAAAATTGCGCATTAGAAGCTCATTTTGACCACGTCAGCGTAACTTAGATAAAACTGAACTTACACATCCCAGGCATAACGCGGAATCAACATAACGCAAAACTTTCATCGTGTCATGTCTAGTTTGAAATGAAAGAAACCAGTCGGGGTAAACCTTTAATTCATTGCGTTTGTCTTAGGGGCCCAATTTTACAACGGTTAAGCGTGGCGAGTGCGTCGATAACTGTAAGAAGTGACAAGAAACGCTCAGCTTGTCCCTGCAAAGAGGACATCGGTGTGGTGAGGCCATAAGAGGACATAACGTTCTCATCGCCCGAAGCAATGAGGACGTAACGCACGCCGGAATCGGTCCTCGTTCCAGCGCAACTCTCCCGCAAATCGTTTTCGCACCGCACCTTGAGCGTATACCGATAAGGCCAGCGATACCTCACGTAACTTCGTCTGGTGAATTCCCGCAAGCCTATTCCTGTGCCGCGCGGGAGCTTCAATCGGATACCGGGCACCGTTATCTGCTATGAGATGAAACCCTGGGGCACACCAGCCCATGAATCAGCAACAGCAGCAGCCGCTCAGAATCTAGGGGAAGGGGGAAAGGCAGGTTCGTTTTAAAAAAACAAAGCCCTCGTTTGAAGTTCTTGGGAGCCTTGGCCACGCGGTATCCATGATAAATTCCGAAATGAATGGCCAAGCCAATCTGATACTTCCAGTTTGTAAGCTTCCATGGTTATTTCTAGAACTTGCAACTGCACTGCCGTTCTGCAGTAACTGCCGTTTGTCTCTTCTTTCTTGGCCTCGGTCAACCGGCCACCCGTTGTATTCCCATTACTCACCGAGCGGCGAGCTTTTTCTCCCCCTTTATCTGAAAAGCAGGAGTACACCCCTGCGGGTTTCTTGATAAAGGCACCACTGGCAGTTTCTCAAGGGGCCGCGTCACATGCGAGCCCACTATGAGGAGGATCTGTTTCGAGAGAAAGATAAAACTTTTAATGAAGCAGGGATGTACGTGGTCGGGCTCTTCATTACAAAATCCTGCTGGTCCGGCCGGCGGTCTCCGGCTTTCTTTCGCTCTTGAAACGTAAGAGGTTATAAATGGAAAAAGACGTGGGTTTTTTGCTTTCTCAGACAATGTGCGAAGGAATGGGTGGGACTTCGCTGTGAGCGTAGAGTGGTAGTAGAGAGTGGGTTGGAGGGCATGAAGGCATGTTGGCTGTGTGTATGTGTGCGTGTGTATGTATGCGTGTGTGTGAATATGTGTGTGTGTTGTTATTGTTGTTGAAGCATCGTGAATACTATGCCTTCTTACATGGCCCCATTGGAGGCTGGATGGTTTAGTTATCCCGTTAGTCGATAGCGTTGTCAAATTTCCGCGTTCGAAAGGAATGGTTGCTACAGAGGCTTAAATTCTATTAAGTTTCCCAATCTGCGAAAAAGTGCCCTAGTTGTACGACCAATAAGTGGTCGCTGTTGTAAACAGTAAATAAATCAAAACACGGGTGTGATCCGATTGGGTTTTAACTAGGCTGTCCAGAGTACTATATCGCTGCTCTACCGATTGGGCTATCCAGCACGTCACGGGAGGTAGAACAAAACATGTTGTCGTTGTTCTCCCTTTCTCCGTATCACTTGCCCACTTGTTGGATTGGGCCGGAATTGGAAGCTTTTTAAGGGTACAGTGCACTCTAACCACGACATTCACAAAACTGTGTTTTGGAAACGTACAAGTGGAGGAATTTTACCTTCCCCGTGTCACCTGAACTTTATGGCACGTGAGTGGAACAGGTGCGGAGAAACAGCCGAACACACTGAATCTAGGGGGTATTACAAACCGGCGTAGCGTGGTCGAAGTGGACCGGAATTGGTGTCTGGCCGGGGCAGTCATGATGACGAAGTTGAAGGAGAAGAAAACTTTATGTACCAGTATTTACACTCGATGTCAGAGAACAGACAGTGCGCCACTGCGCGCTAGAGATTAAATAGGCACGTTGGGTCGGTCCCCTTTCACCCTTTCTCTCAGCTAATGTCGCGATGCACCAATCACGAAATTTATGGCGCTGAGAATTACGTCCACACAAGCACACACACAAACACTGACAGACATGCTTCTCTTTTGCGCAGGAGACCGTTAGCTTGCCGCCGCTGAGGCAATCCTCTTGAGGTAGGAGCCGCGCCCCCTTTGTCCTCTCGATGTTCAAGCGCCGGGAAGACTTCTTGCGTTCCTCTCTCGTAATAACCATCGAGTGGCTCGTTGAAGACTTCTCCAGCGTCGTCAGACACACCAAAAAAAATTTGCTTCAATTTTCGCTGTGAAGGTGGTTGCAAAAAAAAAGCTTTAAATGACATCCACAACAATTGCCCATGCGATGTCACTTGAATTTACACACGTCCCTCTACAAAACGTGAAACCAGAGATTCAGCCAGAGTTACGTGGAATTCGCGAAGGCAGCGTCCCAAACGCAGCAGCAGCGTCGGCAGCGGACGCCGCCACTGTAGCCCGGCCGTGAGTCGGGAGAGAAAACATAGAGGAGCGTCTTTCGAAGGGTGAGAGAGCGGAACCTAGCCATCCTGATGTGCTGGCTTGGGGCTACACCACCGCGTGACACAAGCGCAGACACCGAAACAATTCGGCATATGAGCTTAGTGATTCCCATTAGTGATTCCCAAAACTAATTAGTTTTGTAAGTTTGAGAATTGCAAGAAAGCTCAGAGAAGTTTTATATTTCCTATTTATCAGAAGATGTTGCTACATTCGCATTTTGTAATATGTCTTAAAGCCCAACCGAATTCTTAATCACCACTTTATTCAGCGGAGTTCTTTTCGTGGCAAGCAGTGCGCAAAACGTAGCGTTTCCCTAGCGGCCAGATGTCTGTATAGGGTCTGTACATTTTGTTTTCCCAACCTGCAAACGAATCCTTAACGTATGTTGGCCGTACGACCACTTAATTCTGTCTGGTGGGGGTTACCCTGGAGGTGGCGTCGAACAATTTAATCAAGCCGTGCGAAGGCACCCGCAGTGAATTCGAAGCTGCACCAAAACAGGCCCAAAACAACCACCGCTGAAGCAGACGACAACGTCGTAGCGCCGATGCCGCCTCCGGTCAGCAGGCACTCCCGCGCGGGGAACGCTGTGTAAATTCGCGGCGCCATATCTAGTGTGCTCTCTGAGTGAAACTCTCCGCCGACCCCCTCCTCCGCAGCCGCCTTCAACGCGTTACGACTTTGTTGTCGCGCACGCCACGAAAGAACCGTTGGCTCGTAGAGTTAGGAAGTTTCGCTGGGAAAGGGCCTGGCAATGATGCGAGGCACGCCGCCGAAAATTGCCGTGCGAGGCGCGAATGGATGCTATTTTCAGCACCGCCGCTAACCGGTTGATGCTTGATGGGCCGCGAGTTCGTTAAAAAGGGTAATGTCCAGTGGCAGCATCATTAGCCGCGACGGCATCGTCGGCACACCGGGTCGTCGAATGCCAATGAGGGAAGGACCCCGGCCGACGGCAGGCTTTGGTGCTCGATCCGAGAAATACCGAATACCGGTTTCACAACAGCACCCCCGCTGCCAGATAATACTGCAGGAGGACGAGCAGCTCATCGCGGCTCGGCTGGAATGATGCGGGTAGTTAGCAGCTGCATCTATGCCTTGAGGCGGTGTTCCCCGTAGGCTGCTTCCTTTCTCTGGCCGCCCCAATGAACCCAAAGAAGACCCGAACAAAATGCTCCTGCAGAAATGACGAACTCGGCAGGGGAACCATTGCCGAACCACGCTCAGTGCGGAAAGGGCCCTCTGAACACCCCTCCGTCTACCAGACCTTGATAACAAAAAATAATCCAACTGCTAAAATATTACACCCTTTTAAAACGATTCGAAGCACGCATTCCATGGAAGAAGTTCAAAATCAGGCCTCCATTCCTGGTGTAGTTAAAACAACAACAGCAGAGCAAAAGAATCATGAATGTGATACAGGAACTCTATGGGGCAGATGAAGCAAATGAACGAGGCCAAAAGGAACTCGAAAGGCATTCCGTTTTTTGCCTATGACCATTTGTCAAAGCTACTCAGCTAGAACTGCCCTTACGAAGTGACCGAGGCAACGCACGCCTTTCGCCACCGTGTACAGCACAAAGTCTACGTCAGCGGGATCGATATGACAGTACAACAAAACAAATTATGACCTTTAATACGGCTCCTTGATGAACAAACATTTCATACGTACACTTGAAACCAGTGGCGACATTGAAAATGAAACCAGTGGCGACATTGAAAACCCCAGATACTTGACAAGTTATCTGAAAGATAACCTACAGATCGCTAGCTCACAGAGCTCGGCTACGCTAATCAACAATCTGTAGCACACTCCACTACAAAATTGTATTAGGTTACCTTTACGCAAGACAACCAAGCTGGCACACACAAATGCCTCAAAATGCGAACTTAACGTAAACACGCAGTACTAAATGCACCCACTTTCAGTATTCATGTACAACTACCTCCTATACTCCATCAGACTGAGACGAAATAAACACACGCAGATTCCGCCGACCTTACGCGGTGTTAAATTACGACCATTAACCACTTCTCCAACGAACAGCACAAAATTTAAGCTTACCTAACGCTGTGTCCCATCCCGAACAACTCCTACTTCTGTAACGCCTAACAAGACATCAAACCACGCAGTGTTAGATAACGCCCATGAACCACTTCTCCAATCGAACTCACAAAATTTACGCTTACTTCACGCGGTGTTAAATCACACTTATTGACACTGCAATTAGATTCCGCCTGTCCATCTTCTTGGCGACTGATGAAGACGAAATAATGAGGTTCTTGAAGAAGCTCGAGCCGAGAGGGCAATCTCGACTCGCTACGATGACCGACGCCCGATGCTTGAAACAGGTGAGGGATGAGGACTGCTTTTCTTGCTGAATATTAAGTTTATTTACACTATTTAAATAACTATAAGTATTTACATCGCGACAGAATGACGGTTACATTGTCACTCTGCCTGCAGCATCCGGTTCGCCCAAGGTCTATACTGAACTCGATCCCTGTCGACCGACCTCGAAAAAACCCACGCCTCCAAAGGGGGCGTTCAAAAAAGAGCGAAAACCCCTTTCAAAATAATTATTATCAACCATTGATTGGCCATAAGAACCAACCAATCCTACACCTGTCCCCACCTGCGGTCACGTGACCCAACGCTCTCTCTCATGCACTCAGTACGTTTCCCGCCCACGTTATTGCAACCGACAGGCAAATACACGGCATCTGCCACCTAAAGTCCCTGACCGCGCGGAGTGGTCGAACCGTTACGTTAATCGGGCGGCTCCTGCTAAAAACCAAAGCCGAACGCTTAGAGCGGTCCTCGCGTGGCTAACACCTCAGTGTCCTCGCCTTGCCGCCTCTCACTTGTCCGCGCGCACGCGCCGGCACAATGAGGCAGTCGTGGCTAATTCCCTCCCAGACTAAGGGACGCCGCTGCCCGCCGTCTGACCTGCGGGAAGAGCTGCTCTAAGCGCAGGCCCCCATTTTCGAGGCAACTGACCCATGAACAAACAGCACATACGCCGGCTTCGCACATCCTCAACGTCAACGCCGCGCGGCATCCTTTCGTTTCCCGTCAGCTCGTCACCGAACTACCGCATACCAACAGAGGTACTCGGGCTAACCCCCCCCCCCCCCGTCTTTTACTGCACAAAAGGAAGGAGCACAAAGCATGCAATCAGCGGCCCCCAACTTCGCGTCCCTGCGGTTGCATGGGAAGAACGGGGCATGACGGCTACAAGAGGAGGCGACGCCGATACATGAGCCACCGGCGGCTTTCATTACTAAATGAGGAGCCAGGACTTAACAACCATTAACCAACACAAATCGACGCTTCACTTCTCTCCATCTTACTAAAACAGGGTAAACTCTTAACTAAGGAAACAGAATGAGTACGCAATTATACAGGCGCACGAGGATTCGTCTGAACAACCTAAGCTCTCTCAAAACAAATCCTGCCGGGTGCACTTTGCGGAAACGCTGCTGCCACTCAGGCTAACCTGCTCTGCTTATCTGTTGCAAGGTACACCATCCTTTGTCTGAGGGACGTCTTTGACACTGAAAGGGAAAATGCGCGCAACGCCTGCGTAGAGTATTTAAATGAAGGGAACCCAGAGAATGGGACGCCGACCCTGACGAACGCGTCGGCGGGGAATACTCTCTCCCCGAAATGCCTTCCCCACAGCTCTCCGAGAATTCCTGCGAAACGTAGTCACTCCCTTCTGCCCTTGCTGGTGGACTGCCCCTCGGCCTTTTTCACGGCTAGGGAGCGCCCTCTTTGTTTCCATCAGACGTCTCAGTTTCGTTTTGCTGTGCGGCGTTTGGTAAACCTAGACCTGAATGTTGCATAGTGGGAGTGTATGCCTTCGTTTTTTGGCTTTCTATGCTGACTGTGTCTCGGCCGCCTTTTTCTTCTCTTGGGTATCGCGACGCATTCGAGAGGCAATGCACCGATCCCAGGCGACTTACAATCGAACATTTGTGGCGTGTCGCCGCCTTTGGTTCTCTGCCTACCCAGGCCTACAAATGCTTCCAAGCTAGCATAGACTAGTTTCGTTTTCTAAGACTAGTTTCGTTTTCTGAGCCACTACTCGCAAGGAACATTCTATGCCGTACAGATGGCGAGCGTCATCATCTTCCCAGCGTTTCTCTGCGGAAAACAGCGGACCAGGGAATAGCCCCGCTTGGTGACATGAGTCATACCTAACTTCCGCAATCTCCAAAGCCTGGCCAATGCCCTTACCAATGGGTTGTGATCTCGGTGGCTTCATCAGCGCCCCAAGATCTACGGCTTCACTGGACTTCGGCTTCGGCGCACCCCTGCGTGAAGCTGCTGAGCCTTCTACATTATCGTGGAGAGAGCTTCGCGTCAAACGCGTGTTCTGTTTTACGAAAAGCGTCTCCTTCTCAGCGTTGGTAAACTGCTGAGAAGTTTCCCACGAGGCGAGCAAAACTGGGCTTTTATAGAGGTGCGTACACTTGACATGCCGGTTGACCGATTTCGTGACTACGTTTCGCACATTGCGATCTACCGACACAAGCAGCTCGCTGCTAACCTGCGCGGCTACTGGTCCGGCTGGCGCTCTGCGATCCGCCGACGCAGTCGACTAGCGACTTCTATGCGCGCCTACGGACTTAGGTCGCGCTTCGCGATCGGCCGACGCAGTCGACTCGCTACTTATGTGCGCGTCTAAAGAGCTTGCTCGCGCTTCGCGATCTGTCGATGCAGTCGACTCGCTACTTGTTTGCACGGCTACGGATTTAGTTCACGCTTCACGATCGGCTAACACAAACTGCTCGCTTCTACTCTGAGCGACTACGGGCTCCGCTCGCTCTGCGCGATCTGCCAGAGCTATCAGACCGCTTCAATGTGGAGCGGCTATGCGTACAGCTTTGGCATCGCGATCTGTCGGCCCAATCGGCTCGCTACTACCCTGCGCGGCTACCGGTTCAGCTCGCGCTTTTCTGATGGAGGCGAAAAGCTAAAACGCCCGCGTGTACCAGATTTCAGTGCGCGTTAAAGATCCCCAGGTGGCCAAAATTGTTCTGTAGCCCTCCACTACCGCACGCCTCATCACCTGCGTTCCGTCGGCGAGTTAAACCCTACAATAAATCAATCAGTACTTTTCTGCCATGGTACCGACGATCCACAGGAGCACTGCAGGAAGCGACGCGGTAGTTTACGGTTGAAGTTTATTCCAAGGCGGTACACGGGCCTGTGAAGTGATAACGGAATTTTTCCCGCAGCCCAGGTCTGCGCGTGACCATCCACAGTAGCACCTCGTTGCCATGGCTGCCAATACCTCATTTAAAAGGTCGTGCCACTCAGGTCGATCCATCCGAAACTGACCACGTGTAAGGATAGGTGGGTCATGGAGCTGCAGCTCTTTGTCGATTTCGCGCATAAGAGCCTTTAACTCCAAGTCCCCATGTGGCTGACAAGCCCGAACGTCCTGAGGCAAGCAAATTAACTGCAGTTCCTCCAGGCGCTGACCAGTTGCTCACCCAGCGCTGAACCTTGTAGGATTTTGAACTGCAAGTGCGTTAAATGTAAATCAAGAGATGCCCTTTAGAGGTGGCATATCTTGTCGGCCTCTGGCATGCTTTCATCAACGCGACGATACAGGACACGTATTTCCTCCATGTATGGGCCAATCATCCCTTCCGGGCGTTGAACGCATGCAGACAGCTTCCTTTTTGGCCACGTCTTAACGAATGGTTGGATTGCCGAAAATCTTACGAAGTTGCTGGGCAAAGCTGTCCCAGTCAGCAAAGCCAGCTTCATTGCTGTAAAAACTAGTTTTTAACACTTCCGTAAGGTAAATAAAGTTTTGGAGCTTGGACGTATCGTCCAATCGGTTGACTGCACTGACCCGGGCGCATTTGTCGATCTAATGATCGACTTCCTCGCCGCAAAGTGAGGAGAAAAATGGTGGGACACGCTCCCGGCTTCCGCCAGCAAACGCCAGAGCCGCAGCAACAGCGCCAGTGGGGTTGCTCCCGCCTTCACGCTGCATGGCGTGTGACAGTAAACGGTGACCGGAACGAAGCTCCAGGGGGACGACTGGAAGGCGTACAGGACGAGATCGATGTCGACGTGCACCACTCCAGAAGGACCTTGAGAGACAGGTACACCAAGAATTTAATTCGAAGTGGTGTAGCCGCCACGAATTCCGAACCAGCCTGCGATGATGATGATATTCGCGAAAAAGGCAATGGGATGGATATTGATGAGTATGGTTATGAGGAGATGATGAAGCTCAGGATGGTGCCCTTCATGTACGAGCCGCTCACTGCATAGTACACGATACTCAGAACGTGCTCACGATATCAACAACGATGTCTTATACAACCTTAAGGCCTTGACGGAAACAAACGCCAGGCCTAAACCACGCCACCTACTGTGCAGTTGCCCCGTGAGTATCACGGTGTTACATTCCAAGGGAGTAAGTAGCCCATGGCTCCTGTGGTGCGTTGTACGTTTATACGGAATTTAGTATGTTGCTTTCGCAGTATATTCCGTACACTAAACCCGGTATGGCGAAGGGAAGAATGGCAGGAGGCCACTGTTCTGCAAAGCTGCTACTATTTGTATGAATTGTTATTCATGCCACCTTTATATATTCTCCTCCTAGTCCGTACCCCCCCCCCCTCTTAACCGGGAATACGCACGCCCTATTCCCACAACCTCACAACCTCTTTTTCTACATCCTCCTGCAGAGAAGATGAAGGCGAATGTCCACCACATCGGTTTTTTTGCGCATCCTCGCTCGGGAAGCTGCCTCCAATCAACTGCATAAAATGTTGTGACCAGACGTCCCTGTTCGTAGGCCCGCTGATCCGTCACGTCCATTTCCCTCGAAACGCCGTTGTGGTAGGCAAGCTTCCCCGAGTTCAGTGCTGCCTTCTTGGCCGAACATTCCTCTGCGGCCAACATGTGTGGATGAAGCTCGCACAACTTCTTGGACAGCTCCTTTCCAAGTCCTGCACCGATACTAAGCGTTGTTGGCGCCGCCTGGAAGGGAAGCAGCCGAGGTTCACTGGTCGTTTGCATGCTTTCTTGAATGACCGGGATGATTCTGGCAACCGGCGCTCCAGGATGCTTTACCAGAGTGGTTCTAGCGAGACCATCTTAAACGAAGCTAGGACAGCACTTCGATGGTCAGGTAGTTGTGCTAGACTAGAGCTTCAAACTCTGAACCATCCACAGTAACACGTGGTAAAAACTCACCGTAGCACTTAAGGAGCTCAGCGTCAGTAGTAAAGAGCCGATCGTGCAAACCGAGGAGTTTCATGCTTTCGTCTTCGTCGTAGAGCATAAATGCTTGCTTTAGTTAGCAGTCTCCTCATGCAGGGTATTGGAATGGAAAGTTTGATATGGAGGCGCACCATCTTTGCGCAGTTCTTTATCGATCTTCGCACGTGACATTCGGAACCGTACGTTTAAGACGATTCCTTCCCCCTCGCGGACCGAAGTGGGGGAATAGAGGAGACATGACACCCTACCATTTCTCTGTATAGATTCCAGAAGTTTCCACACAGGATTTTGCCACCAAATGATAAAACTGGAGGGGCGAAGAGAAGGAACCCAGGAGGCCATTTTTCCGCAGAGGTGCTGCTACTTCTTACCTTTAACTTCTTCGTCCACTTTTTATACGCCTTAGTCGTCGAAGCTCACCCCGCTTTCCGATTCTCTCGGCTATTCCAGATATCCTTTTTCGCGTAGAGCAGCCTCTTCCAGAAATGCTCTAAGTGAATAAGTGACAGTGACAAGGACTTGTTTGCTTGCAGGTTGATGAGCTTTTCCCAAGACGGGGCTTTATCCACGCTGGGCTACCTGAGCACTGGGGAGATCGTTGGCCTGGATGAAGCTGCTCCGGTCGGCGTCGCCTACATTGTAAGTGTGCCCACGGGATGTCTTTTTATCAGCAAAACCAGCCCGAGAAATCTTTCACGTTTCAGTCACTTTTGTCGATCTACACAAACCAAATTAGGACTCCTGCATTGTTGTAAAAAAGATTTATTTTTGTAATTTTAAGAAAATTCTTATTATTGCAAATTGGGCCACAAAGAGCCCGCCGAGGCACTTTGTCTGATCTCACAAAAGCCGAAAACGGCCAAACATTACGAGAAACCTCAGCACCCCTGTGCCTTTGGAAATAGTCATTGCGAACAAGTTCGTGCTAAATTGCTGCGCACACAAGGGCTCTGACCACGGCGAGAGAACAAGAAAGGAGGGGAACGACGCTTCCTGGTGTGGCCAGAAAACGTCGTAAGCGTTTGTCCTAGTTTAAAATAGCCGTATCTGTGCGCCAAGGGGGAAACTGCGTGGGCGCTGCGTCCGAAATGCCACTGCGATGCACCGGAATGAATCGTTGCCGCTATTTTGTCCATCAGGTTCCGGTACCCCCTCCTTCGCCGACGCAGTTACAGATCTTCGCATTCCGCGTTTGTTTTTTTTAGGGGCGAAGCTCCTTAAGGCGTGGGTCTGTCCATCCTCGACGTATGTATGTAGCCACCTCTAGTTTAGTTCTTGGATTGTTTACTAGATGGCGTGGCTACCTCTAGTTTAGTTCTTGGATTGTTTACTAGATGGCGGTACTTGTATATAATGAAAAGATGCGCTTGGATTGTTTACTAGATGGCGTGGCTACCTCTAGTTTAGTTCTTGGATTGTTTACTAGATGGCGGGGAGCGTTGTAATAAAATCCGTTCGCTGTTGGCGCGCGCTCGGAGTCGCCCGATGGATAAGGCTGCAGATGTGCGAGCCCGCGAGGCAGAAGCGCTCCGTGAAGCTGCGCGACGCCGCCGCCAAGATCCTGCGTACGAGAGCGGGAGGCCGAAGCGTGTCGTCTGGCTGCGCGACGACGCCGCCAAGATTCCAGCGTTCGAGAACGAGAGGCCCAAGCGTCACGGCAACGGCGCGAGGACCCTGCCGTACGCGAAGCGGCACGGCTGCGGCGCAAAGAGGATCTCCAAAACATCAGAGAACGAGAAGCGGTGAGAAAGCGCGCGTATCGGCAGGCAGACCCCGATGCAGTGAGAGCTCGTGAGGCGTCTGCAAAACGCATCAGGCGAGCTCAGCCCCAATGTGCCGACGCGCGGTTTAAGCGAGACTTTCTGGACGTTACGTTCGGACACAGATGTAGTGGGCGAACTTTCACTGAAGATGATTTCCCCTCAGGAGCTTCGCCCACTCATCATCATTCACCCCGTGGATATGCTGTGAATTTTTTTCCTGTGGTCGCTCGCCCGCACGCGCCGCAACGGGCGGTTACGACTCTTACATTTATTTCTGCTCCGTGGCACTGAAGGATCCGCGGATACCGCCTGCATAGAACGCCGCGCGGCCCGCGGCGGCCGTAAAGAAGCGCAGGTAGCTCCGATCGCCTGCGCTGCCTCGATGCACCCACGCCTCCGCCGTTCAACAAAAAGAGGAGACAAAAACATTAAAGACAGCAGTCTTTCATGGGCTACTTTAACGAAGAAGTTTTGGTCTCTTTGTGTGTGTCTGTCTGTCTGTCTGTCTGTCTGTCTGTCTGTCTGTCTGTCTGTCTGTCTGTCTGTCTGTCTGTCTGTCTGTCTGTCTGCCTGCCTGTCTGTCTGTCTCTTGGTTTAGCCGCCCTGCTAAAGTTAAGATGTTGAACGAAGCGTTTATATACCAACAGCCATTTGTAAAAATCTATGTGCGGTGGCAATGTTCATACATGTCAACATTGTTGGGCCAAAAGCAAACATTGTATTTGGGGGGGGTGGCGGAGGGGGGACGAGTGCTTGAGATTTGGCTTCGGGCGGCTCCCTCCCTCAAGATCCCGGTCTCTTCTGCTCCTATCCAGGCTCGAAGAACCAAGTCCGTAGGAACCCGCGAGGTGGAAGTGGTCAGAGCTGCCTCTCATAGCTCGAGAGTGTGTGTTGTGTTGGATGCTGAGGGCTATATGACGGGTCACCTCGAGGATTAATGGAGCAGGTTCTGGGGTTTTCCGCACTTGTTACATTGTCGCATTTTTCGGGAAACATTTGGGGTAGGGTTGTTTTGCTAGGAAAGCTGTTAATTTGTATACTTAGCAGTATCTGAGCTCCTGTGGCCATCAGGCTTTTGTCAGGCCTGTGGAGGGAAGCTCGAGATTCTCTTTGGATAATGAGCATTTCTCCGAAGTTGTTGGGCAGGGTTTCGAAGGATTTGGGGCTGCGTTCTGTGTGGTTTCTAATTTCTCGCCCATCTCTCTCCGCTCCGTCTTTTCATTCCGCATATTTGCGTCCCGGAGTACAGATATTGCGGTGAGGGCAGCTGGCTCTTTTCGGCTCCAGCATTTTGACTCGCTTGGGCACTCGGCCGTCAATGAGGCCGATCAATAAGGCCGAAACGGTCACAGTTTGAAGGCTTTCTTTTTGGCGTTCCCCGTACCTTACGGCAAGGAGGAGAGCGCCGGTTTCAGCCTCTTTCTGTACAAGTGTTTAGAGAAAGACGGTCTTTAATGCCTCCAGCTGGGTCTACGAAAACAAGAGTGTTTTTTGTGTCGTCGAAGGCAGCGCCAGTGCATACGACGTTGGTGTCGTTTGTTACCTGTTTTCTTATGAACGAACCCTTGCTTGCCGCTGCTGCTTGTGTAAAATGGGACCATAATTTCACCATTGGAAAGCACCCTCAGTTATTTATTACGTCCGTCCTTAAGTATTTGTCGTTGATCAAACGTGCGTCTTGCAGGAGAGCCCACTCTGGACCGAATAGCCCTGCCTGTCTTCGTGTTTCGGAATCATTCTTTCTGCGAAATGATGAGAGCTTCTCTAAATTTATCGAATGAGTTGTATATCCCCAGCCTTTTTAGGGTTTCATTGGCCGTGTAGAATACGGAAGTCCAACAGATACTGGCGTGCCTCTAGGAACCCCACATTCGACAGCTTTTTACCGTTCGTGAAAGTGCAACTCAAGATGCACACACGAAAAACGAAATGATAATGTGGGCGGAAATTGCACCAAACCTTCTTATCCCTGTTCGTTTGAAAACGATACCTATGTCTTTTACGAGTGCAGGTGCTTCCGGGAGTGTTGTTCGCGGGCACCGTGGCCATCCTGCTGTTCTGCTGCGGCCTCACCCCGTTCATCATCGCCAACACGGGATGGGTGGCTCACCACGTCTTGGGCATCACCAGCTGCGAAGCCATCGTCGCCCTAGCAAACGTCTTCTTCGGAATGGCGAGTCCCCTCTACACGAACGTTATGGCGGGGCTTCCAGCTATGGCCACGAAAAGGAATGCATTCGCGATTCCCTGCGGTCACGTGGGCTTTTTAAAGCAAAGTTTTCTACCTACACCAGCCAACGGTTCTTTCGTGGTGTGTGGGACAAGAAACTGCCAACGCGGCTGGGGAGGCGGAGGGCGCTCCTCACACACGGAGCTCACTGTAGGTGGTGCGGCGATAGGGCGCTATTACCAAGTGTTTCCCGTGATCACGAAGGCTGACGTGTCGGCGGGACCCTTCAGTCGGCTTTGTCGTCTGCTTTAGCGACGGTGATGGGACTGGTTTGGCGCAGCTTCGCGTCCATTGCGCGCTTACTTCGTGCGGCTTAACTAGTTCGCCAGCCCCTCCAGGTTAACCCGGACCCGACAGAATTAAGTGGTTGTACGGCAAACACACGTTAACGCTGGGCGGGAAAACAATATATAGAGACGATTTACAGACATCTGGCCACTAGAGCAACGCAACCTTTTGGTCACTGCTTGTCACGAATCAGACGGCGTTTTCTAAATTTCTGAATACCAATTCGGTTGTGTTTTAACAGGTATTAAAAAAGACGAATGGGGTAACTGGTTCTGATAAATAGCGAATATAAACGTTCCGTCTGCTTTCTCGCAATTCTCAAACTTGCGGAACTATTTAGTTTAAATTTGTATAAATAGGAGTCACTCTGCTGACATGCCGGTTTGTTTCGCCGTCTGTGCTTGTGTCGCGCGCTGGTGTAGCCCCAAGCTAGCTCGCCAGGATGGCTTGGTTCCGCTGTCTCGAGCACAGCCCCAACGCTGCTGCGTTCGGGACGGCACCCCGCCATTGCCACGTAACGGCTGACAGAATCTCCTCTGGTTTCACTCTTTCTAAAGCCACCTGTGTGAATTCAAGTGACTCCGCATGTATAATTGTTGCGGGGGTCGTTCACAGCTTTGCTTTCCAAACACCTTCACAGCGTGTATTAGAGCCAATTTTTCGTCACTGCCGAATTATGTGGCAGGCTGTATGGATCATCGCCTGGCTATCAGCATGTTGTACACACGTCCTTAAGTATCGCCTGGAAAACAAAATACCGTAAACCTTCGGTACGACGCCATCTATTTATTCTACGTTTTTCAAAATTGCTACTCCAGTTTCACACGAGTAAACACCGTTACATTTAATGAAGCACCTCTTACAGGGAAGTCGGTTTCCTCTTCCGACGGCATCGCTTCAACTATAGTTTACTGTTTTACAAGAGTTTGCTACGACGGTTGCTCTGGAGGTACACCAGCCAAGCGGGAGCTTTGAAGTTGAATGAGAAAGCAATAGGTAACTACAGTCAAAACTCGATATTACAAAACCCGGTCTTACGAATTTCCCGATCCAACGAACAAAGTTGGATTCCACCCCAGGTGCTTATACGGCTCAAAGCTTTTATGAACTCAAACTAACGAAAGATTCAGCCCCATTGCTAATTTAATGAAGTATTTCGATAAACAGCCACATTTAAGACAACCCAACTGTTGAATGTATTTCGTTAGAACGACATAAAGATTATTGCGCCAAGTAAAAAAAAACGAGGTACCTAGTTTCGTTTTTACGTAGCTCTACAATATAAACTCAGCAGTGCCTTGGTCGCAGACCACGTTGTCCCGACTAGCTGGCTTACCACAATGCTGAAAGCAAAGGGCGCCATCATCCATGCCAGTTCCCCTCGAATTGCCTCGAGGAAAAGTAGCATCATGACCTCTCTACCTCCTGGGAGAGTTAACAGTAAGACGTAAAGTAGAATCCAGAATCCAGAAGGGGTACAACACAAAGCATTTCGTTTCGCGCGTCTGCTGGGGTTCGACGGCTTCGGACCAACCCCCGGCTGGCCCATTTTCACGGCGAACTTTAAGCACAGTGCCAAACTATCGGCAGGCGAGCGCCTTGGCTGCCCCAATTACGATGTCATAGTAGCGGCTGGGATGCGACTCCCAGTAGCCACTGAATCAATAGAATCAACTGCTTGAAACATGACAGTCCCGATTTTACGAAGTTCTCGATTTAACGAATTACTTCGCGGTTCCTGGTGACTTTATTAGATCAAGTTCTAACTGTAGTATAAGCGTATTCCCAAAGTCTTCAAGGCTCTTCAGTTCCCCTTTTCGTCGGTTGCCCTCGTGTGCGATGACGCAACTGCAACTCCTCGGGCTATGACAGCGCACCTGTGCGATACCGGTGCATGGGGATCCTCTTGATGAATATCTTTTCTCTCCGATGTTCTGCGCCTAATTCCCACGGCAAAAAAATTGAGTCTGTGCTTTACGAAACAGGCGGTTTTGCAGTCAAATCGGTAAACTCGCCTATTACACCTATTACGGCTTCCAAAAAGCTGCTACAAAACAAACAAGAACAAGACCATCTGGGTTTCAAAACCGCCCACCCCAAAAAGTATGGCCTACAGTTGATGTACGGGTATATAAATATTTCCGTAACCTCGCATTCTCCGAGCTACGGGCTAATGGGGCCGCACTTGAGGGGCCCTGCAACAGTCTAAAACGTTGCTGACACTCCTCTCCAGTTTTTGGTTACGTAGCCATGAAATAATGGAACAATGCATTCTGCTGCATGAGCATCATCATCATCATCATCAGCCTATCTACGCCCACTGCAGTGCAACCGCCTCTAGCGTTCATCTCCAATTATCCCTGTCCTATGCTAACTGCGACCAATCTATCCCCACGAACTTCTTGTTCTCGCCTGCCCAACTAACTTTCTGCCACCCCCTGCCAGGCTTGCCTTATTTAGGGATCCACTCTGTTGCCCTTAATGGCTAATGGTTATCTTATCTTCGCATTACATGCCCTGCCCACGACTATTTGTTCTTCGTAATTTCTACTAATATGTCCTGAACACGCGTTTGTTCCATGACCAACTCCACTCTCTTCTTGTGCCGTTAGCTTACTCCTATCAACTTCCTTTCCATTGCTGTCTCAGTCGTCCTCAATTTAAGTGGAATTCTCTAGCCAGCCTCCGAGTTTATGCCCTTTAGGTGAGTACCGGTAATATGCAGCTGTCATTCACTTTCTTCTTCACAGAAGATGGTACGCTGCCATTTATTATCTGAGAATGCCCGCCGAATGCACTCCACCCCATTCTTATCCTTCTGATTACCTTCGTCTCCTGGTTCGGATCCGGGGTCACCAATTGGCGTAAGTACATATATTCGCTTACTAATTCCACTGCCTCGCCCCCTTATCTCAAATCTCTGTGCTCTCCCGAGGTTAGAGATCATTGCTTTAGTTTTCTGTATATCAATTATCAGGCCTATGTTTCTCGCGTGTTTGTCTAGTGCGATAAGCATGCTTTGCAATTCGTCTCCCGGGTTGCTTAGCAAGGCAACGCCATCACCAAATCTGAGTTTACTTAGGTATTCTCCATTAACCCTTACTCCCACCTGTTCCAAATCCATTGTTCTGAATACTTCCTGCAAACATGTTTTCAAACACATTGGAGAGATTGTGTCGCCTTGTCTGACGCCCTTCCTTATAGGTATTTTACTGCTCTCCTTATGGAGGAGGATGGTAGCTGTGGACCCATTGTAGACATATAGCATTCTTACATAATGCTCGTCTGCACCCTGGTTCCGCAATGCCTGAATTACTGCTGAGGTTTAAACCGGGTCAAATGTTTTCTCATAATATATAAAGGCTATATATATATGGTGGTTGGGTATACGCCGCGCACTTCTCTATGGCCTGATTGATCCTGTGAACATGGTCTATTGTTAAATAGCCTTTACGAAACCATGCTTGTTCATTAGGTTTACGTAAATCTAAGGTGGCGGAAATCTCGTTAGCGAATATGTTGTTAATTACCTTGTAGACGACTGACAGTAAGCTGGTCATCCTGTAATTTTTTATGTTCTTCGTGTCAACTTTCTTATGGAGTGGGACCATGTTCGCGTTCTTTTAAGATTCCGGTACTCTCGCGGCCATTAGGCATTCCGTATACAGGTTTGCCAGTTTAATAGTACAATGTACCTGCCATCCTTCAAGAGGTCTGCGGTTATCTGATCTTCAACAGGTACTTTGCCCCTTTGCATTTCTTTCAACGTCTTCTTTACTTGTTGTCTATCTACTCTGAACCACTTTTTCGCTCGATATTATCCTGGACGTCCCGAGTACTGTACAGATCTCTATAGAACTCCTCGGCTACTATAACTATTTTATCCCTAGTTGTGATGCCATTGCCTTGCTAGTCTTTAAGTGCATACATCTGATATTTCTCCATGCCTAGACGCCTCTTTACTGATTTCATGCTACCTCCGTTCTTTACAGCATGCTCGATTCTCTCCATAATATACTTCCGTATGTCAGCTGTCTTACGGCTATTAATTTCGAAAGCGTCGCTGGTCCTATCCTGTCAACTACTGTGGTGATTGTCATGCTTTGCTCTTTCCCAATTAAATCTTCCGTCTCCTGGAAAGTTTACCAGCATCCCGCCTAGCCATCGTGCCCCCGACTTCTACTGCACACTTCTGATAATCGTGTAAGATTGTCGCTGGCTTCCGGTGTCGTTATCTCTGCTTCCTCGGTGAGAGCTGAATAGCGGTTCTGTAGCGCGATTCTGGATTCTACTTTACGTCTTACTGTTAACTCTTTGGTTGGCTCCTTTCGTACTAGCTTGCTACGGTTCCTCCTTAGATCTAGCCAAATTCGAAATCTTACCGCATGGTGGTGGTACACCTGACCCTTCGGAGCACTTCCGCGTCATTCACAACGCCAAGTCAATTTCATTTTTATGGTCCCCCTCGGGCTCCTCTACGTCCAATTCCGGCTCACCCGTTTGCAGAAGGTATTCATGATGTGTAGATTATTCCGTTCGGCGAACTCTACTGGTAGGTCCACTCTGTTATTTCTGTAACGGAGACCATAGTTCCCCACTGCCTTGTTTCCAGCCTGTTTCTTGCCTACTTTAGCAGCAAAGTCTTCCATAACTACCGTACACGGTGTTTTTACTTTAGCCATTGCCGATTCCACGTCATCATAGAAGCGTTCTACTTGCTGGTCGTCGTGGCTGGATGTAGGCGCGTAGTCCTGTGCCACCTTGAGTTTGTAGCTTTTATTAAGCCTAATTACAAGAACGGCTACCCTTTCAGTAATGCTACAGTATTCGTCTATGTTGCCAGCTATGCTTTTATTGACTAGAAATCACACTCCCAGTTCTCTTCTCTCCACGAAGCAATGGTAACATAGGAAATGTCCATTTTTTGAGCACTAACGCTTCACCCGTCCTCCTAACCTCACTAAGACCAACGACATCCCATTTAATGCCCTATAATTGCTCGAAAAACACCTCTAGACTCGCCTTGCCAGGTAAAGTTCTCGTGTTAAACGTTTCCACGTTCAGATTACAATAAGGTAACTAAGGTAATTTAAAGGAGTACTGACACGAAATTTCAAAGCTGAGATAACTATGTAAAACGCTTCCTTTTTATCAGGAGATATTTCCCAGCAAGTTTCAACAGCAACCGCTCAGCGAAACATATTTAAAATCCATTTTAATCTTCGCCCGCACGAGAAAGCCCAGAGCGGGTCGACGTGACATCATCTGCTACGTGCCCCAAACTGCCGACGTCGGGGCTCCCGTGACGAAGCCGACGCGCTGGCTGTGGTTGGCGCGCGCTGCTCGGGCGTGTGTACACGTCATGGTTTTGGGACTGACGTCATGCTGCCTGGACCTGTGGGGACGGCGGACACCTCGGCCGGTCTGGGCGCGCGCGCGCGCTCGCTGGCGCGCGCTTCCAGAGAGGCAGCGATACGGCAAGAATGGTGACGCCATGTGATACATGCTGTCATGGCGGCTGCTCGGCGTTTTTTTGTCGAAACCGAAACTGGCACGAATAAACGACGCCTTAAATGAATGTTTACGTTGCGCTGGACCATCTAATCTGTCATTCTATGATTAGTGCGCTGGTAGGCACGCATAGCAGCGAAAAAAACGTAACACAAAAATTTGGTGTCAGTACTCCTTTAACACTCACGAACATAAGGTAACCTAACACTTTTTTCTGCTATGAAGTGTCATGGAAAATTTCGAGAATTTTTTGCGTGCTTTTGTGATGGGCACCGCATTTAGCGCCGCAACGTTCAGGTTCTATTTATCTGCGGTTGTCAACAGGTGCGTAGCCAGGGGGGGGGGGGCACACCGGGCCTGTGCCCCCCCCCCCCCCGAAAAGTTTGGTGCCAGGCTGTGGTGCGGTTTAAGTAGCCTACAGAACCGCCAGAAGTCGCCTGGCGGCGCGGTACCTGCAGGTTTAAGGACATTCTTGCTCATATAAAGCTGAAGACAGGTACTACGTCAACGCCTGATCCCTGTTCCCGCTCCAGATGCTGTACATGTCAACCTATACAGCACGGCTGCATTTCGCGCCGGATGCACCGAGCTGCGTCGGGAATCTGCCGCGAGCCGATCGAGGCAGTCCCGCTGTTTCGTTGGCAGAGCAGCACGACCGCGAAATGGCGGGACAGCAGGAAAAAGCCTCATATAGGCATACATGTGGTCTGGAATTTAGCGTGTCATTCCTTGTCTTTACACTGGTACAAAGTATAATCACATGACAGAGCATGCCACTGTATTTTGTTCAGTCAACTATTAACCCTTCATATGTTTATTTTTCTACCGACATCGCATTTCATTGACTATTGCAGTTCCATAATTTCTGCTGTATGAAAAGCATTGCTCCAGTCATCTTGTATTTCCTCCACATCGACAAAACTGATTGATTTTACGGTCTAACGCGCCGACGCAACGCAGGCGATGGGGCGCGCCGTAGTGGAGGGCTGCGGATTAATTTTGCCCACCTGGGGATCTTTAACGTGCGCCGAAATCTCGTACACACGGGCGTTTTTGCCTTTTCGCCTCCATCAGGAAAGCGGCCGCAGCGTCTGGGAATCGAACACATCAACGAATCTGTACAGTTCTCTTTATTGCGGAGCTTTGTCTTTTTGGCCTCAACATTGTTGTTTCCTTGACCTCCCTTTTGGTTAGAATCAGCATTCTGTATTTGCTTAACCGGAATTTTACTGAAGCTATGTCTGTTTCATTTAGCGGATAGAAAAGAATAAAATTTAACAAACATGCAACAAGCTCAACATTCAACAGCAGTGCAATCAGGTGTTCCGCTAAGCGTAAGTTTGCTATTCACGTTACAAGCACAAAAAAATAACAAAAAGGCGATCACTTAAGGACGAAGGCGCACGTTTGCCAGCTTCACCGCCATAATATACTAATTTGCCGAACGTACATTCCACTGCAATTCGAAGGTTATCGCGGGAAAGCTACTCTTTCAAATGAAGCAGACAGAACACCAGCTTTAGCAAATCTTCCATGCCAGTTTCGTTATCGTCGGCGTAGATAAAAGGCAACCAAGTCTGTGCTTGATAACAACGAATGTAAAGCTTAAAACACAAAGGTTTGCAAGTCAGTCGTGCGGGCCATCGTTGTAGCATGGAACAGCCAACAAGGAAGACAAGAGAGCGAAATCTTGATTTTCATGGTTCCAAAACGAAACCGTAGGACGGTGGCACGTGTGTGCCGCTCGATGATGGCGAGATAACCTTTAAATTGTGCTCGACTGTACGTTATATCTGATAAGAAAAACTTTTTTAGTCCCTTTCCTAAAGGAAAATCTGAAACACGCGAATCTTAATAGTAAACACCCAGTGTTGGCCTCCACTTCCACCTGAGGAACTTCGAGGACCGCGCGCCACTCACGAGCACACTCATGATCACGCTCACGAGCGCGTGCCCGCATAACCCCCTGCTCTACGAACGAACGAGTCGCCCGTGGCCTACCCAAAGACCGGCGAACGGTAATTTAGGTCATCGTCATTATCATCATTATCATCATCATGATTTAGGCCCCTTAAGGTGGGCTTTACTTTTAGCGTTCAACCTACACAAATGGCATGTTAAAGTCAGTTATTTGAAGCTTAATTTGAAAAACTACGCGCAAGAAGCCTTGCCTACATATTTCGCCGTCCCAACTTTTGGTCGACTGCGCCCCCCCCCCCCGAAAAAAATCCCTGGCTATGCGCCTGGTTGTCAATAACAGCCGATAACTTCTTTATAAAAAAATGCACCAAAAGCAAGAAGAAATAAAACAGGTACGTATCTGCTGCGGCGTGCGAATCAAGATAGTGTTGTCATGTGCTGGCCATAACTGTAGTCTGTAACTCTGCAAATCTTTTGAGGATGCGTTATGTTGGGACGCCTTCCCAGTTACCTTCGGACTGCCTGCTAGTCCAACACGCATTATTATTGACAACTACTGCTTCGCGCAGGTGCTATAACTTTCGAATGCGTGTGAAACGTGCTTCTTTGCAAAGCCCGGTGAGTTACGCTTTTGTGACCTATCATTTCTACTGTGCACTTTACAGGGCGAAGCTCCGCTGCTGGTGGTTCCGTACCTAGAGCGCATGACTCGGTCAGAGCTTCACTGCCTTATGTCCACCGGCTTCGCTACTATCTCGGCTGCCCTCTTGCCAGCACTCCAACACCTCAATGTGAGCTGCACCATTCGGCATGGTTCCATGGTGCTAATATCTAAGCCTACAGAAAAACACTAAATATTTCCGGCCACAGGGACACGACAATAAGGGATAAAACGTAAGGGTAACAAAAACTGGGCTTACCTTTTTTTCGAATGCAATATCATCACGTGCGAAGATAGGTTGAGGGGGCATTCATGACATGATCAAGAACACGCGCACTCAATCTTTTGCTCACATCTGAGAGGAGCTAGATCTAAGGAGTACACAGCTACTGAAACCACACAGTCCAGCCACCAATCACGGGGACACCTGTGCCATCCGGAGGAGATACGAAGTTTTTACCCCCCTGTGTCCACCACCTCTTGTATATCAAAGGTGCACACTAAAAAATTTATGACCGCGTGCTTTTACTCCAGTCAGCAAGTGAACCCACCTAGTGTCATTGTGATTTCAATGGCAAAATATCTGAGCAAATGGACGCATTCTTCCTGACGTTTGTGAGTGATTGGATCGCGATGGAGCGCAACCACGACAAGCCGTAATGCAATGGTCTAGAAGGACAAGAAGGAAAAGTAGTAGTGCACGGCTTCAACGGCGCGGGAGCGCTGGACAAAGACTTTGTGGCGGTGGGCGACGAAGTATACGGAGACTGAAGTGGGCACTGTATAAATAAACCATTTATATACTTTACTTTGCGTTTGACATGGTCTTTCAGTGACGAGAGCCGTGGGCATGCACAGGGTAAATGGTTCTCGGTGACCTATATGGCGCTAGTGGAGTTAATCATAGTGAGACACAGCTCTCCTTTGACATGAGGCTTCCACGGTTCTGCAAGCTGGCTTTGATTTTTTTGACGTCTACTTGGCCGTGTAGTGGCTGCCAACTAGGTTCCACACTACGCATCAATGGTGTTAAAGGGGCCCTGAAAGGCATTTTGAGCACACTAAATGAACTAGCGCAATCGTTAGAAAGGGTCGTCAACATCATCTGTGCCAAGTATTACTCTTTTACGCGCAGCGGAAAGCTCACACTTTTGTTGCAAAGTTTGTTGCTTTTTTGTCACCCTTTCCTTCGTGTTTTTGGACGCCGCCATCTTCACATGTCTACATCATCGATTCCCATATGTTCGTCATGAGCTAGACATCCTGCTATTGGGCGGCTTTTTCACGCACTTCCGGCAAAGAGATGAGTCGTCTGCTCAGCATCGGCTCGCCCGCTGATCTGCCAGCGGAGTGCCGGAGTGTTGGACATTTTACGACAAACGAAACAAGTGTAAACGAACGCTTAACCGTTTGTATTGAATGCAACACGGCCATAGCACGACATGGATTTTATGTTACATGAGTACGTACCATAAAGAAAGCCCCGTGACACTTATTTGGTGCAATCGCAGAGAACGCCCTGAGCCGAATGCCAGGGTTTGACGCGTACATTTTATTCAACTTCAAAACAATCCAGAGATGCGTTTCGAACGAACGCAACGTCACAACATGCGTTGCAAGTCTGAACCGCGATTGACAGACGATGGGTTGCCTCCTCCTGCCCGTCGTAAATTCGGCACTCACCTCACACCCGGTTTGCGTGGACGAACAGCAAGTCACAACTCTGGCGCGCAAGCGAGAATGCTTTTAGGCAGGCACACTACACATACCCCATGCGAGGTATAGTCGTACGTCGTTCGAGAAAGATAATCCAGACCATGGGAAGCACTATCCACCCGCAGAAGTACAATGCCGCATTTCATCGCGAAACGAACGCGTCCACAACACACAGGAGGCGATGCACACACACACACAGCTTCGGTCACTGCATTGGCTTAGCTGCAAGCTTCGTTCGGACAATCAGCGATGCTACGACGATACAGAGCTGCGTGAGGACGACGTGCTAACCACTTCACGTATTTAAAAACACAGGGGCAAAGAACTAGGTTAATCGGAAGCAAAAAATATGTCCTCCATTATAGTGCCTGAAATATACTGGCTAGTGTGCCGAGGGCGGCCTCCAGGCGGGCGCCGGGAGCGATGTACGCGGCCGGCTGCAGCTTGGGGCGCTGCCGTGCGGGAGTGTGCGCGTTCGTTCGGCCCGAGCAGATCGCGCGGTTACCTCCGAGCTGCGGCGCAGACGGCAGCGGCAGAACTTTCCATTCCCGCTTGCGACGAAAGCGAGCGAATGCGACGGAAATTCTGTCGCGCGACGAAAATTTGTCCCGACCATTCGACAAAAACGATCGTCGCGCGACAAAGCGACGGAATTCCTGCCACTTTCACTCGCTTTCGTCGCAAGTGCGAACGGGCCTTTATGCGCAATCACATAAAACAAGCTCTTGCTTATCGCCTGAGCATACGGTTTATATCTGACTACGTTACACTGTGCTTGCCAGTGTATTTAAACGATGTCACTAGGTTTGAAACGTACGCGCTCGGCGTGCAGCTTTGTAAACGCAAGCGGCCTCACATACGCACGCTATTTTGCTGCTAATAGAGTTTTAGTACAGCGTTTGTGGCCTTTGCATACGCTAAACGCTAAATTTTTGCATCCCGCTACGTAAACACTGCGAGGGGAGTTTTAGTAGAGCGGTAGAGCGTCTAATCAGTTTTGCGTAGCGACACACTAATGCATACGGCGCCATCTGTCAAATGTTTTCCGAAATGTCTCGCCGGCTCATCTGCTATCGGAGTGCCGGAGTGTTTGGACATTTTACGACTATCCAAACAAGTGCAAACATACGCTTTCCCGTCAGTGTTGAATGCAACACATGCGTGCAGCTTGTCAGAACACGGGTTCTCGCTGATCGAGTGCGGCGTTGGTTAAATTTGCTCTGCGCCTTCCCGTTCATCGCCGCTGATAAAGCGATCCAATCCGGCGCGTTTTGTGCACGGGTTCTGTGTCGGTTTAAAATGTCCTTTTTCACATGCCGCCGGTAGTAGGAATTACAACCGCCGCAAAATAACACCCGGCACCAGCGGGGTCACATCTGAGACCGCGCTTTTTGGATAAACAGTGCGCGGTGCACCAAAGGGAACGAGCGCACGATTCTCCCCGCGCGGCTGCGAATTCGCCGCCGATACCAACGGCAGCTACGTACACCGCGAAAGGGCAAGGCCAGGCCGCACACATGCGGCCAGGTCCTTCGTTCACTTTTCCAGCCTTTAGAGGAGTGTCCATGGGATCAACAAAGATGAAAAAGCCGAAAGAGCTGGCCCGTAGCAGACGGCAGTCTGTGGGAGCGCAATAGCGGAAGTTCGTCACCGCTGAGGAGCGGAGCATCATGGGAGGGGAGGCCAACAGCGAAGAAACAGTTGAAAGGAGGAGGAAATACGGCGCGACGATAGTGCGCGGTTTTTGATTTACGATTTCTCAGCTAATACTCATCGCTTTAACAAAATTCTTGCAGGAGGAGATTGCTAATACATTGCTTTATTTGGTTACATGTACATCCATGCATCGGCGGAAGGCATTTCAGGACCCCTTTAAACAGGTGCGAAATACCCGAACACATGCAGGAATGCCACCGACAGCACCCGAACGTATGTTACCCGAGCAACGCCACCGGTTCAGTCTGTACGCCTAGTTGGGCTGCTCATCCGTAGTTCCCCGCGCACCGGAGGACACTGCCCAAGCTAGGAGTACGTAAAAGGACTAACGAGTTGGGAACAGGAAAGAGAGAGATCAGGCTTTATTCTGCAGCTCAAGTCCGAGCCGCGGAATTATTAGTCCTCGGAGGAATGGGGTGTCCCACGGTCCTCCGACGGTGGCTTGGCGGAGGTGCACAAAGAGTTTCAATGTGGGCAGCCAAGAGGGACCACAGGGCTGCCCGTAGGTTTTTGGCGGGAGAGGCCCAACGAGTCTACGATTGATTGATTGTAGGGTTTAACGTGCCGACGCAACGCAGGCCATGAGGCGCACCGTAGTGGAGGGCTCCGGATTAATTTTAACAACCTGGGTATCCTTAACGTGCGCCAAAATCTTGTACACACGGGCGTTTTTACTTTTCGCCTCCATCAGAAAAGCGGCCGCCGGGGCCGGGAATTGAACCCGCATCCTCGTGCTCAGCAGCGCAACGCCTTAGCGATTGAGCCAGACCACGAGTAGGGAATATCAGGGGGGAAGGGGTTGGACGCAAGAACTAGGGAAGGCGAGGTCGCCTGTACACAGCGCATATGTATGTTCATTGTCCGGATAGCAACCACATACCTGACAGTGCGGACCGTCTCGTTACTTCTCTATGTAGTGAAGCAACAGATCACAGGGTATGAACAATGTGTGCGCCTGTCTAATATATGTAGCGCATCTTCGTGACATGAATTTAGATGGGGAGGGAAGTACCATTCTTGCTGTTCGGAGGTTGCCGATGTTCGCGGTAACTTTTGTGATGCATTCCTCTATCCTCTTTTGGATTGTATTCCTCGGGCCACAGCTCAGGGCTGCCCGGGAAATGAGCGTCTCAGGCTAGACCATGGGCTCGTTCATTACCCTTTATGCCTTGGTGGCCAGGGATCCATTCGAGGAAAACTTGAGGTGGGGATAAGCATGTTGTCAGGCTAGTGTGGACACGGGATGGAATGTCATTCGAGGCGAAGCTTCGTAGTGCTCCCTGACTGTCCGTGCAGTCTGTAATGTGTGTGGTTAGATGCTGGTGAAGTATAATGACTTCTGCGATGGTTTGAGTCTCTGCAGCTGTGGGCGATGGGGTGTTGACGTGATGCCGTACGTGAACTTTGCAGGGGCCAACCGATGCCGTAGTCGTTGTAAAGTCCACAATAAGGGCGTCCGTGTAGTACGTGTCATAAATTGGTTAGGGCAGGTGTTGAGCGCGAGATGCTCTACGTTCTTGATCTGTGGCTCGACTCATGTGTTTTGGTATGGGTAGCACAGTGATTATTGGTATGCTCTCCCAGGGTGGCGGCAGGAGAGTGATGGATGGGAGGTGGTCGGTGGGGGGATACCCGAAGGAGCGAATAATTTCCCACCCTTGCATTGAAGTTGTTATTCGGTGGTGATGAGCTTCACGATAAACTGAGGCTTGTTCTTCGAGAGTGTTGTGGAGGGCAGCGTCATTATTAAGGTCGTGCGGGGCGTAGAGAGGCACTCCCATTTCTATGCGGACGCATTTTCTGATGGATGTTTTAATTTTGTTGGCTTGTGTCTTGGTAAGGCGCTGAAAACGGTATGCATACATGACGCGTGAGAACACGAGGGCTTCGACTACTTTGCGTAATTCGTGTTCTTGGAGGCCTTGATGGTGTCGCGTCATGCGGCGGAGCAATTGGTGAATATGGTTAATTTGAGCAATGATGAATTTGACCCATTCTGTACTTTTAGCATCTTGTTGTAGGATGAAGCCCAGCATCTTGATGTGGCTACGGTGAGGGACGGATAAGTTGTTTACTGTAATGTGTTCAGGTTTCGATATTGGTTGTTTTTCTTGGTTCTGTTGTCCAATACAACTACATATTCTGATTTCTCGTTTGAGCAGGTGAGTCCGACATCGTGGGCGTGCCCGCTGATGATATCGAGGCCCTGTTGTAACGTGTATTCCTGCTCGCCATGCCTAGCCTTTGTACACCAGAGTGCGACGTTGTCAGCGTATATGGCGTGTTGAAGATTTGGTATAACGTTGAGTTTGGCGAAGAGATTCTTCATCACCAGATTGAAGAGCTTTGGTGATAATATGGATCCTTGTGGTGTGCCCCTATGAAGTGGGTAAGACCGAGAGGGTTCCCCATCGGGTCCCAAGATGCAGATGGTTGGGTCTGTGAAAAATGTTTTAACGTAATTGAAAATATGCATACCCGGTCTAGTTTTCTTGAGGCTGAGAAGTATCGCGTCATGCACCACATTGTCAAAAGCTTTTTTATATCTACTCCTACCATGGTGCGTAATTGGGCTGCACTGGACTGTGCATACCCGTCCTCATGAGTGCGCTTGCCAATGTCCTGTGTGCTCACATGCTTTCGAAATCCCACCATTGTTGCTAGTAGGTGGCCGTTGTTTTCCAGGTGCCATTCCAGTCTAGCGAGCACCACCTTCTCCATACGTTTTCGAACCCACAATGTCATGAAGCTCAGATAGGGCGGAGGTTGTAGGGTGTGTTGGGTGGTTTTCCTGATTTGGGGATGAGGGCAACATGACTTTTCCATTCGGGGATGGGTTTCCTGATCTCCAAGCCCGATTTACATGGTCGAGAAGTTCTGCAAATTTCCTGTCAGGCAGGTTGCGGATCATTCCGCGTGTAATTTTATGGGGGCCCCGGGGCCATGTTGTGAGTGAATTGATGCAGTGCTATGTTTAGTTGTCCAGGTGAAAAGTCCGAGTTCATTCCTTCATCCTCATCTTCTGGGGCTGATTCTGTGTAAATGATGTCGATGCGTGCCATACTACAAGAGGGGTAGAGTGTGTTACGGATCTGTTCTGTGATATCATGTGGTGTGCCTCCCATCGGCAAGTGAAGCCGTTGGACGGTGTATTTTGGTTTTTGTTGTCCCAGTAGTGTGCGAAACAGTCGCCAGACCCTCGCCATATGAAGCTTGCCGTTGCGCCCATTGCATACTTGGAGCCAATTCTGTGTGGATAACTTGGGTATTCTCTTGGGCTTCGTGATTGAGGCAGTAACGACCTTATTTGAGGAGGCCGTTATGATTGTCACGTTTCCAGCATTTGAAACTAGCACGGTGATTTCTCTAGAAGGTAAGAAGACGTTGGTCAACGTACGCATAGTATTCGGTGCGGGCTATTCTTTTGGGGTGTTTTAGTACCACTGTCAAGATTACGTCGCTCCATTCAGCAAGGGGAATGCCGCTTGTGCCAATTTCTTGCAGGTGTTTACGGACGTTCGGCCAGTTCGTTATACTTGTTGTGGGCCTGTTTGATCGGTTTCTTTTTGATGACCGGGTGAGAAGGACACTTTTTTGGATAATTTTGTGGTCGCTCCCGAGATTTTTCTTGGTGTTGCCCCAGGCGGCGATTAGCGGACCTCGAATCCAGGTAAGATCACGATTTGTGTCAGCCTCCTGATTGAAGCAGAGCCTCGTTGGAGATGTGGTATCATTCATAGTGGTCAATTGAAGGAGGCTGGTATATTCTTCCAATTTACACACTAAAGGGGATGTTCTAATGTAGCTCCAGGTTGGATGAGAAGAGTAGAAATCTTCAAGCAATAAGAGTATGGTTCAGCTACGAGTTGCATTATACATCCCATGAAAGGCGGGCAGCGTGGCGGTTGTTTGTTTGGGCGGCCAATAGCAGTTTACAATAGTGCTGTTATGATCGTCAACCATCGTAGTTGTAGCTCCGTGCTCCTTTTCAGAGGTATTAGGATGCGTCGTGTCCAGCGGGATGGTGGAGAGCGTGTTGTCTACGCAGGCAATAGTCATGGTAGGCGGCGTAAATACCGGTTGCCTCCCTTTCCCATTCGGGATAGTTCCTGGATGAACGTAGCTATCATTTCCCGGGAGGAAACAGTCTGTGTTCGTTTCTTGTAAGGTAATAATATCCGGTTTGTTGTTGGTGATGAGCATGAGTTGGGCTTTCTATTGAGCATATTGGGTTTAACGTACGTAGCTTGAGAAGGGGGGGTTTAATAATTGGGAGAGGAGGGGGGGGCTTAGCTGGGCTGCTCACATGTGGTGGATCGTGCATGTCTTGTAGCGGATCTCGATGGGGCTGGGAAGGCGACGTCGCATGGACAATGGAGCGAGCCTGTTGGGAGAGCTCCATGTGAACCTTGTTCTGCCTATGCCTCTTGGTTTGTGGATAAAGCTTGCTCGATGTGCCCGGACGGCGGTTACGGCTACGGCTGCGGTGTTTTGAATGATCCCGGCTCTTGCTCTGTTCGTGTGACCTGGACAGAAGGTCAAAGCGGTTGCTTGTAGGGAGCGGTGGCCTTGGAACAAGAGACGTGCTTCGACTGTCGTTTTCTTGGCAACGTCCTAAGCTCACTTCTCGAAGGAAGCTCTTCCCTTGGGCTCTCTACACTATTCTTCAGCTCTCATGCCACCAGCTCTATTGAGGTAGCAACGGTAACATATTGCAGACACGCCACATCCATTGCACGCGCTATAATAAACCCGCATATAACTTACAGCCAAGCCAACGACGCCAAGTTAATGCATCGCGATCTTCATTTCCCTTGCAACAGGAAGAAACTAAAGTTGCCTTCAAATCAATCCCGAACACTTCAAATTCAGCAAGCTTCCCGCGGTGCGCACGCGCTTCGATAATTCGTTCTTAATGTTTGCTTCCTGCAGCTCAGCTTGGTGGACGTGATGATTTCTCCGCTACTGTCGACGCTGGCGGCCATCGCGTCCTCGAAGCTGCTCTACCCGGAGACGGAGGACTCTGCCACAGCGCAGAAAAACCTCGAGGAGTACAAAAGGTACAGCACAGAGTTCCTGCCGTTTGTAACGAGTCTGTAGCCTTGTCACTAACGTTTTCAGGTTAATGCGAATGCTTAAAGAGGAAAGGCCGGTGTGATCAGTCTCAAGCCAGGCCACATGACCAGGTTCTGTGGTAGGAGGGGCAGAGAGCGGAGCAACACACTCTAACGTCCGCTGCGAAAAAGTAGTTATGCGGAGACCAACGTGACGCTCGGGTGACCACATTCGTACCAATGAGTCCGGCTGGAGCTTCTGGCGAACATGGCTGATAAACACGAACTACTGGTAGGCTCTGTGTGCTGTTGAGGAGTGTTTCAATGATGAGACGTGAGAGATCTGGTCGTACAGTGCGCAACACAGTTTCCATACCAGCAAATTACACTGCAATTGGGTACGTCTGCAAACTGCCGAAACAAACGTTTTACAAAAATGTTGGAGACAACAGCTGTGGACTTAGACATCAAAACAACCCCGTAGTTGTCTTTAAATCCCTCCAAGCGAGGCAGGATAAGACATCAAAATACGAAAACTGCGTTGCAGACAAGTATGTTGTCATCTGTACAGTAGTGTCACTGGCATACTAGCTAGGTGAAAAAGCAGCATGGGACACCGCCTTTGGAATCATTTAAAGAAGCAGTGAAAGTTGTATGTTGTTTTAATAATGAGGCTACGCACATTTAGGTTGAAAAGCTTAAAGTTTGGTGCATGAGACCGTCAGTCATTGCTTGTGATGGTCAACCGGTTCTCTTTATGATAACTTTTTGCTGTCATCTCAAAAATACCGGACGTTGTCCACAAACACATGATCGTGGTGCAGCCGGGATTTCTCGAAACTTTTATTACCTTGGCAGAATTCTGCCAAAGATTCGTTGTCTTTAACCTTCTGTTCTGCTACACCGCGTTTGCACCTCTTTGTTTGCTTCTGTTCCTTCGTCTTATGGCGCGAATTACATCAGCAAAAAAACTACCACATACCACAGCTTCCCTAAAATGAGGGCTCTGCTGGGATAGTGTGCCACTGTCATGACTTATTCGCATTAAGGTGTCACCCGACACGAACTAATCTGAAACTTTTACTTCTCCAATTCCAAGTTTTGTGAACATTGTGAAGGGACACATTCCCCCAGAAAACATTCGATCATTGGCCAATTCCCCAAGTATGTATGCGCCACTCAAGAGCAATATACACCCCAACATTCGTTCTGTGCTGGCAACGTGCGTAGATTGCAAAGATGGTGGGACATTTGTTTGCTAATGTGTAGACGCGGGCTCAAATCCTATCAGATAACATGTGTTTGTTTAATTATTCAGTTTTTGCTGCGGAGGACGTTTACTTAACCGGACAACAGCTGCTGCTACTACGGCGCTGCAAGAATGCTGCAATTAAGGTCCTCTCCATGATAGAATGGCTGCGGCTTTAGGGAGAGTCAAATTAACTGTATTAAATACGGGAGACACTGCACTGCGTCTGCAACATTCTCCGGACAAGGTAGCTCCAGACTAATGTCTACCTCCGATTTGTCAATAAGCTGAGAACGTTCAAAAAGAAGGCCAAGCATAAGAAGGAGGTCAGGATGGCAGGGCGGCAGCTCATAAACCAATGGTATAAAAGCTCTTGCTTCAGCAACGTCAAGGTCGCGGGATGGGAGCGGACGTGAGAGTTTTTTTGCGTGATGCAGCTATTCCCCCTTATCACAGATACGTTCGCACCTCTATGGATTAGCGCCTGGGCAGGAACTCCATCGACAAAAGTGTCAAGAAGCTCGTAGCTTACCAGTGAAGATGACTAATTGAGCAAAGCGGCCGGAATGCCAAGTTTTGAAGTTCTTGGCTGACGACGGCTTGAATCAAGAAATTGTGATTAGCTGTCTCGCCTTGGTGTCTGGAGCTTGGATTGTAACATAGCCATGATTTCTTCGTAGATTGGTCGTGCAAGAATCTCAGAAGGGCCAGTGTAAGCCCGCTGCGGAATTCTCGTTTTGTTTACCGGCGGGACGCGAAGTTGGAAGCCGCGAGTGCATGCCTCGCGTTCCTTCCTTTTGTGCGGCGAGAGGAGGGGGTGCTTTCCCGAGAACCTTTGGTGCGCTGGTATGCGGTCAGCTCTTCCCGCGGGTCGCACGGCGGCCGCCCTTGGCCTCGGGAGGGGATTAGCCCCGACTCCCTCATTGTGCCGGGGAGCGCCCGTGGACAAAGGCGACGCGGCGAGACGTTAAGACGTTACTGTAAGGCGTTAGCCTAGACCGCTCTAAGCCGTCCGGCTTTGGCGTTTGAGCAGATACCGCCCGTTCAACCTAGTGGGGTGACTACTCCTCACGGTATGCGACTTTGTGTAGCCGAGGCCTTGCCTTGGCTCAGCGGTGGCAATAACGTTCGCGGGAAGCTGACTAGGAGTTGGATGAGAGAGATTATCGGGTCATGTGACCGCGGGGGTGACATGTTTACGATTGGTTAGTTCTTTTGTGTGTGTGTGTGTGTTTTATTTGTTTGTAGTGGACCAATCGGGGCTTTGAGAGCTGATGTCACCCTGATGTCAGCCCGGATATCCGCCTGACATCATGTGCTCTCTCGCACCAGCAGGGGCGCTGCCCAAATCCTATAAATGCTAGGAACCCCATTACCGGGGGTCGGATTTTACTTCTTGCAGGCGCTTCGCGCCATCGGCTGTGCCGAGCGTCCTTTTAAGATCCACCACTTGGGTCCATTCTCGTTTGTAGGTACCCTGTACCTTCGGCTATGCCGAGAGTTGTAACGAGTTACCCCACTTTATGCAAATATTGTAAATTTCTCTTGTAAATAGTACTGCCCATAAACTCCAAGTTATATCGTACCCAAGCCGTCGTCTGCCGGCTGCCGGAGACCAGCAACCACCGAACCCATCGACTCCTCGACAGCCGCCTCCGGCGGCTTAACAGATCGTCGGCCGCACCGGCGAACATCTCGTCTGGTCCTCATCGGCTGACGGCAGTACCAGCGGATCCACCTTTGGAGGAGGAGTGCGAAGGAAAACTTTTCTGCCAGTTTGGCCGACGTTATGTCACCAGAGCCATACATCTTCGCCTTATCCTATGGATATTCCAAAACGGGGTACTGTTCTCAGCAATACGAAGGATTTTCGCCCGCTCGAAACGCCAGCACTCCGGAATGACAGCATCGATGCTTCAGTAGTTACTATCAAAGCGAAAGCGTCGCCCACAGTGCCTCTTAAAGGGACACTGAAGTGAATTTGTCAAGCTCCCGTTTTTGCTTGCACTGTGTAGACTGGCTCAAATTAACACACTATTCATCGTTTATCCGGTTGACAAATCGGTAATTATTTTACAAAGCGCGAAAGAAGAAAAACTACTATGCGCGGTTTGCGGCGGCCGCACCAACTAAAGGCTGTGACGTCAGGAGGGGGGGGGGGCACCGTGATTGGACGATGCCCAAGGTTAGCAATCAAAAGTTTCGGTTTCGGTTTCGGTTCTGTAAAACAACATGCTTGACATCTGATGGCGTTGTTGGATGGGCATTCTCGATTTCTCAATTATCGTCGTACCGCGCTTCTGCCATGTTGTCGGCTGTCAAATGTCTAAGATAAACCTCCCAGGGCGGCTTGGAATCGTAGAAATCACTAGACGAGGCCTACGCAGTGGATGAACGCCCCCCGCGTCACCGCAGACTCTCAAATGCCATGCGCTTTTCCCGCATATTCGGAGCTTGCCTCACTCATGTCTGTTCGTAAAAAGCTAGTTCGCACCAGGCCAAGGGTGTGCTGATTCAGGCCTGGGCCCACTGCCCGCAAGCAGTCGGTGCTTGTGGCAACAGCACGCCAACGAGAACTCGCTAGCGCGTCATTGTCAGTATGCGCGCGTTCTGCGATCTCGCTCGTGGAGCAGTGAACGTTACGGCCCAAAAATGGTGAACCCAGTTCAGAAAAGATCGGCCGCATACGAAAAAATCAACTTAAAAAAAAAACACATCTACCCTCGGGGATTCCAACTTGCGACTTTCAAAACTAATTCCAGCGCCTCAGACCGCTAGGCCACGAGCCGGCGCTGGCCAGTTTGGAGATATAAGGTTTATAATGTATGACCAGTTTACACTTTTATTTATTTTAAGCATTTTAAGTACTTTATGTGACTATTTGTTGTATATCACTCCTGCAGTAAGTGTCCCCCAAACTTCCACAATATCTCACGTCTAGCAATTGCATTTCTTTGACGGAAAAGCGTTCGCAGATGTGCGGTCGTGCTGCTGACCGCTGTGCTTGTTTACCCAGCGCAAAAAGTGCTTCCTGCTCCCTAGTTTTGCGCTGTACGGTAAAAGTTTCAGGTGATTTTATTTTCTTAGTACCTATATTGACTTCGGTGACTCTTCTCCCGCCTTCAATTGGCCTTAGATTTTCCTACTAGCGTAAAGTCAGCGAAGCGTCGCATGTGCACTTGTGCAGCGCTTGTGTGGAGCGACCCGTACTCTGAGTTTGACACAGTGTACAAACTAACAAAGTAAGGAAAGGCACATTCTTTCATTCACAACGGTGTTGTGGCTTAGTTTCAATTGAGCGAGCGAATAGCGACGACCCGTCGGCGGCCGGCGGACGAAACGCTGGGCCGACTGACTCGATCGGTAGGTCGGCTGGTCGGCGAACCGTGCAGTAGCGCAGCCATTTTCCAGCTCATCTCCTGCTGACGTCACACGAAAACGCCACAGAAAATGGGCGAGCGTAAAGAGAGGAGGACAGCATTTTCGAATTGATTTTTCTACTAAATAAATTCGCGTAAACGCGGCTAGAGTGCTCGAAACAATGCCTACGGACTCCGAACTACAATTTGCGCTAGTAATCCCGCAATGTTTACAAATCACTTCAGTGTCCCTTTAAAACTCGCGCAATCGTTGCATGGTCAACCCTTTACCTCTTTCTCTGCTGAGAAGCTGTCCACACAATCGTTCCCAAAAATCAAAAAGTTTCCAGCTTTGTCTGATAGCCCATATCACTTTTTTAAGCGGCATTCTAAGCGAAATTCGCAACCATGCTTTAATCTTTACCTTTTTTCTTGTCACCTGGAAGTGTATACATTGCTGTGTAGTAGCTGTAGCAAAGTGGATGTTTGTACATGCATGTGTGGCACAGGCGTATTTATTTTATTCTTTTTTTATAAAGAGACCACAGTTAATATATCTTCCTGAGTGACCATGTCCATGTCCGGCTTAATCACAAAAAGATCCGGCATGCAATCCGCCGAACGCAGTCCGAACGAGACCTCTGTCGAGGCTTTGGCAACCCGTATGGTCACCCTGGTCGCCATCGTTCCCGCCATCGGCTACACCTTGGTGGCCTTCCACACGGCCGCAGCCTTCGTGAACGACGTGTTTGCTGGCCTCGGCAGGCTTGTGTCTGTCGCAGAGTTCACGCCCCACGTGAGTGTCTAATGCCCCGACAAGGGTCACGATGACCCTTGTATGCAGGCGCATCTTCAGCGCCCAGGTTCTTTTACAATAACCCCGTAGTCACGGTCATCTCTTGCAAGCAATTCAAGTGCAGTGGGCACTTAGGGGATAAAGTCATGCAAGTATTTGCGCAGTAGCTCAGTAGTCAAGGTAGTCTGATTCACACTACAAGGTGTAAGGGTCCAAACTACACTTCATAATTTACGAGTTACCTGTTCTGTGCTGTTATCAAAGTTGGCACAAGCTCCATACCTCTGCAAAATTTCTAGCGGCCATTTCATGTAGGTCTTCGTTTCACCGACAATGTGTGAACTGTTTTCTGCTAATAACCCCTTATGGGTAGTTGGTACAGGCGGCATACCCGTGCTGAATGCACAGCTCTTTTCTGGTGGTGTTTTGTGCAGTATGCGTTAAAAAAATGGCAATTTAAGCTGGCTGACATCTGAACACCGAATTTGGAACTATCTAATCGGCTTTCAATTTTTGGTAGCTCAACTTACGTTGGCTCCACAATATCATAACCATTTTACAAAAACCCTAATTTTCAAGGCAGCTAAAAGTAAAGCAGGTTTACGCCAACTTGTGAGTTAATTAAGAGACAAATAGCAGAGGCGGTTGAAGAATGGAACCAACAACTAAAATTTCTCGGCTTTATTTCAGAAAATGCAGACAAAAGTCGGCGTTTTAGGTGGTAAGGAACGTGGAAACATTTCATTTCCTGCTTTATTTTTCGTGGTGAGAAGGGCCGTCTCTTACCACCACGTGCCGCATAAAAATTAGCCTTTGAAAGTCGCGGCTTTAACGTCAGAGCTTATGTGTTAAGCATAAATTTAGGAAGAAAAGAGGCGGACCTCCCCATGGCACCACTGACCATCGGGCTCACCTCCGCTGTCTATTAATGATAAAAACCAGGCCGCACGGCGACTGGGCGTACGAGCGCGCGAGGGCACACACCCTGCAGCCTGGGCGTTGGGGTCGGTAGGCGAAGAGGAAGCAGGGCGTGGAATTTCCAGATGGCTTTGGGGGTATCTTCGGGGTCCCCGCAGCGTGGGCAAGCGGCGGTGTCAAAAAGGGATGGGGATATGTGTGAGGATGGCTGGAGTGGGGAGGGAGTGCGTTTGGATTAGTCTCCGGAATGCTGATTCTACACGGGATAACAAGCGGGGAGGGGGGAAAGGGTGGTGCGGGAAAGCCTGTGATTGAGGGTGAAATCACGGAAGTTGAGTAATAGCTATAGATAAGGTTGGGGTAGGGATGCGGACAAAGGGCTCCCTTTAGGGTACCAGTCTATCAAAGCTCGGGCCGCCTCGTACGCTGTCTCCGCGCCGCCGAAGCCCATATGGCCAGGAGTCTACAATAAAAAGACGCTGCGCTCAGGTGGCGGCTGTAAGCAGGGAATCTTGTGGGCGAAGGGCGAAGTGATGCCCTTGCAGAAATTTCTAACGGACATTTTCGGATCCACGCTAAAGACGCGTAAGATCACTAATAAGAGGACAACTAATGACAGCCCCTCAGATAATGCACTCAAACGCTGAAAAGCCTCAGCTTGTCTAATATTGTGTTGAGCTTATTCGGATTTTTGCAATTTTCTTCACTGTGCAAAAGGCAGTGATTGTTGCATAGTTTTTGGCAAGTGGTGTTATCTTTTACCAACGAGTCACAAATATGACCGATCACGTAGGTTTCCAAAATGCTTGCGTTTCTGCCCTCCCCATTACGCAACAGCTTAATATGTGTCTGGAACATTCTCCTCTTTTGTTTTTTTGTATACACTCAAAACAATTGTTTAGAAGCTATAGAGAATTTCAGTCTGTGTGCTGGATCAATCTTGTAATCTATGTAATCTATGGCGGGATTCTCAGGTTGTCTGCGTTTCAAAGATGTCCATTTCACACACTTCCCCCGCGCAGTTCAGACGGAACGCACTTGCATTCGATCGCCCGACCTCGGGGTGCACAGGCCACAGAGTTTCCCACTAGCTTACCTAGAGTAGAATCTGAAGATACTGTAAAAGTGATTCTGCCAAAGCGCTCCATGTCTCCGTAGGTGCCGCCATAGCCTGTATTTCGGCCAGAACTTCGGCGTGGCATGGCTGGCAACGACTTTGCAGGGACGCAAATTAAGTTTTTGTTTAAAAAAGTGCTGCCAAACGTCCCGCCATTAACAAATTTCAATTTGTATAAAATACTGTTGAGCGCTTAGGTTGAGAAATGAACGTTAGGGTTAGAAAAGAAAAAAAGCAGGAGTTATGCATATGGCTCCCGCCGCCAGTTACACTGGGCCGTCCCGGATATACTTTAAAATTATTCCATACTCCAAACTAGATATTGCTTTCCTCGTATTTTGTAATATTTAGCTGAAAATAAATTAATTGCCTCACTTCTGTGTCTTTGCTTCGTCTCAAAACTGTAATATTTTTCGTATGCTATGGGCTTTGGCAGGCGAAGCAGATGCAACAGCTAGAGATGCACAAGTGATGTCGTCGCGTTGTATTTATTTCTTTTGTCCAAGCACATGTAAATAAACCTGTAGGCGAATCCTATTACCTCAAGTAAGCCTTCAAGCACGCGTGTAAAGCATTGTAAAATTGCATAAATGCTTTGAATGGTAAATACATGCCGGCTTGTCGAGTTGCCACGTATGTTGCCTCATTGCGTCTGCCTAAGGCAGTGCATGCATGCTTCAAGGCGTAGCCATACGCAGCGTCGGCGACGAGCGATGCGAAAATTATAACTCAATGGGTAAAGGAAAGGTATGGGCTGGGCAGCAGCGACAAGCGAAAATAATTTATAGATAGCCCGCCGGCGCCCTTGCTATCACTCGCATTTTGCTGGCCAGAAGCAGCCCACACGGGAGCGACAGCTACAATACAGAGAGCTGCAGCGACGAGCGACAATGGCGGCGGGCATTAGTGCCAGTATATTATTTTTTTCGCTTGTCGCTGTCGCCCACACGATCTGTTTGTTTTAACATTTGAGTTGAGTTTTCCGCGTCGCCTGTCGCCGTTGCTGCATGTGGTCACACCTTCATCCTAAGAAACTCCCCGCTAACGCGAACACATGTTAAGGGTTAATCACGCTGTTATTTGGACATATTTGTGAAAGCCATTTAATGCTAGCAAGGCGCATGCCCGGAAGGGAAAGGTATGCCGAAAACAGAACTAACAAACACTTCAGAGACGATAAGCCTAACCCATAGCACTTTGCGCTAGCCACTTACTGCCAATCTGATTCTCCCGGTACCCACAATTCCCATGGCGGCATGCGATTGCAGCGACAGCTTCCACTCTAGGTAATATTGAGAACCTATATGGCACAGGCGAATGCGAAATATAATTCGTGACGCAGAAAGGGCAACCTCTATGCAGCGATATTTGATGGAAAAGTTATCGCGGCGGCCGCCAAAGGATCAACGCGCCGCGCAGTTTTCGTCGAGCCCAACATCCACGCAACTTGCAGTGACGAACGCCGCCGACCTGCGAGCTGCCTGCGTCAAGGTTACCAGATGCTAAATCCAGAGCAAGATGCGCGTAATTATATCCCTGCTTAAATAAAAAGTATCTATTGACTATTAAAAATTGATATGAACGGCCTAAATAATGTTTATTTACTTGTCAGGGCGCTGTTTTTTTAAAAAGTAGCGTCATTGTTCCCGCATACATATTACCAAATGGCAAAAATGAGTGACGCTGTTCGTGTTGTTCGTTTGATTGCAAGCTTTGCAGCTACTTTTAGTTTTGTGCGCTGAACTTCGCTGCAGTCCCCATATAGTCTTCCGTTTCGGCTACAATTTTACCCACCGCGCTGCTTTGGCACTTTCTGGCAGTTTTCTTGACGTGGGCTTCACGAGAAAGAAGCCGTATTGGCGGTGAGATGTTTGAGTGGCGCCCCCTGGATCTGACGTCAGCTTAAGGACTCGCGCCGCTGTCGTCTGCTACACTTGCGCCGCTGTGGTGCGCTTGTAAGGGACAGCAAAGCATAAGCTAAATATCGCCCGCTTCGATCTTTTAGGGCATGAAAAAGCGTATTTCCGGTAATTCAGTTATTATTCCAGCTTCTGACAACTCTGTATAAATACACAGACCAACTTGCTTCAGAGCATCGATCAGATAATCGTGCGTAACTCGTCTTTTCTACCTTATTTGCGAGGTTCAGGGCTCAGAGCTCCTCGATAGGCATACAAAATGCGTAGGCTCCCCTAAAGTATTTCCGAGATGTTCTTATGAAGACTCAACAGTGTAATGCTACTCACCAAGCGGCGCGTCCATACATGCGCATCGCAAAGCAGGAAACAAAGCGGTTGTTGATGATTGCAGGGTTTAACGCGGCGACGCAACGCAGGCGATGAGGCGCGCCGTAGTGGCGGGCTCCGGATTAATTTGGACCACCTGGGGATCTTTAACGTGCGCCGAAATCTCGTACACACGGGCGTTTTTGCTTTTCGCCACCATCAGAAAAGCGGCCGCCGCGGCCGGGAATCGAGGCCAGGGCCTCGTGCTCAGCAGCGCAACGCCTTAGCCACTGAGCCACCGTGGCGGGTTAAGCGGTTGTCGTCTATTTATTTCGTTGTTGTTGACTTGTATCAGGTAAATGTTTTTTCTATGCCCAACGAATTAATTTTCCTGCACCGTCACACATATCTTATTAGGAGGTTTGTGGAGGTTTGAGAGGCGCACATAGTTTGTGTGGATATTTTCTTCAGGCTGTAAGGCATGCACTACCTTCTTCAGAAATTGGCTTTCGGTATGGCTGCGTACAACGTGCATATTCGCAGCGTGCGTTTATTCCCATGCAAATGCAATGAGAAGGTTTGTGCTACGTCTCCGCGAAACGGCGCAGACGACGTTGTCCAGAGTACTCGAAGGCGACTTTTCCGCCCCGAATTTCTATCGTAACTAATGAACTGAATCTCAAAGCGAACAGTTACGACATGATTACAGCGTTGAATGCTTGATATACTTTCTAAGAAACGCAAGAAATAGTGTACGTGCCGGTTTTCAGTGTCATAAAGAAGCATAACCGATGAATATCTCCAAGCAGCTATTTATTGTTTTCCAACCCCTTCAGGCGTAAAGAACAAATGCTGGCCTACTCGGGGTGATGTTCCACGAACTGTAGAAAATTACTCTTACTCTCTGTCCTGGACTGAGGATCCCGCCCACTAACCAGCTCGATTTTACTGCAAACGTTTTCTCCTCCTCCGCCTCCGCCTCGTACTCTTGAGTGCAGTGTTACTATACCGCATATGTGAACATTGGGAAGGCATGGCTGTCGGAAATATGAACCGAAATCTCCGTCAAGATCAGAAGAAACATATTGTTGCTGTATTTTTACTGTAATTGTTACCCGTTCTGATCAAAAAGCATCCATACTGGTTAGAAGGCTGCACCAGCACGCGCCTATACACACCGTAGGTTATTTGGAACTCAACTTACATTTTTGCGCCCCATAGTGCTTGTCGTCACACTTTCATGCTATGACAACGTAAAGTGATGTGATACAATACTTTCGAGCGTTCGGCAGGTTGCAAAAACAGTTTTACCTTACATACTATCGATTACCAGGAATCGTAGTGCCTTCTGCCAAAGCCGAGAGCCCCGAAGGCCTGAAGTTTGTTTTGCTCTTGCATTTCGCTGTTGTGGGTTTTTAGACTCTGGATGTTCCCTTTGTTCGAAAGATTTGTAAATACAGAAGCTGACGCCTATAGCTCCGACTCTCCGCACAACACGGGCTTCACAGGAATGTGGCCACACCGTCAATGTTTCTTCCGAAGCCTTGTCGAAAACTATACACTAAATCACGCCTTGAGCTAGTGTATGGGATTGTAAGTCTTTTATTGTAATAAAAAGTTGCGCATACAAAACATCTGGTGCGGACAAACATCAAAAGTCGACCGAGCGCAAAGAAACAGCAGGTAGAGCGAGCCCGAGTGAAGCAGACGACAAATGCGTGAATCCCTAAGTTGACGTCACGAAGACGCCCTTTGCAGCGCCGCCTGTGGTCGCGCTCACCGCCAATACGGAAAAGAAGAGCGAAAAGAGCGCCTTCTTTTCGGCTACTGAATGCGCAGGCGCTCCGCGCAGACAGAACGTAGGTAGCTGTGATTGGCTGAAGCTTTACAATACACTTTGACTCTTCCGGTCGCGTTCGCCGCCTAAGTATGTTGTCGGCGAACAGCCGTTTTCACTACGTTGCCGCCGGGCATCGTTCGCTGCATCTCCGCCGACATTTCACTGAATAGAAGTTGGCCTTAATTTGAGAGATCTTGGCAACTATAAACGTTGGACCTTGCGTCCGATCATGTGCTGCCGCCCTGGGATGATTACCTTATCTTGGATGATCACGTTTCTCGACGTTGTAGTACCGTGACTTCATGCAACGACGATTACGACGACGACGACAAGAGACGCCAACAGTTCCAGTCACTCCCTAAGGGGCTTCGCTCCCAAAATGCGCCTTATTTGGAACCCGCGCTGGCACAATGACGAGGGAAAGCGCCAACGATTGAGCAACAACGATTGAGCAACACGCATCGCCTCGGGCAGCCATAACGCTTTTCATAAATGCGCCGTTGACGATGTTCATTAAAGCGAAGCTTTCGATGCCCTACTGATTTGCCCCTTCAAAGCAGGTACGCATAATTTACTGCTCCCATGAATTTCTTCGATATTTCCGATATATTGGCTTCATATTCTTCTGACATGAAGAGTTGATAACTACTCAATTTACCTTTTGACAGTAGAAATTGTATAAATGAATGAATAATGCTGACGTACACACTAAAAGCGTTTTTCTATAACATTATTGAGAAAGAATGACGCTGCCTGTTGTATATAGAAAAACCCATGCCCGAATATTATGAGTAGCGGTGCTATTTTTGATGCTATAGATATAGCGGTGCTATTTGCGTTACTATAGCAACTGATTGTACGGCTATACCAATAAACCATTTTTACTGCAGTAGACAAACGGCGAAGTCCAAGTATCTAGCATGTGGCACCGCCACTAACCCCAACCATGACGTCGCTGAACCCATGTTTCCTATGCTTTTATTGTATGCTCGGAGCTTCTTTAGCAGAGGCGGAATGGTAGGCAAAGCAAGCCAATCGAAGCCACCTCCGCTGATGCAGGCCATCCTGACGACGCTGTTGGAGCCAATGGTGCTGCTCATGGGCGTGGGCCTGGACGAGGTACACTTCGGGGCCCGCCTGCTGGCGACGGAGCTGCTCTCAAGCGAAGTCGTCGCGTACCGGGACCTCACGTCGCACGTGGGCAACGGAGCCTTGTCGGTACGATGTCAGCCTCGTATCACCGCCAATAGACAGCTGGCAACCCCTTTTGCCGATGCATATAAAAGTGGATGGCGATATAGCTTTTGTACATATTTCTTGACTTCAAATAATGCAATCGCACACATGCACATACAACACTATGCATGAATGTAGGTAACAATGTATCTGCTGTATAATGGATCAGTGATGTTCCATGCTAAGGCATCCCACAAGACTTTCAATAGACGTACCTGAACGTATACGTCAAAATGTTGTGTTTATTGATATTTTCTGCACATGGACGCGTTCGTTTCGCCGACATTTCCCATCTCGGGAACCTCCTGGGCGGGAATGCGGGCGATGCACGTAGAGGCTAGAGGTATATATAGCATCCCCTCTTAAAGTACTGTTTGTTACAGTAGAAAAAAACATCTTTATTACACAATCACTTTACACTAAGCGCAAGTTGCAACATTGTTCACGGTAATCTTCCCATCTGAGATTCGCAAATTTCAGTGGACCGGTTTAACAGCAATACCATTTTGTACATGAAATTTTTGCCTTCTTCCCAGCAGCGTCTTCATAAGCCTGACAAGGGCCACTTTCTCTGCGACTAAGGAATAAAATGAATTTCTGACTAACCACTTTGTCAGCTAAAATATCATCATATCTAGTTGTGATGTAGAAGCCACTACACAGGAACAAATACAAAGCCATACATTGCGAATCGAATTTGTCAAACTATTTCTGTTTCCGTTGCATAGACTCGATCGCTCAAATCAACACGTTTTTCAACGTTTATCTACTCGGTAAAGCAGCATTTATTTACAAAGCCTGGTAGAAACAAAGTACCCTGCGACATCTGTGACGGCCGCAACAACGTCCAGCAGTAACCCGTACTCGAGTTCGGATGTGATTGGACAATGTAGAAGATTGTAATTCAAACCACCTTCGGTTTCGGTTCTGTGAACAACACTATTGGAATTCGACATTACCCTTGGTTAGACAATCTGGACATCTCAGGAATCCGCCTATTCTGCTTATGACACGTTGTCGGCTGTAGAATGGGTCAGATAAGCCTGCGAGGAACGCTTAGTATAGTAACGTTCAATAGCTGAGGCGGGTACAGTGGTTGAACGCTCTCCGCGTCATCGCAAACACTGAACTGCGAGGCAATTCGCCCCTACTTTGGGAGCTTTCCTGGTTCGTCCATGTGTCGCAAGAGGCTTCTTGGCACCAAGCTGAGAGTAGGCTGCTTTAGTACTGTTCCCGCAAGCAATCGCTGGTTATCTCAACACCACGCCAACGAGAACTCGCCAGCGTGTCAGTGTCACTCTGCGCGCAGTCTGCAAACTACTTTGTTTAGCAATGAATGTGCCAGCGCAAAACTGCGAGTAAAGCACATTCCCTAAGTAGAGAAAAACACTAAAAACATGACCTATCATGAATACAAACTTTCCAATCGCGACATATTGCACCTAGTACTTTAGTCCCCTCCGGCATAGTCTGAGCGATGTTTGGTATGGAAATATAAAGTGTATATCGTATATCCTGTTGGATATTTTTGTGGTTTCAGCATTTCTAGCAGCTTAAATGACTATTTCTAAATAACGCTTGTGCCATAACCGTACCCCAAATTTTTATGCATATCTTTTCTCAAGTGAATGTGTTCCTTAGGCAGCAAAAGCAATCGCAAATGCGCCGTCGTGCCGGCGACCGCTGTACTAGTTACCCGCACACAAAAATACTCTTGTACATTGGTTTTAGGCTTTACAATAAAAGTTTCGGTTGTGTTTAACTTATTAGTACCTATATTAACTCTGTTGTCTCTTTTCCCGCCTTTAATTGGCCGTAGATATTTTACGCGAACCCTAGCCCGTGCACTTTTGTGGAGCTACTTTGACTGCACAGACTTTACTAAGCTCGATGCAGTATACGAAGTAACAAACTAAGGGCCCATTCTTTCAGGCGCTTAGTTTCCACCGAGCGAACCAATTGCGACGACGCTCTGGTGTTCGGCCGACTCACTCTGTCGGAGGGTCGGTAAACCAAGCAGTAGCGCAGTGAAGCCGAGCCTCACCGAGTAAAAGTCATACGAAACATCATAGACAATTGGTAGGGAGGATGCAGAGACAAGGACAGAACTTTCGAACTACTTTTTATTTAAATAAAGTCCCGTAAATGCTCCGAACGGGGTCAAAACATGGCCTAGGAATCCATACCGCAATTTGCTAAAATAATTCCACGATGTTTACAGATCGCTTCCGTGTGCATTTAGGTTTTTTTGTATGTTGATGACTTTTTGGTTTCGGGTAGCAGAGATAAAGAGGCGTTTTCCTGGATGCGTCGCAAATATCGGAGGTAATCAGGGGGTATTAGCTTCCTGGAGGTTTCGCACAAAGTGCTTTAGCAATGTAGTCTCAACATCTCGGACGTAAACCTTCCGTTCTCACTGTCACGTCAGTCAGATACGACCTTTCCAGCCGGAAACCGCTACTGCCGTTTAGCTCCACTCACAAGAACTGGTTAAGAGAGCCACTGCCAAAAGCGGTCACCGTGGTGCTCTGAAGAAAACATGGAATCACCTTACTGACACCAGTTCCGAATTCCAGGCGTTTCTCCAAAGGTAGGCCGGTCTTTAAGGTAGGCCAGCTGGCGCGATTCGCACAAAGTGGCCCACAAATCTAAGCAGACGGCTGCAGCCCCCTATCATTTCACAAAATTTGTAATATTTGGTAAGTGGGCCGGTGTTAAATTCAACATATCTGAGCCTGAAAAACTATCCGGGCTCTACGCTGACACATGCCCGATTTCAGGCGACAAGACAAAGCGCGGGGCATCAAAAGAGCGGTTTACCCGACTGCACACAGCCAAGTATTCAAGGATGCCAGCTTATGTTCTAACATATCGTAAATATAGTATGGACACTTTACATCTCGGCCACATTCACAACTCATTCATTCATAACACATTTTGCTGGAGCAAACAATATTTCCCAACACTTTACGTATGTTCATATATTAGTCCCCGTAGTGGACTTCAATGATGAACACCAAAACCAGCACGTAGACTCCAATGGAGGAGTCCAGTATAAGCTGTCGCCATCATGTGATATGCCTTATCATGACCGGTCTGGATCCGGACCGGTCATGATCTTGTATTGTCGTAACTGAATGATTGGGTGGATGAATCAACGGCTAGGGGAGCATAAAAATCGAGTAGAAAAGAGCACAGATGTGCATTTGGCCATCAATTGCCACGATTGCGAGTGCACGCCGCACTTTGAAGAATGCAGTGTTGTGTTCCATGACACGAATCAGCGTTAACGAGATACTGTGGAAGCCGATGAAATGCAGCGCGAGGGAAGCAACTGCGTTAGCACGACCTGCATACCTTTGACTGTGAAAGAGCAGATGGTATTGGGGTACAGGCAAAACATAATTGGATAAGTTTGGAGTCTGCGCCTTACACTTCGCAGTTAGACTGTTTATTTACCTGTAAGTGCTATTGCTTTGGCCTACATGTAATTCGTGTTGGAAGACGCAATTAGTTGGAAGTTGGCTCCTGTCCTTGTCCTTGCCACCAACAATTTTAATTTTTTCGCGCTTAAGGGTCTGCACCAAGGAGTATGAACTAGCTCTACACGACTATTTAACACTGGAACTTATTACAGCTATGGTGACGACGCTAAGGCATAGATGGCATGGATGATGATGATGGATGCTATAGCTTGCGATTACACTGTCAAATTTTGTAGAAAGTCTTCAAGAAGAACCTTGTAGCTCTTTGGCTCCTAAAAAGGAATACAATGAAGGCGTTTTGAGGCACTGGTAAAGGGGGTTCAAGCTCAGGCTTTCAAGTCCTCTTAATTTCTTTGAAACTATTTCCGCTCACTTCTTTTCAGGGGACGCACACGGGCAAAAAGGCGCATTAATTGTGGCGTAATGACACTGACGTTTCACACTTTATGAAGATTTAAGGTGCCTTGCCCCGATTATGATCACCACATGTCGCTTTGAACCAATCCTAAATCGATATTCTTGCATCTGTTTGGAAGGCCGCCGAACTCTGCGGCACAACTGCTCTGACATCCAGCTAGCTTCGAGACCTGCGTGGGTTTGAGCCGGTCAAACTGAAAACGATGCGTTCCTTCTCCCTCGACCGGCACCACGCATATTAAGCGCATGCGCGGCAAAAGTACATCAAAGCGCACACTTTTTTATGGTGCTTCTGGCACTTTTTGTTAGATGCGACGCATCTCTTTAACTCGCCTTGTCCCTCCGGCGTCTTCCGTAGTGCGTAGTCCGCATCCCTCCCCCATTCTCCTCGCCGCGCCAAATGCGCGCTAACGCCGCTCTCACCGCAGCGCCATTTTCAATTCAATTCAATTGAAAATGGCGCTGCGTGTTAGTGCTCGCTCCCGTCGCCGTGCCAGCTGTGCGTCAGAGCGCGTTAGCGCTCGGTTAAACATCCAACACATGCGCGTGCGCTGCTCTCTCTCATTCCCCTCGCCGTTAACGCGCGGTACATATAAACGCGGTAACTGCGCCGCTCCGCTCAGTCGTTCCGCCGCTTCGATGACATCCGATGACCACCGATGATTTCAATGGAGACTAACAGGCCTGCTATCGCGATGGTCGGCGCAACCGTAACAAGCACCGGCCAACCCGATACAAGAAATGCTAGCACAACAAATTGCTAGCCACAACAAATTGACACGCTAAATGGAAACAACATAACGGAAGCGCAACGGAAACCCCCCAATGCGTCGCATCTACCCATGGTTCTCCTCGCGGGAAGATGGTGTAAATTTTCTTGTTTCAGACGGTCTGGATGCGGGGGAAGTAATTTTTAATTGAGCTGGTTGGTAATATATAAGCTTGTCCTAAATTGTTTTGAAGCCAATGAAAAGAAGGACGGCTTGCTTGGACCAAAAGAAGTGCCGTCAGGTTAGCGGAACGGAACCTCCCGCCCCTGATACCGAGCTCTCAGCGGAAGTAACCATAACTGATGCCATCAACCATGATGTAATCTATAATCGTCCACACGATGCTTAATTTAAATAGTTTCCTCATTTTAAAAGTGGCAGTACGAAGCCACCGGACCGAGACATCGCAAGACATAAATTTGCTGTCAGTGAATAAAACGAGGAAACAGAAGTGTTTATTCGGCGAGAGAAGACTATGTTACTTAGTCCTACGTGAAGTACATTTACCGTTGACCAGTAATTCGTGCATGCCATCCCAGATGCGGACCCGGCGTGTGATCACATTCGCGCTGTGTGGATTCGCCAACGTCAGCTCACTGGGGGTGGCATTTGGCGTGATCAGCACCATTGCACCCAACCGGTCCACCGACCTGGCTAGTATCGGCTTCAGTGCCCTGGTCGCCGGCTGCGTGGCAAACTATCTTACCGCCTGCACCATCGGCAAGTATAACCACGACACGGAAATTCTTCCTCTCCACTTCAGACACTCTGACTGCATGTTGACTTGTGGGATCATGGATAGATATACTGGGCAGCAATTTCGGCGGAAACAGGATGTGAAATAGGTTTGCTTAAGGCGAAAGACCTAAGTGACGAGATGTGCGCGCAAAAGAGGTGTTGTTGTCAGGTAGAACAATTACCACGGCAGTAAATAATGACAAACTGAAAATGTAGGAATCGGTGTCCCAGAGCATACGTAGATACATATTGTCACGATACCAAAGACGACGCAGTTGCCTTCAAGAAAAACAAGTTTCTTGGAGCGAGCTTGTGCTCCCCTAATCACTCAAAGAATACACAGGCGGCGAGGCAGCAGTCGACAAAGTGACGTACGCAAGCGAGCGTCGGCAATCTGATTGCCGCGGCGTCTGCTCTACAAGCTTTTATCTTTCGGCGCGAGTATTTCTCGAAGCGTCGATTTACATCTAGAACATTGTAGATCAAAGAAGACTATTCGAGGCTAGTGAAGGTAGGACGAAACGCTCTCCTTATCGGAATGAGATAACCCGTGCGGCATAAAAATAAAGAATGGAACACGCGCTTCGCTTGGGCCACAGATAACGCAGCCGGGCGCGGCCCGGCACTAAAAACAAAACATAAACAAACAAACCCAATGCCTAGTTCATGGCAATATTCATATACAAATCGTTTAGGCTGAACGCAAATTGAGTGACATTGGTGTTCATACGGGAATCGAACACGGGTGTCCATTGTTAGATCCGAGTGCACTGCATACGTGACCATCTGCACGTGGCGAGCGGGGGGTAAGAGAGTTATTCTGGTACGTGCGTCTATGACGTCATATCGCGTGGCCGAACGTGACAGCACGCGACTATTACAAGTGCTCCCCACCCATTGTCTGGTTCTAGGGAAGCGGTAAAATTAAGTGTAGCCAGTCTGTCTGTCGATGTAGTTCGGGCCAAAAGAGAAAAAAACAAGAGCGAAGAAAGATACGCAGACGCCGTATAGTAGTGTGGAACTCCTCGATACGCATCGCAAAAAAAATTCATTATGCGTTGGCCTTCAAAGCACATTAGCGGAATGATAGGCTCAGAATAAATTATTTGAGGTGCGGCAGCAATGAGGTAGCAAACACAAGTTCTAAATACGTGGAAACTGTTCGCTCAAAGTGAAAGTCGATGATGTGGCTTCATTTGGTGACAGAGACGGAAGTATAAAATCTGCCTGAGCGCAAAACAGACACGTGGGCGACGCGTGGTTTTGTACTGTTCCCTGCGGGTCCCGATCTGTTTTGCACGCGTGACTTTTCTCAGCTGCCTCAGTTTTTGACATACATATTCAGTAAAGCAAAGGATAGCCGACTTTTCGGGCTCCCTCTGGGACCCAGCACGAGGCACCTGTTACAGCCGATGTTTGCGTGTACTGTGCGACACCACGGACGCCGAGCACCCACTTCTGTGCGAGGCAACGCCATGTCCGGGAAAAGAGAGATCCTGGTGGTTTAGCCAACGCCGAGTGCTTGGACCTTTTATGCCCCTTGGTGAAGGCAACACACCAATCTGGCCTCCACTTCTCGCAGGCGGCACCTTTGGTCTGACCCGTCCGGGAGGAATCGCCGTCGCCTTTCCCTGCCCCCGCTTCATCTTTGACTTTCCTATATTCTTTCTAACAACTTTTCTGTCGTCTCATTCCTTTTAAGTTTCCATTTTTCCCGGAGGATAGGGTTAACCTTGTGTGGTGAGCAACCGTTAGTCCTGCCATATTCGGTTATAGTCATGGGGTAGTGCGGGCGTGGGCGCTACTTGCTCCCGAGTTCCTGGCCCGTCCCCTTGTTGGGCTCCATGGTTGGTGGATGAGAGCATGGGGGAACCAATTTTTCATTTCACGGCTTCCTTTTTCGTTCAAATGATCTCTCTCGCAAAAGAGGGGGCACGGTTGTTACCACTAAGTTTTTCACTAAAAATGTAAGCAACTTTCCACGCTCCCACGTGGTACACAGTAATGACGCAGAGAAAACCGCCCGACCTGTCACGCCATTTGTAGTGGCAAACACTAATGATCACCATTGGTGAAGGCTACAAGGTTAAGAAGATTGCAAACGGAGACATCCTTCTGGAAGTGCTCTACAAACATCAGCATGACAAGCTGCCATAACTAATGTCTTTTGGAGAAATCCTCGTTTCGGTCAGTAAACACCGGTCACTAAATAAAGTCGGTGGGGTGATCTCAGACGACGACTTAAATTATCTGACTGAAAAGGAGCTCTTAGAACGTCCAGAAGGAAGAGCAGTACGTCAGGATTGTCTATCAAATCAAAATCAAACAGGAAACCAAAGAAATCGAGACTAAGCACGTCGTACTAATCTTTGCATCAAGCATACTTACAGAATCTGTGGAAGTAGGCTACCCTACAATAAAACTTAGACACTACACACTAAATACACGCCTATGCTAGAAATGCCAACAATACGGTCCCGGCTCGCAGAGCTGCCATGGCCAATGGACATGCGCCAAATGGGCCTCCCGCGAGCACCCTGCTGAAAATGGTGAAAAGGCACCATACCTCTGTGTGGGCTGAGAGGGCAGCCACGCAGCATATTCTCGTGTTTGCCCAGCATGAAAGACGAAAAAAAATACTCACTTTCAAAGTGTCAGAAAACATGACATTTCTAAAAGCAAAGAAACGACTTTCACCGGTGCAGTACCACGCCAACTCCATTTTGGTGCTACACAGCGCGGCATCACAGCGGTCTTCGGCGCCTTCTGAGGCCACACAATGTGAGGCTGAAGCAAAGCCCCCCGCGCCCCGGTGAAAGAGGCTAGCGCTGCGCCACCGCCTCCAAAGCTTGCTGCACTGACCTCCTGTTCGGCAGTCTCCAAGGACTCACCCCATACGGCAAGGGCGAACACTTCAAGACCCGTGTGTCCTGCACGAACCTCCAGAGTCTTTGACGAGACCATGGGCACAAGTGAAGGAGGTTATAGGTCGTGCACTTTGTAAGGGCGCAGGAAACTTCCTAGAAAATGCAAAAAGAAACAAGCATCGAAAAACAGGACCAAAAACCTAATTATCACTTCATAGAAAGCAAATGGCATAATTAGTGCACTGGAATTGCGGAGGAGTGTTAAACAAATTAAATAACGTCAAAGACATTCACCACTGACTCACCTGTGGCCTTAACTGTTCAAGAAAGAAACTTGGGTCCTAAACACAAGAACTTACTAAAAGGGTACCACCTCTTCCGTTGCGACCGAGAGCAGACCAGCAGGCTCTCTGGTGGCGCTGCAATAGTTGCCAGAAAAGGTATCGCAGTGCGAGAACACGAACTGCTAGGTTAGGCGCAGAAGCGGCCACATTAACAATGTGCTGCTTCTACCTCGAACCACACCTTACAATTGATTAATTGATTGAAGCTTTATTCATTTTTTGTAGAACAACATACGCAAAAACAGTGTTGTACCCAATAGCCAGAGGCTAGTTTTAGGTTCACAAACAAAATACAATGGTGTCACTTCGGTCGCATGAAATCGTAGCTTCCTAATTAGTGTTCAACAAACATCAAGTATTTATATATATATATATATATATATATATATATATATATATATATATATATTATATATATATATATATATATATATATATATATAGCGAATCAGAATAGGCCATGAGGGGCTCGTAGAAATAACACAGAAATAAGGGTTGGCAGTCAAGAAAAACCTCGGAAAGCAAAGGGGAGGTTGTGGTAGGTCATTGAAACAGATAAAGAACTTGGAAAGAAAGAAAGAAAGCGGAGAAAAAATGCCCGCAATGCTGACCGACGCGTCCACCTTCTGAAATAAAGTTTTGTTATGTTATGTTATGTTATTTATTTATACACGCACATACACACAGGCATAAATATTCACACACATAATTACAGGCGAGGTAGGCTTATACACCGACTATACAAGAACATGGGCTTTTAAAGAATATACATTGCACATATACAAAACACAAGATGTTGGTACATATGCAAACTACATTCGCACTATATATAGAGCCAACTGAAGCCTCGCACAGGCCTCAAAATAAAATGAATGTGGGTTAAGGAGGCTTGCACTTAGTACATAGTGTGTTGGAAGAAAACGGAATGAGCAGTTAAGTAGCAAAAGCTCCACACTCGTATTATCACTCATTTTTGCTAGGTTTCTTTATGCAAGTTTAATAACACTACAAGCCTTAGAAGGCCTACTAATCCCATTTCAAGAGCCGTTTTTAATAGTTGGACATTTTAATGACCAGACTTCTTTTTGGGGGCGTGAAAAGACTTACGTAAAGGCCAGATTTTATAGGTTTTTTTTTCAGTAATGCCTGTCTTCTCAACACCGGCAAGCCAACATACTGCTCTCCAAGCTCAGATAAGATGATCACTATAGATCTGCCCTTTATTTCGCCCTCTGTCTGCGGCTATTTTAATTGGGCTATCATTGACAATCCATATGGGAGTTATATACTTGTGGTCGTCAACGTAACATCAGAACCAACAATTGTGACAACAAAACCATGCCGCGGGAAACTTCAGTCTGCCGACTGGGGACTTCCGAAGTGAATTTAGGCAAACTATTTTCTGATACTGTAAGCATTGAAGAACCTAATGAAGTGTTTACGTCCTGCATCCTTAATGCAGCACGCTTACTATTCCACAGTCCACGGGAGTGGTAACGCAAAACCCCAAAGTGTGGTGAACCGGAGAATCTATGGAGGCGAAACTGCAGCAAAATAAACCATGGACAGTCTTTCGAAGGTACCCAAGGCAAAAAACCTCACACATTTAAAAAAGAAAATAGACAAAACAAGGTACCACTACCGCAATACCGAGAAAGCCCAATAGTAAAATTGTCTCGTCCATAAACAGATCAGTCACATAAACAAATTACGAGAGCCACTTCATAAGCTGAACGGGACACACTCCCTCTCCAAACTTTTCCTATTATTACCACTGCATCTACAAAAAAGCATAGAAGAACCGGCAGATATAATGTGTGAACATTTCTCCAGAGTTCCGACTTTCCCACACTACGCAGGATCGTTCTTAAAGTACAGAAACACAACAGAGAAACAAAGAGTGCCAACTTGTGGTGCACAAACGAATCATACAACAGTTTGCGCAGCAAATTCTGAAAAGAGCTTCATCGACCGGTGAGCTGACCGCCCCCGGCCCAGATATATACATTACGAAATGCTCGCACATCTCGTGGTTTCTTCTGTTGAAGCACTTCTGAAGTCTTTCAACAAAATTTGAGAACCGGAAAAGATGCTGGAAGCTTGGAAAAAAAGCATTTATTGTATCATTCTGGAAACCTGAAAAGCTGCCACCCGCTCCTAGTAGTTATAGACCTTTACCAGCTGTCTAGCAAAAACGTGTCAACTTGTCGTGAACACCAGATTACGCTTTGCCCTACAATCAAAAGCACTGATGCATGTTCACTAGTGCGGTTTGAAAAAACGTGGTCAACATTGCAACATCTTTCAGCCTCAAAAATGCCGTACGAGAAGCATTCATACACAAACAACACTGCCTTGCCACATTCTTCAACCTAGACATGGCTTACGACACACCATGAAGGTTTGGAATCATGCATGATCTAGCAGAATTAGGCAACCGAACAAGAAAGCTCAATTGCCTGAAGGACTTCATGGCAAACCGTTCATTAAGGGCGCCTAAGTTCAACCCTCTGGAAGATACTTGAACAGCAGAATGGGGTGCCTCAGGGCTGTATTGTAAGCACAACATTATTTATCATAAAAATTAACTCCATATCAAAACTAATGCGTCTATATGTTCCCTCTATGTTGATGATCCTAGATAACTTGCACATCTTCCAATAAAGCGAGCTGTGAGAACGTTCAGTTTACTATCAACAGACTAACAAAGTATGCAGACCGAAATGGTTTTCAGTTTTCACCACACAAAACAGTTCCTACTCCTTTCTCACTCAAACGAGGCTTACAGACTAATCCCACCCTACACCTCAAGGAAATCATCTTACTCATACAAAAAGAACAAAAATTTCGCAGCATTAGGTTTGACGAAAATTTACTTTGCTGCTCAAATGAATATGCTAAAAAGAAGGTATACACAGCTCTAAGCATATTTAAAGTCCTGTCACATAAACATTGGGGTTGCGGCAGGGTCTGCTTTTTGCAAATTTATACTTCAGCTTTACGCTTCTGCTTAGACCATTGTTTATGTATGTTTCAGCCGTACAATCCTCCTTGCAACCTTGTACCAACTTCACAATTTAGGTTTGCGTCTCTCGTCTTGGGCAAATAGGACGTCACCCATAAACAGTCTTTACGTCGAAACTAATGAACCACCTCTCACGGGTCGAAGGACGATGCTGACAAGCTCATGCATCCTAAAGACCTGTTCACTGCCAAAACATCTGTGTTACCTTATAGTTACAAAATTCCTGTATAGGACACTGTTTAATAATAAACCTCAAGCTACCAGAACATTGCTCCTTCGGTTTGAAGAAAAATGCCAAGAACTCAGTATGCTGGACACGTTATCTCAACTTACTCAGAAATATGACCGACAGCAATGTTTGTATACATTTCGTCTGTCTGTGACTTCGTGGCTAAGGCGTTGCGCTACTGAGCACGAGGTCGCGGGTTCGATTCCCGGCCGCGGCGGCCGCTTTTCTGATGGAGGCGAAAAGCAAAAACGCCCGTGTGTACGAGATTTCGGCGCACGTTAAAGATCCCCAGGTGGTCAAAATTAATCCGGAGCCCTCCACTACGGCGCGCCTCATCGCCTGCGTTGCGTCGGCGCGTTAAAACCCTACAATCAAAAATGTCTGTGACTTCACATTAACCCACCTTCAGTAAAGTAGACACCACGCGAACAAATCGTACAGGAGTTTTTGGCGCTAAACGAAAAATACAAAGAACACAAGGCCTTTTACACAGATGGTTCCAGAACACCATGCTGTGTTGGGAGTGCATTAGAGCAATAAACATGGGAGACGGTGATCAGCCTTCCTCAATGCGCCTGAATTTTTACAGCGGAATGTTGCGTCATTGCTGTGGCTGCAGAAAGAATATTTTAAATCTAGAAACAGTGTTATCTACACAGGCTCTCTCAGCGCAATCATAGTACTACATTACAAAAATGCAGCTAAAACCTTGATAGCGGGAACAATACGCAGTTTAGTAACAGACAAAACGCAAGGACGGGAAATTACGTGGTGCTGGGATTGTAGCCGTATTGGAACAATTGTAAATGAGCGAGCAGATGCATGTTGTGCCACACAGGCAGGTAATTGCATAATAAAACATGTACAGATTCCTCAGGGCGACTTTATGAGATTGATACGGAGCAAACTGACAGAAAAATGACAGTCCTCATGGGTTCAAGAAACTAACAACAAACTTCTCATAGTTAAACCCACTCTAGCAGAGTGGGCATCAAGCACATATAAATAACGACGCATAGAAGTTAATTTATGTCGTCTCCGAATGGGAGATCCACATCTGAGACACAATTTTTTTCTGACGAACAAGATAATCTGACATGTCAAGAATGTGACCAAGAGCTTACAGTAAACCTTATCTCACTCTTATATAGGATTTTTGAGTTCCTGAGAAAAAAAAAACACATTTTAGGCTATTCTACAACGAATTCCATTTATCCCCAGCCTACTCCGAAGGGACAAGGCAATAGTTAAATTTTCCACTGTTTATAGCTTTTTAAAGAAACAGCGCTCCTAAAGGATCTACTATGTTTAAAGCAATGAGTCATTATAGAGAAGACAAAACACAAAACCTTCTCTTTGGCGCATGATAGCCTTCGATGCTATCATGGGCAACACAGCGCAACACAGCACAGCGTAACACTTGTTTCGTGGTTATAGCAATACAACAATCTCTTTCCAAGGTAGCTATGTATGCCTACGTGCACAAAATTTCTACTCACCAACGAAAGGATCGTAGTTGTAATAAAAGGCCACTTTAAAGGCTACGATGATAAAATACCACTCTTTATTTTGAAAGAACTAGCCTCCGGTAAATCACGCAGCTCTATTTCAGTCAGAAAAAAACTTTTGCCAAAGGAAAAACAATTGGAAAACTTTTCAAAGTCCTCAGCAGAGATAGAGGTAACAGAAAAAAACAATACAAATCAATACTTTACCTGCACGTTTGCCCTTAGGTGACCCCACAAATAAAAGTCAGGCCCCGCTGCAATCGCGAATTAAATATGCTTGTAATATGTTGATCCTAATGGCGGAAGAGCGTCTGCGGCCACACAGCGCCACAAGTAATGTTTCTTGACAGTGGCTTTGGTGCGCTAGTGCTAATCGTAAAACATGGTTCTGCGACGTCATAAGGATCTCCTAACCGTGGCTGTGCAGTGTGCAGGGGTAATTTGCTTTTATTATTATCTAGCTTAGTCACTGGAAGCTTGTAATAAAATGTGTGCCATCGCTTTCGGGACTAAGCAGTCCTTTTATATATGATAATTTTATTTAATTTTCATTGCCTTTGTATGGCCTGCACTAATACACAAAATAGTTAAAACGTGCTCTTTCGTTTCTGTTTTTGCAGGTACCATAATAACAGCCACAGCGAACCCAGTCCTGGGAAGATTTAATGCCACTGACTTCCTCCATGGTTGAGGAGACTGTGCACAACCAAGAATACAAGTGTGATGCGGCAATCAACACTATTATAGAAAGGACACACGAAATGTCTTGTACGCCTAGCTTACGCAATTTTTTACAATGGCCAATTTTGATAGACTGTTCGCGTTTGTGAACACCTCACTGTTCACTGGCCCCATGTTGTTAAGCAGTGTATGATGGCTGTTATTCTCTTATTTAGATATAAATATGCATGTCCCTTACGATGTATAAACAATATTCACTTGAAGATTACTGTTTGTTACGTTTTATAAAATTTCATTTGCTTCCTTGAACTGCGTATGACTCCAGTATTTACTTTTCGTGCTACCACTCTAGTGAAACTTTGCTATCGGCTAAACTTTGCTCAAACATCGTATCTAGAGGAATTCGCAGGCATTTTTTCAACGGAGTGACGCTCGGGAGTATAATAAGTGCTAGCTGCAGTGTTCTCTTCCCTATCGGGCAAAGTTTGTGCGTTGTGAATGTGAATTTTTTCTGTCCCATTTATATAAAAGAAAGATTGCTGCTTCCCATTCTGGAAAGACTGTCTGGAAAACGACGTTTGTAGTTCACTGCGAGGGGTTATTTCATTTTTTTCTCGCTATGAAGTGTACATTTTGGCTTGGTAGGCACATGACCAAGAGTTTTTGAGCTAACTAGAAGAATAATTTGTCAGTATCAAATAAAAAATACGCCGTGAAAAAATAAGAACGCTCGCGGTGCACCCTCTAGGCGGTGTTCCAACTTAAAAAGTAACAAAACGTTCAACAAATATAACACGTAGAATAAGAGCAGTGGAACGCGAAACAAATGAATTAGCTGAAACGGAAACCGATCTGGAGGCTTTGAGAGGTTCTATGAAGCTCAGCCTTGCAATTAAGAAACGCAAGACATCTTTGCCGTTAAAATAAGCGTTCGCGACGTTATTGGCGGATAAAGGTCAAAACCGAATAATGGATGATTTTATTATAGTGCTACAATACGTTAGCATTCTTCTAACATATCTAGACGAAGTGGCATCCTCCAACGCGCACCACAATTCATTTCAAAATGGTGCCAATAACGCCCCCATGTGGCCCCGCTTAGTCACTGCATGCTTTGTGTGATGCACAGACGTATTTCCTTTATTTTTTATCTTAAAGGGCATAATAACGTTTACTTTCATAACTGCATAGAAATATAGCGCCTAGTTACTTTCATTTTTGCGTTGCTGAAATAGCACTGAGCAAGAATTGCGAAAGTTTTCTTTGCGTCTGGTTAACTGTCTGTAATTCTGTTTGTCTGCACGTAATTTTTTTCGTTTTTGACAAACCAGAGCGACCTTTTACGGCTGAAGCGCACTCTACTCCTAGCTTGCATTGCCTTTCTCGAAATCTGCGCAAGAAGCGACAATTTCAAAAAATGAAACAAAACATCGAAGTGGGATTTTTCAAAACACCATTTCTTCTTAGAAGGAACAATTTCTCTTCAACTATTCAAGTTCGCAAAACCATTTTTGCGATTTTCTCAGTACTAGCTACACACTCTTTACACAAATAACTATGTTGTCACAACAATTTGTTTTCTAACAGCAGAGCTGTTTACTTTTAATGCCGCTGCCTAGCGCTACCGGAAAAAAACTACCTAGAAAAGATACTGAGGCAATGTGGGCGTGCACCTCACAAAGAGCGACCGGAGCTGTCCGGGATTACGCCACGTGAGGAGCTCGCAAATAAAAATACCAAAAACGCTGAGCGCTCACCCACGTGCCGTAAAGACAGCCTGGCGTCGGAACCTTCAAGAATGCTTTGCCAGGCGTTCGTGGCGTGATCTCTTGTGAGCTGTTCTGCTGGCCAGTTCACGTGCGTTCGCACCTGGAGTAGGAGCACAGACGCCGAATTCTCGCTACAGACACCGAGTTCGCTAAGCCGGCTGCCGTGATTCTAGCTCAGGCCAACACGGCCCACTTTGGGAGAGATGTGAAAGCCAGCGGACAAAACTATCCGGGCCTTCCAGTCATGTAGAACTTTCAGCGGCAATGTCGGAGATCCATGTGAGATGCAACACCCGGGCCCCCGAAGAAGGGAGAGGGGCCGCCAGCTCTGCTGTTTCTCCAGCCTTGCACCATTAGTGCAAGCTGCGACAATTTTTATTCACCCTTTTTGCTATCAGAAATTAATAAAATTTGGGATTCTGCTATGCAAAAATAGAATTTGAGCTTTTGTTATCTAAATATATATATATATATTTTTCTATAGCAATGGTCATTGCCACTAATATTATTCTAGTTCAGAAATAAGCTTGAACTATTAAACACGAATAGGAACTATTTCAGCTCTGCGCCTGTAAAAACATTTTTGTAAATGCACCTTAAGCCTAGAAAAAACTAGAAAAGTGTATAATTTTATTCTATAAAATTATTATTTCTGTATGAAATTGTGCCTCCACGGTTGTAGATATTATACACACACTCTAACATTTCACACTGACTGCTAGAAAAGCAGCGACGTTAGCCGCAGGCGTCATTGGACACACACGTCCACTATCCATTCCCGTTAAGTAAATGTAGTTGGCTAATTTCTTTGTATTAAGCACATATCGCCATCTCCTCCACATTTACTTGCTGCTCCTAGCGTCGGCTACTTTTGCGTCTGTAAACCATTAGATACCGGTTGGATGGCGCCCTGACGTAGGGTTTTCATGAGCCGGCCTTTGGTCGCCGTTGCTATGACACGTGTGCAGTGACCTCCTGAGACCAACGAAAAGTCACGGGACTTCCGCCACACATTTTCAAAGCACCAGACGATGAACGGCGCCTCTCCTCAGCTTTTTTTCTGAAGGCGAGGCCACCATGAAGGCAATGCTACAAGGAGAGACCATTAAGTCTCTAGGCCACAAGGCCAGAATCCTTTACGCCACTTTACCCACGTGACTCGGACGGCGGTGACACAGCCCTGGCAGTGACCGAGAACTAATGCAGGTAACCACCGCAGCTATGGGCGACACCGGCGGAAACACAGTTCCAGATTAGGGTGGAATCAGTAGTATGGACAAGAATCGCATCAGAAGTCACCACTCGCTCCGGTGGTGAAAACTGTCACCAAGTATTATCCGCTAAGGTTGGCCTAAACCCCTTCAGGTCGATAAGACAAGAAGCTTGGCTGCTTTTATTGCTTGAAACCGCCACCATACACCCGCTCTTCTCGTTTTGCGACCCTGGTTAGGGCTTTCTCGCCGACCATGACTATGCGGTGTGCTGAGACCCAATTGTCGCAGGGCGCATGCCGCGATGATATGCGGTGGCAGATACGCAGCCACCGGAGCGAGCAGGTACGCTGCCAATTTTTACAGACGATCATCTTTCTTGAGCCCTGTAATCACAAACTTATTTAAGTATCAGTTTTGCCTTCCGACTCTTTTCAATGCCTTGACGCGTTTCCCGAAAAGGCGCCTCAATGACGGTTTCTGTCTACGCGGCGTCTTTTTCTTATTCTGGTGGCACTCCTCTGAAAATTTGCAAAAGTTCCAAACACCAGACGCTGCTCGATACCCAGACAATGCTGCTTTCGCAACAAGCGTCACGGACTAACGAGGCAGGGGACTGACGTCGCCAACAATACTGGTTGGTAACCCAGGAACAGCGGAAGAAGCAACCATCGCCTTGGCAATTACCACCTGCTGCGACAGAGCCCTCATATTCACAGCTACCAAACGGCATGTCGGAAATACCAAAAAGGACGCGAATCCACGACGGCACTTAAAATCTTAAAGACGTGCCCCCAACTTCCTGACACTTTCGTCACCTGTATCCCGGGGCAACCAGCGATGGCGGAAAACGAAGCATCGCACCCTGTAGCCCGAGAACATACCTGCCGGCATTCCGGCAACCCAAATTGCGTGCTGAAACAGGAGCAACAAACGTATAGGGCCATATTGTAGCACTTTGTAGCACTATTGTAGGGCCATATTATAGGCCATATTTTAACAGCAGCAACAAACGTGATAGGGCCATATTGTAGCACTACCGACTCGAGCGGAGAAGATATCACCCACCACGCCCCGATGTCAACAAGACAGCGTGATATTTCGACGCCTCCAAACAAACACATACGCACACAAAATATTTCTGAACCGCATCTCGTCATGATCATCATCACCAGCCTATCTACGCCCACTGCGGGGCAAACGCCTCTCCCATAGATCTCCCATTATCCCGGTCCTATGCGAACTGCGGCCAATTTATTCCCGCAAACTTCTGGGTCTTATCTGCCCATCTACCTTTCTGCCACCCCCTGCCCCAATTGCCTTCTCTTAGGGATCCACTCTGTTGCCCTTAATGACCGACAGTTGTCTTGCCTTCGCATTACATGCCCTGCCCACAGCCATTTCTTCGTTTTTTCTAGTAATATGTCCTTAACACGCGTTTGTTGCCTGATCCACTCCGTTGTCTTCTTATCCTTTAATGTTACACCTATCATCTTCCGTTCCATTGCTCGCTGAGTCGTCCTCAATTGAGTCGTCCGCTGAGCCGTCCTCAACCCTTTTAGAGAGCCTCTAAGTTGCTGCCCCTTATGTGAATACCGGTAAGATGCATCTTTCATACACATTCTTGGTAGGCTGCCCTTCATTATCTGAGAATACCTGCTGAAGGCATTCCACCCCATTCTCATCCTTCTAATGATCTCTGCCTCATGTTTCGGATCCGGGGTCACAGCTTGGCCTAAGTAGACATATTCGCTTACCACTTCAACTGCCTTCCCACCTATCTCAAACCTATCTTTTGAAGTATGGCGGAAAAATTGTACTTGAAAACTGGCAAACTTGTATACGCAATGCTTATTGACCGCAAGTGTACCGGAATCTTGCAAGAACGCGAAAATCATCCTAATTCATAAGAAAGGTGACATGAATGACTTAAAAAATTACAGCCGGATGAGCTTACTGTCAGTCGTCAACAAGGTACCAAAGTTATCGCTAACAGAATTTCTTCCACCTTAGGTTTCAGGGAGCCTAATGAACAAGCAGGGTTTCGTTATGGTTTTCAACGATGAACCATATTCACACAATCAATCAGGTGATAGAGAAATGCGCGGAATATACTCAATCCCTATATATAGCCTTCATAGATTATGAGAAACCAGTTGACTCGATCGAAACCTCAGCAGTCATTCAGGCATTTCGGAATCAGGGTATAGACGAGCATTACGGAAGGATACTAGAGGATATTTACAATTCTACCATCGTCCAACGTAAAGAGTGCAGTAAAATGCCTATATGGAAGGGCGTCAGACAAAGAGACACAATCTCGCCAATGTTTTTCACTGTATGTTTGCAAGAAGTATTCAGAGCATTGGAGTGGGAATAGGTGGGATTAAGGGTTAATCGAGAATACCTCAGTAATCTCAGATTTGCCGATGACGTTGCCTTGCAAAGTAACTCGGGGGACGAATTGCAACGCATGCTTACCGCACTGAACGAACAGAGTAGAACCATGGGCCTGAAAATTAATATGCAGACAACTAAAGTAATGATCAATAACATCTTGAGAACACAGAGGTTTAAACCGCATCTACCCCATGCAATTTTGGTATCTTAGCCATGTATTTGAATGAGACGCTTATACAGACAAAACATTTATAAACCAATACACTGGGCGGCAATGTTCGCACTTGTCAATGTTCTTGAGCACACGGAAGACATTAGGCGTATTTGAGATAAAAAATCAATACATGAGTGATCATTGCAGTGTTCTTTTAAATAAGAATGCATGGCTCACTAATTTTTGTGATAGCAAACAAAGAAGCACCTTGAAAATGTGGCTTGGTCCGAAAATACAAAAAGGGCTCGAGCGCGACATCAGCCCTCTTGGCTTCATTGCAAGAAGTCTAACAGTAACGAAGCGTTCCAGTAAATGGCACGTGAACAGTGAAATGCGGTAAAATTGAATTGACTTGAGAAAAAGCCTCCAGAGTAAGGGGTAAGGCTTGGGCGAGTTGGTGCATGATTACAGAGAGGGGAACAGCGCAAACTCAGACAAAACACAAGAAGGAGAAGGTGACACACACGAGCGAAACCGCGGCGAAACCCGAGCGAAAACCGCGGTTGGAGCGAGATGAGAGGGGGAGAGCGTGAGAGGTGAACGGGAAAGAGAAGAGAGGCATTCACGCGGCAGTGACGGACGACTTCTTGCGACGACATTCGCAGCAAAGTGAGCAGAGGCGCGGGCAATTTTTAACAGCGAGGTGTCTATCACTAAGAGAAAGCAGATCGTCTCCGGCGAGAAACGGAGCGTAGACCAAATGGCTTTAGGTTCTGGTAAAAATCCATACGAAATAAGAAACGGTCCAATGGCGTCCATATTTTGATATACAATTGCCCACATTGTCTTCCAACCAAGTTTCTTCTCACGATTGCATTTATTCGGAAAGGTGAAGCCTGCTTCGACGGCATTGGTGTAATCTTGAACTTTGTGGGCTGCCTTTCCCACATTGCGTGTTGCAGAGTAAAGCATGGCCATCTGTGAAGGATGCATAGTCGCAGCCCCTCTTTATATTGCCCTCCACCTCTTTTCTGAGTCGCTACGCACGGAGTCTCTCTCCCCCCTGACGTTGCGCAATTTCGGGATCTTTTCTGCGGCTAACAGTGGGGAGCCCTACAGCCGGCGCCATGATGGGCGTAGCCGTTTAATAGAAAACATCAATTCTTCTACAAGAAATGTACAAATATTTCCAAGTTATTTTTTGAATTCAAGATGACGAGCAATACTAAGCATAATTAGCACTTCTGTACACTTGGGTTAACACGGGGAAAGCAGTGAACACCCATTAAGAAGGGGACAGCAGTTAGGGCGGCAGTCATTTTGGTCGTAGACAACTTTAAAGTTAATAATCATTTGGTAAAAGTCAGATCTCCAAGAAACCCCAAGTTCAGCCCGTTGAACCAGCCTTCTTGTTTCGTACAAGCTATGCAAAGTTATTACGAAAACCTCCCACCTCCCCTCGCGGGAACCCCTGTGTAGATGCGACGCAGGCGAAGCGGCGAAAGGACCGCGTTTTATAGCGCGCATAACGTTGAGGGGACTGCGTAAGCCGGTCCCAGTCGATGATGACGTTGGCGTACTTGTAAAGCGGCGTGGACTCTAGGTGTTTGAGCCAGGCGTGAATGTTGCTTCGCCCTAGAACGGCACACCGGTTATATGCGCAGCGCGCCCGAAGGAGAGGAAACCGCGGAAGAGAGAGTACTGCACATGCGCCGGCCCCAGCGCGTCTGCCGCGGCTATGACGCGACGTGCCGCGGCTATGACGCAACACAATCCAATCCAAATCCAATCCAAGCCAAGACAAGCCAAGCCAAGCCAAGCCAAGCCAAGACAAGCCAAGCCAATTTAATCCAATCCAAGCCAATCCAATCCAATGCCCCTGGCGAGAGAGTGTTCGCTATCGGAGAGGAGAGGGGGTGAGCGGCGGAGAGCGCAGCTGGCGCGGCGAGGAGAATGGGGGAGGGGCGGACAACGCCGACGACGACGACGCCGGAGGGACAAGGCGAGTGAATCAGATGCTCTGCATCTAAAAAGGAATCAATGGCATATCACCTTCTCCGGATGAAAATCAAACTGCGGGCCTTCTTTGGTCAAAGGAATGTCCCTAGTGTTGAAAGCGAATCAGTACATGGTGCTAGGAGCTCTCACTTTTTAACCGTACACGAAATGGAGTGGCCCCGGACATACATGCCGTCATCTGCTTAGCGGACGAAGGCGTACGCTGCAGAATACGTGCAACACAAACAATGTGGATGTGGTACGTGTGTGAGTGAGTTACCGAGCGAGCAAGACAGTGAGTAAAGTGAGTGAGTGAGTGAGTGAGTGAGTGAGTGAGTGAGTGAGTGAGTGAGTGAGTGAGTGAGTGAGTGAGTGAGCAAGTCAGTAAGTAATAAAGTGAGTGAGTGAGTGAGTCAGTCAGTCAGTCAGTGAGTTTCAGTTTTAGTTTATTTGTTTGCATCCTTTCGATGCGGTAGGCCCGGGCGAAAAGTGAACTGCTTCACTTGAAGAAAGACCGGGCCCCCCCTACTGGCATGCAACGTCAGCAAACAGTGCTTCTTCAATACAAAACAGTGAGGTATAAAAAAGCAAAAAAACGAAACCTTTTCGATACAGAGTTTCTGGCGTAGTTTCCGTTAATACGTCAAATCAGGGTACGTATTTGTATACAATCATGTGTTTAAATCACAGGAGTCACCCGAACACAGCAGAAAAAATCAACATAAGTACAAGAAACAAATACAGAGAAACAACAGAAAAAACATGTATATCAATGAGAACTATACAGGCCAACCGTCAAGTGTAAATACAGTGTGGTCTCCAAACTTTATACATGGTTAGGTTAACATACACAAGGATATACATCAGTTCGGAGGCTTTTTTTTACAGCATGGCACTAGCAGCAGTAATATGTAATATCATGTACTTAAAAATAGGAAAAACAGAAAACTAAAAGTAAGCATAGGCGTGAACAGTATTCACATTAAGAATAACTGCTTAATAACATAAAAATTGCTGCTATCTAAGTCTATATTTTGGGATCGCTACTTATTTCTAAGGTGTGGGACTGTAATAAGCAGCATTTGACGACCGTAATCTGTACGGCAGAATGGAATGTGCCAAAATTTTTGATTGCGGGTGCTGTAGCAGAAATATTTACTCTGAGATTAACAACTGAATGAGCGAGCGAGAGAGCAATTCAGTAAGTAAAGTGAGTGAGTGAGTGATGGAGGGAGGGAGGGAGGGAGGGAGGGAGGGAGGGAGGGAGGGAGGGAGAGAGGGTGGCAGGGAGGGGGAGGGAGCGAGCGAGCAAGTCAGTAAGTAAAGTGAGTGGGTGGCTGAGTGAGTGAGTGAGTGAGTGAGTGAGTGAGTGAGTGAGTGAGTGAGTGAGTGAGTGAGTGAGTGAGTGAGTGAGTGAGTGAGGGAGTGAGTGAGTGAGTGAGTGAGAAAGTCAGTTAATAGACTGAGTGATTGAATGAGTGAACGAGTGTGCAAGCGAGCGAGCAAGTCAGTAAATAAAGTGAGTGTGGGTGAGTGAGTGAGTCGGCGAGTGAGCAAGTGAGTGAGCTAGTCAGTAGTAAAGTGAGTGGAGTGAGTGAGTGACCGAGCGAGCGAGCAATTCAGTAAGTAAAGTGAGTGAGTGAGTGAAGGTGTGAGTGAGTGAGTGAGTGAGTGAGTGAGTGAGTGAGTGAGTGAGTGAGTGAGTGAGTGAGTGAGTGAGTGAGCGAGCGAGCGACCGAGCGAGCGAGCGAGAAAGTCAGTATTTAAAATGAGGGGGTGAGTGAGTGCAAGAGTGAGTGAGTGAGCGAGCGAGCAAGTGGGTAAGTAAAGTGAGTGAGTGATTGAGTGACTAAGTCAGTGAGTGAGTGAGTGAGAGAGCAAGCGAGCCAGTGAGTCAGCGAGTAAGGGAGTAAAGTAAGTAAGCAAGCAAGCAAACAAGTAAGCAAGTAAGAAAGCAAGTAAAGTTTTGTGCACTGTACATCACAGACATTCCTAATTCTGCGTCGCTTAAAGGGACACTGAAGTGAATTTGTCAAGCTCCCGTTTTTGCTTGCATTGCGTAGACTGGCTCAAATTAGCACACTTTTCATCGTTTATCCGGTTGACAAATCGGTAATTATTTTACAAAGCGCGAAATAAGAAAAACTACCATGCGCGGTTTGCGGCGGCCGCACCAACTAAGGCTGTGACGTTGGGAGGAGGGGCACCGTGATTGGACGATACCCAAGGTTAGCAATCAAACAAGTTTCGGTTTCGGTTTCGGTTCTGTAAAACATAACCGATGGCGCTGTTGGATGGGCATTCTCAATATCTCAGTAATCATCGTACCGCCCTTCTGCCATGTTGTCGGCTGTAAAATGCATAAGATAAGCCTCCCAGGACGGCTTGGAATCGTAGCATTCACTAGCCGAGGCCTACGCAGTGCATGAACGCCCTCCGCGTCCCCACAGACGCTCAAATGCCATGCGCTTTTCCCCCATATTTGGAGCTTGCCTCACTCATGCCTGTATCGTAAAAAGCGTGTTCGCACAAGGCCAAGGGTCTGTTCATTCTGGCCTGTGCCCACTGCCCGCAAGCAGTCGGTGCTTATGGCAACAGCACGCCAACCAGAACTCGCTAGCGCGCCAGTGCCAGCCTGACCGCGTTCTGTGAACTCCTTCGTGGAGCAATGAACGTTGCGGCCCAAAAAAAGGTGAACTCAGTATAGAAAACATCGGCCGAAAACGAAAAAGTTAAATTATAAAAAAAAAACGCGTACCCGCGGGGATTCGAACTTGTGACTTGCAAAACACTCGCGATGACATACCTAGCGCTCCAAACCACAAGGCCACAGGCGGGCGCGGCTGAACCAGGAAATATAAGGTGTATAATGTATAACCTGTTTACACTTTTATTCAGTTTTAGCATTCCAAGCAGCTTAGGTGACTATTTATTGTTTTGCGCTCGTGCAGTACGCATCCCCAAAGTTCCTACAATATCTCACGTCTACCAATTGCATTTCTTAGACGGAGAAGCGTTCGCAGATGCGTAGTCGTGCTGCTGACCGCTGTGCTTGTTCGCCCAGCGCAAAAACGTGCTTCCCGCACCCTAGTTTTACGCTGTACGGTAAACATATCAGTTGATTTTATTTCCTTAGTACCTATATTGACTTCGCTTACTCTTCGCTTGCCTTCGAGAGGCCTTATATTTTCCTACTGGCGTACCAGTCAGCGAGGCGTCGCATGTGCGCTTGTGCAGCGCTTGTGTGAAGCGACCTTGACTTGGAGCTCGATACAGTGTACAAACTAACCAAGTAAAGAAAGGCACATTCTTCCATTCACAAACGTGTCCTGGCTTCGTTTCAACTCAGCGAACGAATTGCGACGACCCGTCGGCGGCCGGTGGACGAAACGCTGGGCCGACTGACGCTGTCTGAAGGCCGGGGAGCCAATTGCGAGCTCGGCTCCTTCCGACGTAACACGAAAACGCGACAGAAAATGGGCGAGCGTAAAGAGAGGAGGACAGCATTTTCGAAACAATTTTTCTACTAAATAAAATCGCGTAAACGCGCCCAGAGTGGTCGAAACATGGCCTGGGGACTCCGGACTACAATTTTCGCTAGTAATCCCGCAATGTTTACGTATCACTTCAGTGTCCCTTTAAGTACCAGCGTGCTTCAGTGCGGCACAGGCAGCCAGCATAGTTAACTGGAGTGCAAGAAAACACGGCCACTCACGCACATAATGAATTTTGAAACTTTTCAACAAATAAATACTTGGAAGCACCAAAAGTTCAATATATTCGTATAACGCATATACAAAAGAACGCTACCCAAATAGGCATTGGACGAGATTAACCACAGCGGTGAGCAACAATACGAAGAATATATCACAGGGGGTACATGAGATAAACTTGTTCATAAAAAAAAACTTGTACGGATAATTCATTATACTTTTCGTATTAACAACATAAAAACTGAACTCGAAAATCAAAGTTAACATTTCCCTACAGAGTTCACGTTTTTCCATCGAGACACTTTGAAACAAACAACCAGTACACGCAGCAACTACATTTCATATCGTTTCCAGCAGTGTGTCGAACCGTAAAAAATACCGGTTCGGTTACCGTTCTGGTTCAGGCGAAATCATTTCGTTCCGGTTCAGTTCCTGTTCGACAAAATCACGTACCGAACCCGTTCGCCAACCGGTTCCGGAGCTTGAACCGGTTTGCGAACCGGTTCGATGAGTTGACTTATCACTGAAATAAGAAAAAAAGAAATTATAAGTTTAAAACGACAATCAAATCAAAATACAAAAAAAAACATTCGAAATGCAGCTGTTCTCCAAGGGCAGTGGTACAATTGAAGAGCACACTTTAAACAATTACGAGATATTAGAAAAGCAGATGAAGTGGCGACGATTTACTACCTACTTTCTCACCCAGACTTTATGTTGTCCCACCGACGATTCACAAAGCCACCTCCAGAAGATATGACGGTGGGCTATATTTTCTGCCATTTCCTTTTTGTTGAAATCGCAATTGTCGCTATGGAATCGCCCATCACGCTAACCTTGAAGCCTTAAATTTAGGCGTGCGTACTGGAGCGTTCAAATACCAGCGCTAATACCAATGGCGCACATTTTTATATTTGTAACAAAACAGAAAATCCTACAACAGCCGCATAAATACTACCAATGAATTAGAATATTTGGTCACCCTTAATAATTTGTTAGCTGTAACTACATCTAATGTGTTAGCCACACTTTTGTTAAAAGCAAGCTTTAGTTATCGCTCAGTCCCTGCATTATTGCTCTGAACACTGCAATTCCTTTGGCGATAGCTATAATGGATGTGTGCATTACAATCAGTATGTCATCGTACCGACTGACCCCCGGCCATCGTTCCGTGCGCTACATTGCGGAATGTATGCTGCTACAAAATCAAAGGGAAAGTTCACGCGCGGAGCATGAGATGGGACTTTTTTGGGTAGACGCTCTTTAATTCGTCCACAGCAGTACTCCCCTCCGGAACGACTTGCAGTAGAAGTAATGTATCGAGTTGGGCAGTCAGTGCATGTGCGCCTTCGAAAAAAAGCAGATCTGAAAGAAACAAAACTGCACAACAAGCATAAAAGATGACCGGTGGGCGAATGGGGCAGTGTGAGGTACCGGCCTGCTTTTCTGCACGTGTCATCTGCTTTATTACTGTTTCTGCTCCCAAGACAAGGTCGAGGGCTGCATTGTTTTGCCAAGGGATTAGTGCGCACCCTAACAGTTTTCCCTGACATATCAGTTGCTATTTGTATCTGTGAAAAACGGAACTTTTCCACTGTACTGCCACTTACCGGAGTTCTGATCTCTTCCTGGCGCACCCCTGGCTTCGTGGTGATGTTCCCTGGGCGGGTTGCTGTGTGCCGCGCGTTTCCCCTGTCTGCAGGGACGGGTGCGTGCTACAAAAAAGAGTCGCGTGCCGAATTTTTATTCTCCCTCCCTTCCTCCATCCCTCCTTCTCTACTCTTTTTACTGTCCCCCCTCTCGCTTCCGTTCGGCCGGTTGAGGTGTCGGCGAAACACCAGACAGTTACCGGCCTCTATCTCCCCTTCCCCCACCCCCAACTACCACTTCCTCCTCCTCCTCCTCCTCCTGTTCTCAAAAACTGACCAGGGAACTCATTTCATTCGCATTGATGACACGCTTGGTTGTGAAAAGCAAGGCAAAGAAAAGTATAAAGCAATATCCACGTTTTGGTGCTGTTTTAAATGTAGAGCATTTCAGTAACTCACGATGTCACCCGCGTTGACGTCCGTAGTCCGCATCGCTCCCCCTACACTATATAAAAAAATAATACTTACCGGCGCCAGGTTTCGATCCCACGACTCTGCGGGCGGAACGCAAGGTACATGGTGCTCTACCCACTGCGCCACAAAGCCGACACAGAATGGAAGGTTACGAACACGCCTTATATCCTTGACTCATTCAACCGTCGGCCACAGGTGCGCCCTCTCCCCCGCGTCCTCCTCGCCTTCTCTCCGCTCGCAACGCCCTCTCTCGCCGCATTCGGTTCGGGCGCACAACAGGTGGGGACGTGCGCAACATCCTCTCTCGCCGCGTTGGGTTCGCGCTGAGCAACAGTCGGTTCGCCCGAAAGAACAGGAGGGGGCGCTCGCATCGCGCTCTCTCGCCGCGGTCGGTTCGCGCTTAAACCACATATGTCGTTCGCGCGCGCTCCGGTCGGAAACATCTGTGGCGTGATCATGACGTCAACATCACGCGTTCGTGTGGTGGCGCGATTTCGGCGCTATAACACTCTCTCGCGAGGAGCATTGGATTGGATTCGATTGGATTGGCTTGGATTGGCTTGGCTTGGCTTGGCTTGGATTGGATTGGATTGGATTAAAGTGGATTGTGTTGGATTGTGTTGCGTCATAGCCGCTCCACGTTGCGTCATAGCTGCGGCAGGGGGTTCACGGCACGTTTCACCATCGACTTCATCGACAATGTCTACGCTGGAAGACAACAATTACAACAACAACCAATACGTAATCCATGCGACTTGCAGGCGCACCCCCCGCGGAAATGCTCTGCATTTGATCGTGCCCCTCGCGAGGGGGATGTTTTCATTTAGTGTTTCTTCTTTGTCGCTTCTTTGTTCCTAATTATATAACTTTTTTTTACTAATTCGGTTTTACTTACATTTTGCGTAATATTTTAAAACAACGTGATTCGCCTTTTCTTTTTGTTGCTTTCCGCATAAACGCAATAAAAAACTGGCGCATTTGATGCCCCGTGCTACATCTCTGCTCCGAGGCGCAGCTTATGTTGCAGGCCGGCAGACTTATTTTACCCAGCTGGTGATATTAAATGTGGATCAAAATGGCGATACACGGACGTTCTCGATTTACATCAACTTCAGAAAACGGTCGTGGGGAAAGGAGATCAAGGCTACTTCTGGTCAGCAGCAAACGGCTTAGACACTGAGCAGCTCCTGCGGTCACACTTGTCAAGTATTAATAATTTGCAGGTGTACGACCTTTTAAACAAATTATGAAATGCAAAAAGGTTGCAGACATAGGGTCTGGGCTTTCGCTGTTGCGCAGTGGAGCACTCCTGCAGCCTGGTTGCTCCAATAAGTCCCAGCTAGGGAGGCGCAAAGTCGTTTTATATCTCCTGCAAGCTGCCGAGAATGACATTTCGTTCGGTCAGCTTGTACTACGCTCGGGCCTCCAGCAGCAAGAGACCATTGCTACATTTGTGCTCATTCATTTCAAATTGAAATTCAAATTTATTCAAATTCAAATTTATTCATTTATGTATTTACATGTCACGTTGCAAGGATAGTGGTCAAAAAGCCAGCACAGGCGCTGGCTTGACGAGGACCCTACCCCGTGTACACACGTCAACGGCAGCCCAGCACTGCCATTCTCTAATTACAAAGCAAGTGTCATACGTTAAAAATATTAACAGAAACAAGTAGAACCTCAGTCGACTAACCAAGTGCGAAAAACGAAATAAAAACATGAAAAAAAAATGAACAGGACAATTTCTAAATGGTACAGTATACAAAGCACAGTTCATACGAAACAAATATGCACCTTATTTACATCCTACAGAATTTCACAACTTGCGCCATGGTCCAACATAAAAACAAGCATGAATGAAAAATCAGATAACACGTATGCACATTTAGCAGAAGAGCGCCAAATCAACATTGTATTGCTTCCACGATTTAAGCGTTAGGTTTTCTGACTGTATTTTACATAGGTATACACTCTTAGGCAAAAAGGACTAAAAGTTCGTCCTTTGGGGGACTAACGGCCTTTGCCACAATCATTTGTCCCTTTGGGGACTAAATGTGAGGGGACGAACGGTTAGTCTGCCACTCGGTTGGTCAGTTCCAATACTCCCCAAGGACGAACTGGCGAGTCGCAAAAAAATTTTTCGTCCACCAGCAGGGACACCGACGCCCGTAATTGTACGCAAGGAACCCGGCGCGCTACCACGACACCACGCCGCCGGACGCATTGACAGGCAGATACTTCTCAAGTGTAGAGAGTGTAGTGCTGTGCCAGGTGATGATTTCATTGCAACTGGTCCCGGAATTCATATTCGTGCAAGCGACCGTGACCGCTATTTGCGCTTTGAGCTTAGCGCTTTGCTAACCTGAGGGACCTTTGCTCATTTCGATTCTAAGTACAGCATCACAATCAGTTTTTTCTCGTAAAGAGCAATCAACTCGTCGCCTGTTGAGGTAGATGGCTGGGTGATCGGACGACTGATTTGTTTCCGCACAAATTAGCGCAAACTAAGTGTATTCTTAGTGCTCGATACATGCGTTAAGTGCTTTAGGTATCGTGTGTGAAAGCGGTCGCCTGTGTGAGTGTCGCATTAAGGAAAGAGACCATAATTTCCTGCATCGGCGAAATCAAATTGGGTGTTGCTTAGCCTGAATTCTTCAAGTTAGTGTCGTTAGACGATCGGGACTGGAAGATGCAACTGGGTTTTACAGCAGTTGCAGCATTGTCATAGCTTTGGTGCATAAGGCAATTATGTACCGAGTGTAAAAGATAACTTCAAGACGCTTACCTGTAGCGAACAATTTTATTTTGCAGTTGACATCAGCAACTAATGAGTTTTTTCTCGTATGTGAAACATACATATTCATTACGCTTGGGGATCAACATTTGCTATTGCCACTAATATTTGTGTTATTGTTGACGGGCTGGAAATCTTTCATTATCCGTTATTACCTCGCCTGAACCGGATGCAACACAGCGTATAAACATAACCTCGCCGAGAAGCGTCTGTCGATAAGGCATCGCCGCTCCTTGCCATTACCCGCCGTTCTATTACCCTAGGCGCCTTTCTTATAATTCACATCGAGATTTTTTCCAGTGGCACCATGTAAACGACCCACTGACTGCAATGACTTCTGTTTTGGAAATCAAACTGTCCACAGTCATATACGCGAATTGGCAACGACGACGCCATTACAGAATTAATGACGCAGCCAAGAGACTAAATGCGTGCGTTTCGTCTTGCCGTTACTCCTTATAGATCGGCGGGGATGAACAGTTACTCTGCATTTGTGCACACGGCTCACACTCTGCGACAGATACTCCAATTAAAGATGAAGATGTTGCCCGCGAAGACTAACAGCTGTATTTTAGTCCCTGTATTAGTCCTTTTTGCCTAAGAGTGTAGTTGGTTTAAGTTGTAAGGTAGCTGATATTGCACTCTTTGCTTTCCGTAGTTTGTCCTGGAGAGGGGGATAAGCCAATGCGGGATGGGCCGGAGCGTTCGAGTTATTGTTTTTTTTGTTAATTTAGCAGTATCCTCCAAAAACCTACTACCAGTCTTCATTTCCTTTATGTAGTGTCGTACAAGTATGTATGAATATAGGCGTTTGATTGGAATCATTTTTAGATCGCGGTATAGGTCTTTAGACGGCGAATCACGACAGCGATTTGTTACATTTCGTAATACCTTGTTTTGCAATGTTTGCAGTTTGTTTAGATGGCTTTGTGCAGTCGTCCCCCAGACCAATAGAGCATAGGTTAGTTGACTGTAAAACAATGAGTTGTAAATAAGCAATTTCACATTTTGTGGAAGAACGTACCGGACCTTGCCGATAACCCTCACCACTTCGAAAGATTAGTTTTCACTTGATCAATATGCGGGTCCCAAAATACATGCTCGCTAATTGTAACACCCAGGGTTTTGACATTCGAAACACAGGGTATTTTAGAGCCACCAAGGAATAAATTCACAGGGCCGCGCATTATTGTGTTTCTAGTTCTGAAAACAACTGATTTAGTTTTTAATGCGTTGATAGCTAGGGAGTTAGCCTTACTCCATTCATACAGTTTTTCCAAGGTAGTATTTGCTGCACGTGTTAATTCTTCAGTGGTATTAGCCGTGAGAAAAAGGCTGGTGTCATCCGCATATATTACATATTTTCAATCAGTGTTGATTTTGATGACGTCGTTGGCGTAGAGATTAAATAATAACGGCCCTAAAATGCTGCCCTGCGGAACCCCTGCACTGATAGAAAGAAAATTGGAATGGGCTTTGTTAATGACGACACACTTACTACGAAATTGCAATAACTTCTGATTAGATTTAAGGCCGTCCCTCGGATACCATATCGTTCAAGTTTGGTTAGTAACGTCGCATGATTAAGTCCGTCGAACGCTTTCGAAAAATCCACAAAAATTCCAAGAGTTAGTAGCTTTGAATCAAAACCATCCATTATGATTTCTTTTTGTTGAAGTAGCGCATGTGTCGTAGACTTTCCTCGTCGAAATCCATACTGTGCGTTCGAAAAAATGAGAAACATATCACGAAAGGAAGTAATTCTCGAATAAATTATTTTTTCTATGCCTTCAGAGAACGTTGGCAACACTGATATGGGTCTATAGTTTGTAGAGTCGTTTTTGCCACCACTTTTAAATACCGCGCTGACTTTAGCTAACTGAAGCTTTTTTGGAAAAATTCCAGAGGCGAAACACAGGTTGCATATATACGTTGTAATGGGCGTTATTACATCCAGCATAAATTTAACCGGTCGTAGCTGAATGCCATCGACATCTTTGCTATTCGTGTTTCGGAGAGTTTGGTAGGCTACAAACACTTCTGCTTCAGTGGCAGGATGGAGGTGGAAACTTTTCATGCTACGTTCAGGAAGATAGTTGTTTGGTGTTTTGGTATTGCTTTGTTGTGTCCAGTTAATAAAGTGTTCGTTAAACATGTTGGCAAGAGTCCCGTCTGGTACCACATCCCCATTCTGAATTATCTGCACGCCGTGCGGCACTGAGCGACCCAGCAAACTATTTATATGTTTCCAGGTTTTGTTGGGAGTAGACAATGTGGTGGGGGAGAAACTATCACTTACGCAGCGTTTCTTGGAATGGCGGATGGCTTTGTTTAGTTTGTTTCTACATTTTCTGAATCGTTTAAGATCGCCTATATCTCTTCTTTTCATAAATTTTGCAAAGAGGCCGTTTTTTTCTTGTATCATTTTTACGCATTCTTCGCTTACCCAAGGCTTCTGTGCTTTACAACCTTGCTTAAATATTTTTACAGGGAAAAATTCGTTGTAAATGGCTTCTAATTTAGCGAAAAATATGTTATAGGCACTTTCAACGTCACTTGCGTGGTAAAAATCTTCCCACACTTCATTCGCTACTAAGTTCCGGAAGCGAGTCAGCGTTACCTGGGTAATATTTCGATAGGGCATAGTATGTCTTTGCTTACGGTTTACGGAAGCTTTTTTGAGGGCGAAATATATAGGCAAATAGTCGCTGATAGCGCAATTTATTGTTCCAGTCGATACATTATCGAGTTTAATATTGGTTAAAAAAGATCAAGCAGAGACGAGTGCGAAGCTCTGATATGTGTGGGACAGTGAATTACATTGCTCAAATTATTCGCCCGCAATAAATTTAAGACCTCGGTTCTATTAGCAGAAGGTGCGAGTAGGTTAACATTGAAGTCAATACCCAAGATAATGTCATATCTGTATCTAGTTGCATACTGAGAAGAATGGTCTAAAAATTAAAAAAAGGGAGTAGCATTACCCTGAGGTGGGCAGTATACGACAGATATCAAGTACGCTGCGTGCTGGATTGTGAGTACTTCGAAATCCTTCGTTATTAAAGGTAATTCATGCACAATATAGGCAGGAAGGACGTCACTTATGGCGATAAAAACACCACCACCTCTCTTTCCTGAGCGATTCAGAAAAAAAGAATTTATACCCCGATATGATAGCTTCTTCAGCATCACTTGCGTACCACGTTTCAGTAAGAATGATGATATCAAAGTTGCGTGTAAAGCTCTGCAATAAGTCAACCAATACTTCGTATTTGTTCCGCGCTGACTGTGCATTAACTTGAAAAATTGTTAGCGAGGCGTTTGTAAGGTCCACTTATGAGACTAGCGGCCGGGCGCCCGGGCTGCGCGTGGGAACCCGCCGCTCTATCTAGCGACGTAGCACTGCCAATACTGCGCTGCAACCGCCGCCAATTCGTCACGGCGTGCACGGGAGACGGATTGTCTTGCCCACCGCATACCACAAGGATGATTCCCCATTGAGAGAGCAGACAGCGCCGCCGGATTCCGGGACCGTCTGCTAGACGAGCGGAGGTGGAGGGATTACCGGCGTCGGGACGAGCGCCCGCCGTGCAAGAAACTATTGTTAAACCGCCCCCGCCGGCGCAGTGCACTGCGCCAGCGTCGTTCGCGGTCATCCCTCGGGACCGTACGCGCGTGCTGGCCCGCGGGCGGTCCGTTGACCCGAGATAGTGGCACCTCATTGAATATTCCGTGACGTTCTGAGTGACAGTCACAGTTGTCTACGTGAATTTGGGCACTCCCATACGCGTGTACGAAGGCTACAGGGGCGTTCCCGAGAGAGGGTGATCTCGAGGTTTTATAAGGCCGAACTTGGCCGTTGGAAATGGTTCTTTTCTGGATTGATTGTAGGGTTTAACGCGCCGATGCAACGCAGGCGATGAGGCGCGCCGTAGTGGAGGGCTCCGGATTAATTTTGACCACCTGGGGATCTTTATCGTGCGCCGAAATCTCGTACACACGGGCGTTTTTGCTTTTCGCCTCCATCAGAAAAGCGGCCGCCGCGGCCGGGAATCGAACCCGCGAACTCGTGCTCAGCAGGGCAACGCCTTAGCCACTGAGCCACCGCGGCGGGTAAATGGTTCTTTTCTGAGCGCTGAGCTGGCAGTTCCCGGCGGACAAGGAGTCTCGACCATTAAAGCTAGGTTGGGATTTGGGAGCCCCCTAGTCGAGGTTAAGATCGCGTCGGAGGTTTAGGGTGCAGCGCGCACCGGGCAACTAGACGGATCTTGCGGCGAGACAGTATCGGCCATGGTTTCTCGAGTGGTTTGTGTACGCTCCGAGAATAGGAGAGTTAGACGAAGTTGAGCAGCTCGAGTGATTTGTGCGCACTCGGAGCTAGCGTCTAGCGGAAGTTCGAAGTTTTTCTTTTCATTACTCATGTACCCAGTTTTCCTACTGTAAATAGCTGTATATAAACTTCCGTTTCATTTAATCAACCTCGACGCCTAGAGTTCGTCAATTCGACCGCCATCTCCAAGAACTTCAACACCATCGCCCTGCCAGCCTCCTGCCAAATCAACCGGAGCCTGGGCGATTGGGTTCCTGATCGACACCGGACTTCGTGGAAACGATCTTTACTGCGTTATTCAGACTTATATTTGAAAAAGGGCATGTGTCGGGAAGTCGTACGGGTTCCGCAATGGCAAAATCTTTATACGCATTACTTCTACGCTACTTTAGGCAATTTTCGCTAAGTCTTGCTCGTTTACGATGCGGACCTTGTGTGAGTTATCTTCTTTTTTGGAAACATTTTTACCGTCCCTACAGCAGGCATGCTTCCAACCAGCTTGTTTTTTTGGGGGGACACTGTCATGCCCATCAGCCGTTTCAACTGCGGGCAAAGATGTTCATTGACGAATACTGGGGCTGTTACGGTGAATCCAGAGTCAACTGTGCTGATCCGCGCTTCCCGTGCTTTTTGCAAGATCGAGTTGCACTTGGATCGGTGTTTAAGTTGTGGGACGATGTTAGGGGCAGATGTGACAATTTTGTTGGTACATGGTGACATATTTCAACATCCTCAGGTTTGATCGGTTCAGCAATCGCTTTTCCAATCTTTTCAACCAAGCTTTGGAGGTTTTCGTTTGAACTGTGTGGAACGCCATTTATTTCTACGTTTCGGTTTTTAGTGCACTGTTCAAAAGCTACTATTCTTTCATCAGTCTCTCTTGCTTGTGCTGTCAGTAGGGGCAATCTATCAGCGAGCGCTCGGTTCGCTGCTTTCAACTTAGTATTTTCGTGTCTGAGAGCCTTCATTTCGACGAGAACCTCGTCGCGCTTATCACTCATGAATTGCACGCTTTTCTTAAGCTCCTGCATTTCGCTATTCAGTTTTTCACTGAATTCCTTAAATTCCTCACGAAAACCATTTTTCATCTCGTCACATGTCTTCGAAAATTCACGAGCCGTGATGGGTGTCCCTTGGCGCGTTGACATAACCACGTTTTTCAAAATAAACAAGTGTCAGCACAGCACCCAATACACCGGCAGCAGCAGCAGCAGCAGTAGTAGTAGTAACAACAATAAAAAAATGAGCTGTATATGATTTGATTTTGTTTTTATTTCTACCTGTCAATGAAGAAACATGGAGTGTAAGAGGCAAGCCTCTACGTGTGTGCCGCTACTGCTGCCGCCGCCGTGTTGTTACATTCTCCTGTTGTTACATTGACAGTGATAATGTTCAGTTGTCTGGAGTTGAAAGTGCGCGAGCGAGTACGAAGTTGGTGGTACGTGAAAGAAAAAAAGGCCTGAATTGCATTGACTGTGCAATATCAACAACGGAGGGTCGAACTGTGCCGCATGAACCGGTAAATATTGGTATTTGGTAAACAGTATATCAAAGATCGTCGTCAGTCATTTCCGGCAAATAAGCCGATTAGGAGCATGTAGACCGACTAATTATTTCGTCCGAAGATGGTACTTCCTTATTTCCCCTAACGCCTTCAATAGCCTGTGCGAAGTGGTGATTGAATGTATCATTCAAGGAGCGGACGTATACCTTTCATAAGGTTACTAATAATGGTGTCGTCAATAGACCTCTTCTTTTGTTTAGCGATAACGTGTTTTATTACTCCCCAGGTATTTTTCGTGCTTTTTTTGTTATTGGAAAATTTTTCCATATAGTATCGGTTTTTCGCGAGCCGCAGCATTGCTGTCACTTTATTTCGGTCTGCTCGTCACAGGGCCAGTGGTCCTCAAGCGCCCTAAGTCGGCTGGACTCAGCTGACACCTACAATATATACTCTCCAAAACGGGGAAAGCTTCAAAACCTAAGAAAAAGCGCGAACACCCGATTCTGCAGCCCACAATGAAAAAGCGTCGCAAGTGATTTTTACTATTGGCTTTGTGTGTGCTTTGGATATAATATTATTTTTGTCCCCTGAACCTGGATTTGCGTTTTTGTCATGTACTGTTCGTTTCTACGCATTGAACCATTTTTCACCGCACACAATGCTACACCCGAGGCCTAGAGTACGCACATAGCACTTGACATCAGGGTACCGCAAACCTGCGTCCTTCCTCCCGCTGTTTTCCTTAGCAAATATGACGCCATTACAAGTACCCTTTTTTTTTTCTTTTCTTTCAGGCGAAGCTTCTGTTTACGAACTTGTGTTGCCGCCTGTATTTCTGTTTGCCAAAAAACTAAGTCGTGTTCATAGGGTTCACAGGTGCAGAAACCGGTTTATAAGTGGTGGATTGGACTTGCGCCTGCGCCGGCGTTTGATAAGTCTCCGTCATCACCCGCAGCTGCCGGCCGGAAACCCTTCGCCCTCACAACTAGCGCGCCGGATCGCGCCATACTCCCAGACAATCGCAGACGCTTCCTCCCTCCGGAGAAGTGAAACGAAGGTGAGCTCTATCCGCGCGCGCCGTTTCTCGCCGGCTGCCCGATCACTGTGAGTGAACTTATAATCGCCGAAACCGGCCACAGACGTCACATACCGAACCACAACCTCGGCCCATACAACAACACATACCGAAACACAAACACTGGGCATTGGCGCTCGCTTCAAGGCAGATAGGACAAGAGTTGATCTAAGGTTGGCCAAGGCTGGGAATTTGATTTGAGAGGGATTTCACAAGGGATTCGGTTACGGTGTGGCGGGGTTGGACCAGAATCACGTGCATCCCTGTTGCCCGTATGAGGAGGGATTGCTTAGTTTGCATCCCTTAAACGTCCGCCGGAACTGACTGATCGCAGTGACAAAAGCACAAGCCTTTGAGGATACAAAGCCTCAAGAAGTGGATATGCCGAAATGGCCAACTTGAAGACACGCTACTCATGGTGTGGCCCCTGGCCACGGAGGCGGAACTTGTGTGAAAGCCCTGGGAATAGAAATGTGCAACTCTTGTTTTTTCCACCTCCCCTTTATTCGAAGCTCCAGTATTATAAAATTGATTTGTTTATTCCTTCATTCACTTGTGAGACGCTGCGCGTTTACTGGCGCCGTAAGACTACTTGCAATCATGAGACACCGCTAGACTCTGCAGCAAACACAAACCGTTTTTGTCTGCGTAAGCCACGTGTGCGTTAACACAACAAAACCCTACCCTGCCTCCTTCGCGTTATTGGTGCGATGACTTTGGCTTCACGAACGAGATGACCATGACTGCAACACTACCGCAGGGAGTAGAACCGTCTTTTTTAGATTTCAAGGTCACGCGGAAACGCACTGTTACGGTTACTTTCTCTGGCGCGTGAACTCCTACGTCACGAATTATTTTAGCCACCGTTTATCGAGAGTACATTTCACCTACTCCTCCTCAGAGGAAGGCACCGTGAAAGGAGATGGTGCGGAGGCACAAACGCCACACACAACACTTCAACAGAGACGTGGGAGCCGGCCCTGGCCAGCTCATCCCTTTTCTATCAGTGCTCACTGATCCAGAAGGCTAAGGCAGCAGCCGTTGCATCTGGAGGCCCAGACCTCGGATTCCACCTATGAACTCTGTTACTAAGGCAAAGCTTTACTAGTATCGCCCAGTGGAGCCACCCTCGCGATAGATTTGACCTTCGTTTGACCGCAGGTGACCTGTATCCTTGGCAGCACATCACGTGTCTCGCCGGGCCGAGCTTCGCCGACGGCAGCGTTCGCCGCTTCTGCCTACAGTGCCTGGATGGACGCGCTCGCGGAGAGAGCGTGCATCTATGCACCCTACTGCCTCCGCCGCTGCCGGCATGCGCTCTCCGAAGCTGGTTCGCGCCTGACCACTCGACTGGCCACCTGCATACGAGCTTGGCCGTGAATGAGAGCGAGGCCGGGCCGTCTTCTCTGAGTGTTGCGTAAGACGTGGAGGTTTTCAGCCATCTTCGGCAAGCGGCGTCTGACCTCCCAGCGATATCGCCAGGCGAGCAGTTCGGCTCCGAAAGCGACGGAAGCCGGCTCGCAACCTGTAGACAAAGACAGGCTTTGGACGAGGGAGGGAGTGATAGAATTGCATAATCTGCCTAAATGGGGGCGGGCGAGGAGGGTGGTCATAATAATAATAATGGCACGGTAATAATTACAGGTAAGTCAGGATATCGCTTTGCATATCCAGGGTTATCCGAGATAACTGCAGCCATATTCTCCTCCGCTTCCCCACTCCCCCTCCTTTACACTTTAACAAAAATATTTTTTCCATTCATCAAGTTGGTCTTGATTGCATGCGTCTTGGATTCGAGAGGTAAGTGCAGCCACGGCCAACTTGGTTGTGGCTGCGCGTCTACTTCCCCGGGGTGGCCCAGTCAGCCGGCTTCTACCGCTCGATTGTAGTGTACCCTGGTTGATAATGATGAAGATGACGTCTGTGGGGTCAGAAGTGACTGAAATTTAAGTGAAGAAGTTCCATAAGACAATCTTCGTTATTTGCCTAATGATATTACCTATAAAATTGCAAGGTGCTTCCACTGTTAGCAACCACTTTACCTGAAGCAACTTTGATATTGTGAGCCTGAACTTGGCATACGAGAGGCTTGGCAGCGTCAGTGGCCAATATCCCTTTTATGCTTCGTTGTCGTTTCTACATTGTGCGCGTTCGTCATCATCTCATTTCATCTTCCTTCTCCGCGGTTGATCATCTCCGCTGCTGGAACGGTTGCTGTTCTTTTGTGGCCGGCGCTCGCAAATAAAGCGGACCTCAAGCGTTCACGCCGACTCTTTCAATATATTTGTTTGTCTTAGGATACATTTCTTTTGATGGAAGGGTAATATATGAGTCATCTCTTCATTCACGCTGTAGTATTTCGCCTTTCGAATTTTAGCGCTATGCTTAGCAACAAGTCCAAATTAAATGTGTCATTTTGGCCGTATCTAGAGTGCCGTCAGGTAGTATTACAAGCATTCCGTTATATCGACGTCCACCAGCGTTTTATGACAAAATTACCGCGTCTGGCACTACATCGCTCTAGATAACGTAGAGCTAGACAACCTAACCTAAACATAACATACCATGACCTAACGCACACAAAGAAATAATTTAAAACACCAAAACTAACCTAAGCCATAAAATGTATAGTTCAATTTAAAGATGAAAAGTCAACCGACAGAATAGCCGGTATCGAACCTCCGTCTCTTGAATTAAGCTAAGACAGATCCTCTACACTGCAACGACAGGCGCTTTAACCGGAGCTTGCCTGGCCTTATATATTCTAATGTCGTAGGACAGCACTCTAGCCATGTCTGCAGCGATCAGCTAGAGTGCCGCCCTAATGGCTGTTGGCCAATCACGCTATATTGCCATGTACTATGCCATGAGATACGTGTTATTTGCGTTTTTTTACGTGCGCGTGACCTTGTCTGGTTTTTATTCCTACCTACGAAAGGAATGCACGCATCCTCTTTCTGCAGCAGGCACGACCTGCTCCATGGCTGTAGTAACCTGCCCATCGTAACCGCCGCCTACATGAGCCAGCACGGCGAGAAATAGCTAAAATCGCGCCTGCGGGTGGAGGGGGAATACAATCCTTGACAAATAAGAAGAAGAAGAAGAAGATAGCATTTATTACATTAGGAAGACGCTAGGTCAAGTGGGGAAGTGGGAGTAGAGGGTGGGATATTCGAGCCTTGGGACATCTTGAAAATAAACCGTTCAAGTTGAAGCTGGTTGGCTCCTTAAGGCGGAAGAGGCCACGTGGGGTGAGGAGAGCAGGCTCACGGCTCTATAAACCATGCGCCATGTTGTAACGCAGTAAAAAAGTATCCGTCCCGTCCTCACTGAGGAAGACACCAAGCTTCCGCAAGCCCTTGGCTGTTAGGTCAACGGATAAGTGAATTGGACAGCAGTAGAGTAAGAGAAGGTTAGAGTGGTGGTGGGGAAAAGAGCACAGAAGAATCTGTGAAGACGTGCGAACAAACAAGTCAGACTAGCACAAAAAATTCCATGAAGGGTTTTTAGATGCGAAGCAGCTTATGGTCGAGCCTGTTCCCTCCGCAGTTGTGCGGTGTCCACACCCCCACTCCGCATGCCTGGCCAGGCACCGCTGATGATGATTGTGGCAGGATGCCCCTAGAGATTGGCCAAACAAAGAATCCATCCCGAGATGCCTTCGTGTTTAACCACCGTCGTCAGCTTCACGTAGGGGAACCCCGAGTAGTATGCGAGGCATTCCTCCTCTCCTCTCCGACGCTCCTCTCCTCTCCGGCATTCCTCCTCTCTTCTCCGAAGCTCCTCTCCTCTCCGGGATCGCGCAACGAATGCAACACCTGCGCCTCCGCGCGCGATAATGCGAAGCAACTTAGGGTTAGAGACGCGATGGCAGCCGCTGCATACTCAGCTGGGGCCGCCACTGTAGTTCCACGGTATAAATGACGCGCGCGCGCGCTCCGCTTCCCTCATTCTCCTCCCGCAACGCCGCAATAGAACTGAAAACTAATGGGAACTTGAGTCGACCCCATGGCTGCTTAGCATACTACTCAAGGTTCCCCTACGGGAAGATGGTGAAATTTTGAACACGAAAGTGTTTTATGCCTGGATGCACAAAAATTTGAGTTATACTGTATCCGTCACGGAAATGACGCCAATACAGCTTTCCCCAAGCGACCCGTCAGCAGGACGTCGCTCTCCAAGGACACCTAAAAGACGGCCGCAGACCCGAAAATCATTCTCACTTTGCAGCAGACTTCACTGCACATTTCACTTTCGTGTTTTACCGATTCCTATGACAGAGCAATCAACGAGTTTTTCTAAAATTTTTGGCGAGGTGATTGCACAGTGGCGCTACGACTAAGGGCGCTCTGCAACGCCACCCCGTTACAAAGGCGAAGCCGCTAAGCATCATCATAAACTTCCACTGATTTGGTTCGCCCGTTATGGGATTTCCAAGTGCCAGCAAAAGACTCAGCAGAGACACCAATCACTACGAGTCACACAATTTTTGATTGTAGGTTTTAACGCGCCGACGCAACGCAGGCGATGAGGCGCGCCGTAGTGGAGGGCTCTGGATTAATTTTGACCACCTGGGGATCTTTAACGTGCACCGAAATCTCGAACACACGGGCGTTTTTGCCTTTCGCCTCCATCAAAAAAGCGGCCACCGCGGCCGGGAATCCAACCCGCGAACTTGTGCTCAGCAGAATCACTACGAGTCATTAACAACCACTAGATATCACTTCAGTTCAGTTCAGTTTATTTCCCGGAAGCATCTGGACGACTTCCTGGCTAAAAGCTGCTCGAGCAGCTTGACAAAGGCGCAGGAAGCCGTTACAAGGCATGGAGGACGGACCACGTAACACAGATGTAATCATAAGTAACAAAAAAAAAACAAAAATAAAACACGATTTCAATTTAACAAATCAGTTCTACAAATTTCATCAAAGATAATCAAAATTAGATGAAGGAAACACAGATTAGGGAAACAGGCCACGAACAGAATGAATAGTTTACATTATCAATAGGAGATTCAAGCACACTGTAAATAAAAATTAAAAATAATACGCTAGAAATATGTAGGAAAAAACATGATTCAGAACACAGTGCATAATCGATTCCAAACACACAGTAAACATACAATAGGACAGAAATACAGAAGTAAAAACCAGTTAGGTTCAGTTACAATAGGCCAGGAATACAGAAGTAAAAACAAGCTAGGTTCAGTTACGATTGCAGGATGTATGTTCGAAGTTGTTTTCTACTGTACCCAGAAGTATGTTGGTGTCTATTTAGTGTCATGGGAACATTATGAGATAATGACTGAAACTTGTAATTTGTACGAAAATGTGGTATAGCCCATATATCGGTGCAGCGTGTTTTAACAGTCGATGAGTAATGTTGTAATGATGCAAGAGAGGACAGGTAATTAACGATTTGAGGTGAGGAGCAATTAAAGATCTGTAATAACCGAAACTCATACATTTTATCGGCGCGAAGTACATCATTCACTAGAAATGCCTCTTTTGTCGTGTCGGTGCGTTTAAGATTTGATATTTGTCGTATAATTCTTTTTTGTATAGTGACAATCCTATTCATATTTCTTTTATTTGTGGTAGCCCAAACCAGGTTGCAGTAATTTATGTGTGAGTAAAATAAAGCATAGTAAATTTGAAGCTTTGCTTGCTGCGGAAGAATACTACAGCAGCGCGACAGTACCCCATTCACTGCAGATAACTTTTTACTAAGAGAATCAATGTGAGTGTCCCAATTCAAGTTTGAAGAAAAATATACCCCTAGAATTTTGTGGTCACTGACAATTTCCACAGGCTGATGTTCATAACTAAGGTGGTAAGACGAGGAAACTTGTTTGTTTTTAGCACGGAATATGATGGCCTGGCCTTGGTTTTATTGGGATTAATTTTGAGTTTATTTATTTTGGACCACAATGATATCTTATTGAGAAGTTCATTGCACTTTAGAATTATCCTATCTAAATTAGAACCAGAGACTGTAAAAGTGGTATCGTCGGCGTAGATCATAAATTTAACTTCGGGATCAATCAGGACTATGTCATTAATATAGGTATCGAATAACAGTGGACCCAGTATGGTACCCTGAGGTACACCGTGAGTAACAGGTAAAAGAGACGATTTGTGGTTGTTAATAAAAACACATTGCTGTCGGCCGCGCAGGTAAGACTCTAGCAAGGCTAAAGGGCTCCCGCGAATCTTGGAGCAATACTCTCGGAAGGCTAATCTAGATATACAGGGCGTAATCAGGAAAGACGACGAATCCGTCTCTGAAATCCTTTCGAAAGTTGGCTCTGTAATAAACGAGCCAATCGCCGACAGTGACATTGAGGCTTGCCACCGTGTGCCTACGCGCAACGCTGATAGGTCTCATATCATTGTCCAGTTTAAGTCGCGCACAAAACGAGACGCTGTGCTCAACAAAGCAAAAAAAAACTCGACTCACGAACAATGACCTCGGCCTTGAGAACACGGCACCAGTTTACGTAAACGAACATCTCTGCCCCGCCCTGAAAAAACTACTCGCCATGGCCGTCAAAAGGAAACATGAATACCACTGGAAAAGCGTTTGGTCGCACAACGGAAAAATTTTCGCGAAGCAAACTGATGACTCGCCTATTGTGTCGATAACAAATGAAAATGATATCGGTAAGATCTCTGCTAAGCAGGCTGCCAGTAACAAATGAAGCGTGTGCAGAAGCGCCTGCAGACTGCGTAGAGCAGTGAAGAAGTTAACGCTTCTACATAAAACCGCAATGTACGCCATGACTTACCACGAGTTTTGTTTGCCACACACAGTTAAGCTTTATGATTCATCCTGTGAATCGGTCCTTCATATTAATATACATTCTATCAGCAACAAAGAGGATTCTTTTGCTCTCCTTCTCGACCAGTTCTCTTTCAATTTTAGCATAATCATGTTTTCGGAGACCTGGTATCAAAACGATTCCAAAATATTAAATTGGCCGGGTTATAATGCTTTTTACATAAATAGGAATAATAAACGGGGTGGTGGAGTTGCCGCCTATGTTACAGATCGGAAACACTGTGAAATTGTATCAGAATTTACTAGCGTCACCGATGATTATGAAGTGCTCACTGTGATGTGCAAAAAGCAAGCAATTTGCGTTATCTATCGCCCTCCGAATGGGAATGTACTGCAATTTTTCGATTTCTTCGAAGGGCTATTAGATTACATAAGCAAGAACAACTATTACCTTGTTTGTGGCGGAGATTTTAACTTAAATATCCTGGACCGATATTGGTCTATTCGAGAGTTCAACACTCTGCTTTCTTCCTATGGTTTTGCCAACCTAATTTCAACTGCAACCCGAGTCACACAATCTACCTCTTCTGCGCTTGACCTGCTTATTACCAATATTGAAACTACCGTCCATAGTGCTGGGACAGTAGCATCGGGTTTAAGCGATCATTGTCCAGTTTTTCTCATTTACCACTCCCAATGCGTGGAAAACGATGCTCGATCTGAGCCTTTGATTGTTCAGCGAGTCACCCAAGACAGGCTACTATCATTTAATCAAGACGTCATGAACCATGACTGGTCATTTGTGCTTAATATAAGCAATGTAAACGATGCGTACACGGAGTTTATGCAGGCTTTTGTGCGCATTTACATGTGACATTTTCCGTTCACTGTGGTGAAGCCATCGAAAAAGATGCGGAAGCCCTGGGTGACTCAAGAGCACATAAAAATGATAAAAAACAAAAATTTCCTCTATCACTCGTTTTTGCGGACACGCTCGGAAACAACGCTAAAGTAGTTTAAAAGATTTAGAAATAACCTGAACACAGAATAGCGACGTTCCAAAATAAACTATTATCAAAACATCTTTGGGCATATCACTCGACAACGCCCTGATGTTGCTTGGAAGACGATAAATGATGTTCTTGGTCGTAACACCAATAGATCCGGTGTGCAAAAGTTTACCCGTAGGCAACCGTGAACTTACAGGCGAAGAACTTGCAGACTACTTTAATACTCACTTTGTTAATGTAAAAGTGGCTGATAATAACCAACCCGATATCAGCACTCAGTTTAGCAATTCTATCGACAGTATTTTTATTCAAAGAACAGATGAAATTGAAATAAACAATACATTTATGCTATTGCGAAACAGTAAGGCACTGGATATTGACAACATTCAAATTGAACCAGTTAAGTATGTTTTGCCTTATCGTCGCCTCCCCACTTGCTCATATTTTTAACTTGGCGATTGAGCACGGAATTTTTCCCGATGCCATGAAAAAAGCAAGGGTATCAGTGATTTACAAAGGGGGAGACAAGAACAATCCATCGAACTATAGACCGATTTCTGTTTTACCTGTTTTTTCTAAAGGGTTAGAAAAAATTATATGTTCACGATTAACAAATTTCTTCGACGCAAAAAATGTGCTTACTGAGTCTCAATTTGGCTTCCGAGCGGGAAAATCCACAGAATTGGCTTTATTAACTTTAAAAGAAAACATCCTTGGAAACATTGAACAAAATTTATATACAGTAGGTCTTTTTTTAGATTTTAGTAAGGCCTTTGACTTAATAGACCATGACATTCTCACGATAAAGCTTAAACAATACGGGATTCGCGGGAGCCCTTGGGCCTTGTTGCTCGCACGGATTGGTGTCACCGCTTGGTTTTATGTTTGTAGTCACAGACCAATCAGATCTCTGGGATGTCAAAATTGATCCGGAGTCCTCCACTACGGCGTGGCTTAGAGCTTAAGTGGAGCTTTCCGCGTTATACCTTTACAATTATTTTAATACCTACGGTGGTGATTGGTAAGTACAAAATCAAACATGCCCTGACGTAGAATGATACCAGGGAAGCTTATTTTCCTGACTGTTCGATTTTTATGTTTTATTCTGATGCGAAAGCCTTATATCTTTATCTGCTTGCTTCACTACAAATATCCTCGAAAGACTGTAGTCGTCTAAAACTCCTGCTACGTTCCTTTCCACTCTACGCTCCCACCCCTCGCACTCTTGTCCTCTCTTCTCGCTCCGGTCGGGATTAATTGAATCGGGGTTTGTTGAGTGCAATTCAATTTTCTCGCCTTCGCAATGCCTAGGCGCGATTTCCGCATCCTTTTCTTTATCTTCTATTCGTTGTTCTGTCTCGAACAGCACGAACCGAAGTCCGTTCTTTTATCAGCGGGGCTCGCAATCTACGACGGTGCTTGTCACGTGTGTCACACTAGGCGAAAGTACATCACTGGGCCTACAGATGCTGCAAGAACACGGAAGTAGGACAAACGCGCATCCACGAAGTTTTAAAACCATGAAATGGCACTACACCGAAATACCACAAGCGCCGCAAGAACTACGCTCACGAGTGACAAGTGAAACAAAAATGACACGTACAGGTATGGACAAATCAAACGTGAACTTTAGAACACACCGTAACACAAATTACCACATAGACCACATACAGACTGTATTGAGGTACGGTTTCCAAACTTCCTAACTATTGTTACTTGCATGTAAAGTTTGATTTTCATCAAAAGAAACGGCGCTATTTCTGTGTTTTGATTCATATTTTCCATTTCAGTTGTCCATGTCTGTACATTCTCTTTGGTCTCAGCCCAGTTACGGCACGCCGCCTGGGCAATCATATCAAATGGTGTTCCCTTCATTGTGGGGTTAAAAACACTGACATTGGGGACGACGGATGCGGCAATTTTTTTGTCGAGGTGTTTGCTAGAGGTGTTTTGTCGAGGTGTTTGCCAATGCGGTCCCATATGCGGAATTCTTGAAGGCGAAATGTCGCACGACCCGTTGTGGCGACGCGAGCCTATCTTTATCTGGGTCCAGTTTATTCCGCCGGGTGCAGGTTTGTAAGCCCACACTACGCCGGTCAACAAATGGAAGTACTATTGTTTGCCGCTACCTTACAGGAGACCAACGAATACACGACCTCTCTGGTAAAACTTGTGTTCTATATAATATTCTAAGTGCGGCCCAGCGATAGTCAATGGTCATCAAGAGGTATGAAGCAGATGACACAGGAGTGAGCGATGGCGGAGAAGGCAGCGTGTGAGCACAAAGCACACGCAAAAGAAAGGGGGTGACCTCCAAAAATTTCATGTTCAGATTTCAGTAGAAGGGACGTCAGGGTCTCTTATAAGCTTTTTTCATGGAGGAAAGGCTTTTCTTCATTTGTCGGAACACACGCAGTGCAGACATGCGGACCTATTTCTCCGCCTGCCGCCACAGGTACGATGACGCTGGCATGGGGCAGCGACTGTGCGGGAAATGACGGCGGCAGAGAGAAGCACTTAAGCAGCAACTTCCCACAGCTGTCTGCACTGCGTGGAAGGAATGCTGGGCAATGTGTCTGCGAGCGTCGCCCGGCGTGCGGCGATGAAGACGCAGTCGAAACATGGTTTTTATCTTTTAATGGCGGAATACAAAACAGACTGAAACCCTTGATTTCAGTCGCTGTGGCACGCACGTGAACTCACGTGGGCGTGGTCATAAGCAAAACAATGCCGAGCAGCTTAAACAAAAAAGCCTAAGGTTAGTAGTTGTCAATAAAATAAAAGGTCGTGCTGACACCAGTGTCCGCACATCGCACACTCGCACTAAACCTAATGCCAAAAACAACACAAGTACGCATAAAGAATCCGCCCTCAGGCTTATGGCATAACTAAAGTGCTATTCGAGGCACGAACGGCGACCAAATTGAAGATGACTAGCTAGAAGACCAACGGTCTAGCAAAATTTTGGCGGGCTCGTACTGCCTGAGCCGCCTGAAAATGCTTCCAAGGAGGCTTCAACCCATAGGTCCTCTCGTGTCGTGAACAATTGCCCGCATCACGTTGGCGAAGCAGGGCCAGCTGGGATCCTACTTCCCGTAGAACTTCTTGTTCAGGAAGAATAGCAGCAGATTGTTGTTGACCCGCGCCCGCTCCGAGAGCTCGGTGACCGCGACGCCATCGTACTGGCGCTGCAGAAGGTCCTGGATGTCAATGGTGACCTCGTCGGCGCTGACGCCCAGGAACGTTGCGCGCACGCTGAACATGCCCGCGCGCTCCGCGGGGGCGATCTCGAAGCTGACGTTCTTCAGCTGACCCGTCTCGAGGCCTGACACTTCGAGTAGGATGCCCTTCTCGTGCAGCCTTGCACCCGTGTACTTGAGCGCGCTCCGGGACCTGGTCGTTGGGAAAGTCGTGGAAACGTCACCGAATGAGAAACAAATTAAAAATGAACATTAAGACGCGTGGGTTATGTCTGGACTATGAGGTGCGTTGTAGTTGGTAGAAACCTACGGATTGAATGAGACAACATGCGACTCTTCAATGCCCGTTGAAGTGGCGGACACAAGTTTTTCGCCAAAATATGAAAAACAGCACCAAGCGCCCTAGAAAACATCACTACCAAGACAGCAGTGCCCGCCACCTCTTTTTTGGCATGTCAATAAGGGGTCACTCTGGATCCGACTGCTGTGTTAAACCCCGCTGAGTGGCGAATGGACGAAACTCTCACTGAGAGAGACCGCGATAGAGGGAGAGGGAGAGCGAAAGGCATAACTGCAAAAATAGCGAACCACGAAGGTGAAAGACCCAACAACATCTTAGGGCTGCAGTGCTGCTCGCTGCCGCGCAAATGAAGTAAAAAAACAAATAAAAACCATCGCACCTCATTACCTTAAAGGAACACTGAACTTAATTTGCCAAACTCCTTTGTTTGCATTGCGTAGACTTATCATTTATCCAGTTGATAAAGCAGCATTTATTGGGAGCTGCAAACAGCAGTGACGCGCATATGAGATGAGAGGTTGATTGGACGATGTTCAAAATTAGAATTAAAACCAGCTTCTGTTTCGGTTCCGAGAAACACGCTTGGCATCCGACGTTGTCGTTTGCTGGGAATCCCGATATCTCCGTAATCAGCATACCATGCTTCTGCCGTGTTGTCGGCTGTAAAATGCGCACTAAATTCACCGTGAACTAGAAATTTGCAGAAGTCTTTTCTAATTGGCTTTTAACTTCGGTCACGTGGTTCCGGTTGACAAAGCGGTTGTGTGTGCTTTAGTCATTTTGGCGTTTCATGACGTTAACTGCCTTTAGTACTAAAGCGTGCCTCATTGAAAACGCACAATTCTTGGTTGGCAATAAAAAACCAGACTAAATTCACCGCACATGACAATGTAGACCTGTCTTTGCTATTCAGCAGCAATACGGCTTGTATGTCACGACCTGTCCGTGAGTGCCTGAGAAGGCGTGACGTAGCACAACCAGTTGCTGGGAACACTTGGGTCACACACTGGCAAGTTCAGCCTGGATAAGAGTGAAGAGATGCTACGTCACAGCTTGCAAATGGCGGCTGCTCTCGCCGTGAAATAGGGCAAAAAATTTCACCAACCTTTGGCGCCGTGAAATGTCAAGTGAATTTGCACAAGGCGCGGTTTCGCACTACGCGCAATTTAAAACTGTTTTCTAGCAAAAGAAAATACTTTCCCCTGTTTCGAAGTCAGCGATAACGGCGCACAAATAAAACGTCCCGTATTTTATGTTTGGCAGTAAAATAGCAATTATTTGTTTGGCGTAAGCGTAACAAAGAGGGCAGTACAAGCCTCTGAATTACAAATAACCCACCGCATGGCATTTCTCCACAGTGCTCCTGGTTATAGAGACTATGCTCCTGACAAGCTTTTGGGTCGCATGATCGAATTCAAAGAAAAATAAAGAAAACGGACTGTTTTATTCATTACAGCCATGATTGAGGTCGAGCTTGACGAATGAGTGAATCGGCGGCATCGGCAGGCTACGCCGTTATCAGCCGCATTTTATTTTTTTTTCGCTGCCCGTACCACGTCATATAACCGAACGTCACGGCCGTATTTTTCTGTGATCACGCCAGAAACTTGCATCAGCAGATGATAGCGTGGTAGCGGTAATGGCCGGGAAGGTGATAACCCAACAAAGCTTGTCGAGCAGAGAGCTCAAATATGTTACTAAAAGCGATTGAAAGAAAGCAAGAGATACGGTAAAAATATTGTATGTTCTTTAGCTCAACGCTCGCCTTTTGAATCAACGTTACTTGATGGCCTTATTAGTGGACTCCAATTTTAACCCGCAAAAATTATTTTCCTCGCCAGCTTCAGATTCCGTCTTAATGTTTATAATACATACCAAGTTTTTTTATGTCTTATGTGCAATATCTGATATATTGGTCGTGTTCTTTATCAGTGAAGCGTCATATTACACTGCATGTCGTCATAGCTATACATGCATCACGTCAGTGATAGCTTACGTTGTGCTTACGCAAAAAAACATGGGGAATTCACTAAATTTATGCAGTCGATCATAGGACCCCAGATAAGCCTGCCAGCACAGCTTGTAATCGCTGAGGCGAACGCAGTGAATGAACGCCCTCCGCGTCGCCGGAGACGCTCAAATACGATGCGCTTTGCCCCCACCAATGAAGCTTGCCTGGCTCGTGCCTGTAACGTAAGAGACGTGTTCGCAGCAGGCCAAGGTTCGGCTGATTCGGCACTGTGCCCGCAAGCAGTCGGTGCTTATGGCAACACCACGCCACCGAAAACTAGCCAGCGCGTCAGTGTCAGTCTGCACGCCTTCTACGAACTCGCTCGTGGAGCAATAAAAATTTCAGCCCAAAAATTGTGACTTCAGTATAGAAAATACTACCCGAAAACGAATACTTAAACTTAAAGAAACATGCGCTATCGAGGTTTCGAACATCCGCATTCCAAAACAATTCACGTAATCCTCCAGAGCACTCGGCCATAATCCGGCGCTATTGGTAACGGGAACAGAGAATATATTAAAGGAGAACTTTACTGTTTTCACTGATGCGTGTAACGAAAAAACACCTTGAAAAAAGTCAACTTTCTCTGACGGTGATGATGAATGATCACCGATGAATTTAAAAAAATTGGCTCCAATCCACGCTGTGAAGGTGGTTGTAAAGCAAAGCTTAAAAAAGGACACCCACAACAATTGCCCATGCGAGGTCACTTGAATTCACAAACGTGGCTATACAAAGAGCGAAACCAGCGATTCTGCAAGCCGTCACCTGGAATTCGCGGGGGCGACGTCCCGAACGCAGCGGCAGCGTCGGCCACGGCCGGGTTAGAGCGGTGGACGCCGCCGCTGTAGTCCGGCCGTGAGTCGGAAGAAAGAAAATGGAGAGGAGCGTCTTTGGAAGGGTGAGACAGCGGAACCTAAGCATCCTGATGTGCTAGCTTGAGACTACACCACCACGTGACACAAGCGCATACACCGAAACAATTCGGCATGTGAGCTTAGTGATTCCCATTTATACCGATTTAAACTCGTAATTTTAGTTTAGTAAGTTTGAGAATGGCGAGAAAGCGGAGGGAACTTTTATAATCGCTATTTATCAGAACCAGTTGCTCCTTTCGTTTTTTTTTTGTACTGGTTAAAACACAACCGAACTGATGTGCACCAATTTACACAACGGAGTCCCATTTGTGGCAAGCAGTGCGCAAAAGGTAGCGTTTCTTTACAGGTCAGATGTTTGTATATAGTCTCTACATTGTTTTACCGCCCTGCAAACCAATCCTTAACGTATCTCTGCCGTACGACCACTTAACTCCGTCGGGTGCGGGTTACGCAGGAGGGGCTGTCGAACAAACTAATCAAGCCGTGTGAAGGGAGGGCGCAATGGACTCGATGCTGCACCAAAATAGGCGAAAAACAACCGGCGCTAAAGCTGACGACAAAGCCGTCTCTCCAACGAGCCCGCCGGTGCGAGCAGGCAGCTGCGCCCGGGGAACGCTGAGTAATAGCGCCCTATCGCCGCGCCATCTACACTGTGCTCCGGCAGTAAAAACCGCCCTCCCCCTCGCCATCCGCGTTCGGAGTTTCTTGTCACGCACGCCACGAAAGAATCGTTGACTGGTAGATTTAGAAAGTTTTGCTTTAAAAAAATGGTTGCAGTGGCCTGAATCAAACCTGGGTCCCTTGCGTCATGAAGCCGGCGTCTATCTGACTGCTCCATGTCGACATGGTCAAAGCGGTTTGGAAAAGACGGCAAACAAAGAGTCCGTCATGACAAAGCTTCGCCTCCGACCATCGTCGTCGTTGGACGAAGGGGGTGCACGATTTTTTGGCATAGCCTGCTTATATTTTTATTCAGTTTTAGCTCTCCAAGCAGTTTAGACGACTATTTTTTTTAATAACGCTCGTTTAGTAAGCGACCCCTAAATTCCCACAAGTACCTCATCTCTAGCGAATGCATTGCTTAGGCAGAAAACAGATCACAAAAGTGTGGTCGTGCTGCTGACCGCTGTGCCAGTTCACCCAGCGGAAAAAAGTGCTTCCCGTACCTTGGGCTCACGCTGTGCGAAAAACGTTCCGCTTCATTTTAATTCCTTAGTACCTAAATTAAATTCGCTGACTAGTCTTCCGCAGCGTACAAGTCAGCGAAGCGTCAGAGGTGCGCTTGTGTGGAGCTAGTTGCACTTGAGCTTGATAAAGTCTACAAACTAAATAAAAGCACATTATCCCAGGCACAAATCGTGTGCCTTAGTCTCAACTGAGCAACAAATTGCGACGACCCGCCGGCGACCCGCCTACTAAACGCGGTGCCGACTTGCTGTGTCGGAGGAACGGTGAGCCGTGCAGTAGCGCAGCCAAGCCACGCCATCTCGATTGAGGGACATACGATACGTCATAGGAAATCGGCAAGGGGTATGGAGAGAGGAGGATAGCATTTTAGAATTATTTTACCACTGAATAAATTCACGTACACGCAGCTTGAGTGGTCGAAACATAACCTAGAGACTCCAGAGTATATCATTAGTGCAATTAATCCCGCAATGTTTACAAATCACTTCAGTGTCCCTTTAAATCTACGCCAGAAGAATAAATTTCCGGTCTTTCACGCTTGGTTACGAAAGGCAGCAGTGTTTTACCTTCACGGCACGCTTCAGGGGCCTCGGAGTGTTTCCATACGCTTGCCTCAGTGCCAATGAAAGTATGTGCATACAGGGCCCCTAAAATCTGTTTTAGGTCGACTTTACCGTCTTCTCACAACTTTGCACTGTCTGCACGCGCACAGGATCTTCTCTCGCGGGACCTGCTGATAACTTTTATCTTAGCCTCAGGCTTGGAGGGGGAAAATATTTTTCGTCCAGTGCGTAAGGCTGCGAATGGCGTCACGGCAAAGCGATCCAACGACGACTCACTTGAGCGGCCTGTGGCGGGCGACATCACCCACGAGTAGCTGCTGCGGTTGTCCCGCCGAAAGCGACTTCCGGCGCGACTTGCTTGTGGACGCCAGGTTGGCCAGGCAGGCCTGCACGTAGCGCCGGTAGTAGTCCACCGTCTCCTCGTAGTGGCGGGTCTTGGCGTCCAGCTTGCGCTTCGTCGCCGCCAGCTGGGCCAGCTCCCTCTGGCGGTTGACGCGGTGGTTGCGCTGCTGCAGGATGTCGCCCGCGATGCCGTTCATCACGTCCTGCGAGTGAACGCCGTTGCACGACCGAATGAGTGCTGTAAGGGACACTATCTCTCCCATCCACAATTTTGCGGATACGCCGTACGCCGAATGACTTCGCAGTATGCGTGCAAAACGCATGCTTCACCTCCCAACATGCGCGTCCGGAGGGTGGCAAGGGTGGTTAAAACTGCCCACCCCTCGTAATCACGCATTTCCCCCAGAGAAACGCAAGGTGTCTGCAGGGGCTATTTAAAGGAACACTGACGGAAGGTGCATTTTGGCGAGCTTTTGTGTTGTGTGATGATCACCAGATGGCGAGCGTCGTGAACTCACCTTCACCGAGCATCGCACGCTCCGGCACCGCTTCACAGTAGCTTTGCCTCGATTCGCCGTACCATAGAGATAATAAACTGCGCCGTACGGAGGCCCCGCATGTGCAGATGCGGAGCTGAGCCATGACGTCCCCACGGGGGATAAAAGCAGCTCCGTCGTTGAACGCGTTTGTTTCTTATTTTTATGCTAATGTAAGGCTGCTGTAGATGAATAAAAAACGATTAAGTACAAAGAAGGCCCGCTCCGCCGCCGCGGCGACAGAACAGGGGGGTCTATGGCGAAGACCGATGGAGCAACAGAAAAGAAGGGTTGTGACGACTTTAGTCCAATCTCGGATATCGCGCCTGTGAAGCGGTGGCGAAACGTGAGCGAGTTGAAGGTAAAATTGCTGCTCGGGGGGGTGGGGGGGGGGGAAGTAACGACACCACGCATAAAACTTGACCGAGTCCCTAATCTCCCCCGCATAAACTCAGCCGTACCGAGAATAAGCTTATTTGCTCCGTCTTTGCGTCACTAATGCGAAGCTGCCCCAATTTTTTTTTTTTTGCATATTGATGAAGTTTTGATGATGAATGTACTTCTTTATATGAAAATTATAGTCCCTCGTGTATCTTAAGTGGTTGCACCCCATTAAATTTGCCCGCCCCCTGGCGACCTACCTATGAATGTGTGCCAGTGATACGGAGTCACCACTCCAGAATTGGAATTTCTCTAGATTCCTTCTACCTTTTCTCGACCATGCAACGAAATGGGAATGGAACAGCCACATCGCTTGAAGGAATACAATGGTAAATAAATTAGGCGCCCCTTGCCCGGAATGGAATGGGAATGGACTGGGCTGGATTTTTAGACGAGCTGTATCGATCTCCAAATGATACCCACAGCCACACCAGCTCTTGAACCTGCAGAGTTTGCATGCACCTTACGTGCAATAACTTCGTATTTTCTATGCATGTGTTTTAGGTCTGCGGGGCAAAATGTAGGGTTAGTATAACTTAAGGCGTTGGCCAATTAGGATTTTGGTACATTCGTGTCCCGTTGGAGGTGGATGCGATGAAGCCATGAGGACGTGAGACTCTCCCGGCAAGCCATGTGCACTATCTGGTTACGTGTGAACGCGTCTTTTTGCGCCGCGGTCAAAACCAAACGAATGTATAAAAAACAAGCGCTACAGTTTACCGTACGCTGAGGGCTCATGTGATCCACTGTTTACAGCACTGCACGAGCCTAAGGGATACATGCAGAAAAATGAGCAATCTTGTGCCCGGGTAACAAGAGAGGTCTTGAGGGATGTCCTGGATTGAAAACGTCTCAGACAATCAACAAGCGAAAAAGGATAATGTGGAAGAAGTGGCGACCTTCGTACAGTGAACGCCAAACTACGCTGTTTCGTGAAGCCACCACACAGTTTCTCGCGCTGTCACAATAGCAATTCTGCTCTGTGCTCTGCAAAGCTAAGCATTACGAGTGCATGTAGACATTAGCAAGGTGGGGACTGCGTGCCTGTGAGATAACTAATGACGCTGGATATGCGAGGCTAAGAACGAAACAAGCAGACAGTAGCGTAATTTTCCTAGTGGTAGTTGCCGTGTTGGTGAGCACCTTGTTGGCAAATATTCTTGGTATCGGCTAAGGGGTAAGTCCCTAAAATCTAGAAAGGCGGTATGCGCTTCAGCCTCTCGCGGTGAAGGAACCGGAGGTATACTTGGCTACTACCTAAGAACGGCAACGGAAGTGGCCGCTGTGCCTCATCGCCACAGCCGGATGTTACTCCACGCGGCGCAAGTAGTGCGTCACTGGGAAATAATTTGAACATGGCACGAGCGATTTCCGTGATTTTGTGGACTTAATATGCTCGTAAACTACTGAAGTGATGACAAATAAACTACGTGAGAAAAGGAATGCGATATCACGCATTCATAGCAGCATCCTTTCAAAAGGCGCGCACCCGTTGACATCTCAGTCCGTCCCTTTGGCGTAGTGATACCGTACATGAGTTATTGCCGTTCTCAACTTGTACCCAAGTATAGCGTCCTACTCGCAACATTTCAAAATGGCCGCCTTGCGGCAAGGGTGCACGTGGGTAGGCCCAGAGATTGGGACATATGTGTAGGAGGGGCGGGAAAAATATGCACCACCTCGTTTACCCCCCCCCCCCCCCCGCTCCCACCCCTAGGAGTTCGTGCCCCGTCAAATTGAGAGGAATGGAGGGAACGTCTGATTCCTAGGAATGGCGTTTGGATGGAGTGAAAAGGGCTGCCCATTCCGCAACACCGATGTCTGCCCCCAACCACATTGAATAAAGTTTTGCGGATGCCCGCGCCTACAAGTGTATAGTGCTCAGCGAGGAATTTGAAGGTTTGATTCCTTTTTGCAGCTTGCATGTACAGGCAACCACACATGAAATTTACGTGTATAAGTTATCATACATACCATGTTTCAGCAACCAATCGCTAACTCAGCATAAGGCAGCATATTCCTCGGATCTATGGTACACGTTATCGAGGCAAAGCGTTACACCAATATTATGAGATGAAGACAACAAAGTTTGTTGAATTGCAGGTTACAAGAGAGGTGCGCTAGAGATTCGGAATGACCTCGTATACCTGGTAGTCGTCCTCGGGAGAGGCAAGGCCGCGGTCCTCGAGCATGCGCAGGTTCTTCTGTAGCGCGTTGCGGAAGGCCGCCAGGGAGCCGTACTTTCGGCGTCCCAGAAGACTGGCTGTGGATGTTTTAGGGCTACGGACAGAAGCCTGCGTTTCGAGGAAGTCCCGCTCCAGGTCCGGGCTGACTTCCGCGGTAAAAAGTTCCTGAATCGTCGTCACGTGCCGAAATACCTGGGACGACAGAAGGGTGCACGTAGCTTAAATAGCACACAATGAAAACGTGCTGTCAGCAGCGAATTTTAATCACTTATAACAGTGATCACAACATGCCGGGGAATATAGTAGGAAATCAGAACTTACTCTTTCAAAGCGACACCGTTATTGCTGGCGATTCTTTTTGTTCGCGCTAAGCGATGAGATGACTTAATTTGTCGCATCATAAGCCATTCCAGGAAACAAGCCCACAGCTGCAAGGCCTTGCTGTGCGAGTCATCCATGGCTTCGGGTCACTCACCCATATCGCTTCCAGGCTTAATTTTTTCGAGGTCATTTTGCCCCTGAGCTGCCTGAACTACAGCGTTTTAAACTTGTGCATGACACATGGTGGGATACAGCCATGCAGGGCCTAGCTCTGTTACTGTTCAAGCATTACATTGACACGGTCTCCAACTCCAGGAAAGAAGGCGCAAAATTTCCCGGCTTATATTCTTCCATGAACTAGCACAGCACTAATCATTTTACTTTCTCACTAATAAAACCCCGCAACACATCTCTGCGTTTGGACCACCCTAACAAAGTGCAGCCGGAACTTTCCCGTACTGACCTACTCCGCTTTTCCTTTGTCCCTTCAACAATTAGTGACTGAAACGCCCTACCATCCCAAAACCCGAAACATTTGCCGAAGAACTTGCAAAATTGTTTTGTGTAACAAAACCATGGTAGTATTTGCATGTGGTGTATGGGTATGGCCTATGTCCTCTTAATTTTGTGGCTAGCTTTGTGTTGTTTGGTTGTTAATGTTATGTTCCGTTGTTATGGAACTGTACCGTATTTTGTACGCCGAGTTTTCTATTCCATTGTACCCTTGTTTAAATCCAATCTAGAAATTTAGCGCCTGCATTCTCTCCTGACGCTTGAGTGTACCGTGTGATTTGGTTATTCCCCTCAACGTAATACAAATGGAAAAATGAAAAACAAAATCTCAAGCTGAACCGCCGGAAAGTGCATCCGACTACTGCAGAGCCCCCTCCTCACCCGGAGCAGTTCGACGACCATGTGCTTGGTCTCCCTGAGCAGCTGGTCTGTCTCGGGGGCGTCTTCTTCCTGCTCGGGAGAGAACTTGCCGTACAGGGACAGGGAAATCTTCAAGGAGGACAGCACGGCCACCTCCGCGGAGCCGTCCACAGTGGCGCCTCCGCTCTCCCCCACCAAATCTCCTACAGTCGGCTCGGGGCCCAGGTCCACCAGAAGGCCATGAAGCGGGTCCTACGAAGAGCCCGACGTTCGATGTAAAAAACGTATGGAAGGGTCGTTCCGTGCACTGAATGCGTGTTTTGCGTTAGCCTGTTTTCTTATTTCTGCTGCCATTGTTTGTATAATAGGAAAAATCCTTACATCTGTTTTATGGAACGTGTGGGGTACAGAAAATTGTGGTGAGCTAGTCAGAATCGTCAAAAAGGTTAAGTGGCCGAAGGCGGATATCGGGGGCCGGGGACATGCACCAGGAAAACCAAACAGCAAGGCATGGGAAAAGATTTAGGGGGGCTCTGAGAAATGGCGACGCAACACGGGCCAGAGTTACTTGATATAGCAGTTGCGAAACTTCCCGTAGGCCCCATGCATCAAAAGGTGGACCCAGGATTGGTCCACTGTTTTGGATGATGATGACGATGTGGATATCCCCTTTGTATCGGGTGGGCACAACTTTGGCACCATAGCCGCCGCTTCAAACTATATCTATAGGAAGGAGATTATCAGAGGGAAGGATATGCATGGCATAGGGCCGGCACTGACTGCACGGATCACGGGGTTCCCTACGAGTCAGTGTCACAGTGTGCAGCACTTTTGTCTCTGGGCCCTGGTTGTCTGGTCCGTCACCACCACTGGCGCAGTCTCTCCTTGAACGCCATCACCAACGGGGATCTGGTGGTGCTGTCGCAGATTTCGAGTCCCAACACTTGTGGTAGAGTGGTGCCCTCTGGGTCGGTTGGCGACAGTACGGCACACTGGGTAGTCACGTGCTCCGCACTATTGTGCTTCTCCGCAGGCTCGGCAGATGGCACTTTGCCCCGCTGGGGATGAGTCGAAGCGCTGACGGTAGAGAAGGGTGTGGAGTGCTCCCGCGCGGGCCTCGAAGAGCAGTGCACTCCCATTGTCCTTGTCATAAAGAGTTTTTGCTGCTCGGGTGGACTTGTAGGAGCGACACAGCTCCAGGGTGGACTTTGAAAGCATGACCGAGCACCACTGGCCTTTTTCCACCTCACGTACACGTTTCCGCGCCACGTGGCTCAGCTTCTGGGCGCCTGATGTCTGTAACGGCACTGCAAGAAAGCCGAACTTGCAACTCAGCGTGTGCACTCGGGAGGTCCACAGAGTCTGGGTGCCCTTAAAGCCCATGTACCGGAAGACACGTCATGCCCACCGCTCATCGTCCATGTGCCGAAGTCGAGCCTCGAAAGGCAGCTTGCTGCTTGCCTCTGGAGACTCGAATGACGACCATCCTAGGTCACTTTGGATGGCCTCAACGGCAACGCGACCGTGGCAGCCGAGCGCCACGCGTCCCACCTCACGCTGACCACACTCCAGCCACGCTCGGCTGCTGGATGAAACGCACACCACTGCGTTGGCGAAGATCAGTGCTAGGACATGGCCCTCCTTCCACAGCTCACGAACTAGGGTGTATCTGTTGCACCCCCATTAACCTCGGCGTAGCACAGCACTGGCTCTTCGGCAGGCCTGCCTAAGGTGTCCCTCGTGAGCCCCCATGAGATCCAACGAAGAGGAGAGTATCACCCCAAGGTACCGGTACTCGGTCGTCCAGGGATGGTGTCGCTCTTCGGCAGGAGCACGGTGTTCACTCCTGGACTTCCGGAAAACTGGATCACCGCGGATTTCTTGGGGCTGAAGGAGATGCCAACAGGGAGAGATGTGCGGCACTCAATGTGATGAGCCGCTGGATGTCAGGGATGGTTTCCGCCAGGAGCACTAGATCATCCGCAAAAGCCAGTCCAGTAGCACCCAAATATGTGGTAGTCCCTCGTACAGGAACTCGAACGGGAATCCTAGTCCCGAGTCGATCAGACTTCGCTCCAGCCCAGAAATACACAGCATGTAGCGCAGGGAGGAGAGCGGACAGCCCTGCTTTAGACCCCGCCGTACAGGTACCGACTGCGATTGAGAGTCACCTAGACAGGCCACAACGGTGTTCTCGTACATCCGGCGTAGGATGTCCACCAGTGTTTGTGGCACACCCAGGGCTGACATTCGGCTGAGCATCGGCTCACGAGGGACGCTGTCGTACGCCTTCAGGACGTCGAGAAAGCAACCGAAGAGACTCCGTGACTCCTTCCATGCCAGTTCAATTGTCTAGCTCAAGGTGAACAGATTGTCTTCCAGGCGGTGATTGGATCGGAAGCCATTCTGTAGGTCCGTCAGGGCCCCGGAGCACTCCGCCCAGGCACTTATCCAGCTTTTAATCACAAGGGTAAAGCGGTAAATTACACTGGTCACCGCGATTGGTCGGTAGTCCCGTATGTTGCCAGCATACCCACCTTTCTTGCGGACGAGGCGCACGCGGCCGCACTGCCAGTCGGCTGGAACTGGCTCCCCGGCAATTATTGCGGTGAAAATACGGGCCAGTGTGTCGCGGGCCACATTCCCTAGGCTTTTCACCAAGCCCGCCGGTATTGCATCCAGACCCTGGGCCGTGCTCGAGCTCATTCCGGTAAGTGCGCGGTTCAGTGCACGGATGAGTGCGCGCCGAGACACCTACCAGTCATACTCGTAAGTGTCCGCGATACTGCAGTGTGGAGCGGACTCTTCACTTCGCTCTTCAGTTGCATTAGGCGCCAAGGGGTCGTACAGCTGCGCCATGTGTACGGTGAGGTGTTCCACGATGTCCCTGAATGGCGCGCCTGTTTCATCCCGGAGCTCTGGTAGAGTGGGTTTCCGGTCACGTGTTGCCACATATGCCCAAAACTTCTGGCTCTTTTGTCGCACCGCAGCAGTTATGGACTGCAGCTGGGAGAGATCATGAGCCGCGATTTTCCATTGTACCGTCTGCTGCATAGTCCGCTTGCATGCTAAGTACTGTTCCCACAGCATTTGGCCCTGGCTTGTGGGGAGTGCTGCCGTCACCGCGGGTGCTGGCGATTGGCTGCTCGACGTGCATTCAGAGCCGCCCTCAGCTTCTTGTCCCACCATCCTTTCCGCCGCACCCCCTCACCCCCCTCGCGAGTTGGAGCGAATCTCATAGGCGTGCATGATGCACCGTAGTTCCCCCACGTATTCTTCGTAGCTCTTTGATGGTGTAGCTTGTATACGCAGCTCTAATTGCTGCGCTACAGCCTCGTACGCTGAAGCGGGAAGAAACCGCCAGGAAGGCGCACGCTGTTCCTTGCAATCCCTCCAAGCAGATGTGGTGAAGCTGACCTTGATGCGGTTGTGGTCGACGCTGGCGCTGAACTCTCCCGCTTCATCGATGTGGGCGTACTGGACGTGTCGCGCCAACTTGTGGGACACTAGCGCGTAGTCGATGCAGCTGCGGCTGCTCCTGGCACAACACTTAAATTCGCCCTCGCCGTCCGGTGGCGCCATGTATTGATGACAAAATAAATACAACGTGGGTCTCCGCTCGACGGGCTGAATAAAAATATTTGGGTCCTTACGTAAATTTTTCGCGCCGAAGAAGCCCAACGTGTTCAACCAGGAAAGTTTTTTATATGCATTCTAAACAAGAGAAGTAAAAGTTTGCGCCTGTGTGTTCAACAAGATGCGTTGTCACATCCGCATTGTCGTCTGCTGCGCGTCATCTGCGTTCTTCCAGCGGCAAAAAAAAAGGTAATTCGCTACGGCGTCTTTACGCAAGCTTTCAAGGGTTATTTAGAACCACTTAATTAGCTACTGGATTAGTTTCCACATTTAGTATGATGTCTTTCGAGCAAGACCTGTGAAATTTAGTACTTCAGTTCGGACCTATGTTGTGCCGGAGTGCCCGCGCAAGCGCCAATTGGCCGAGGCATGCGCAGGCGCATAAACTGTTGCAACAAAAAACCTCACTTAAACAATAAATAACTTAGAAAAGTACAAAAATAAAAATCATGCACCCTTAAAATAAAGTTTAATGTTAAATTTACAGTTTAAATATTTAGTGTTTTTTGGATAGTGCGTACGGTAGCCTCGCTGGCGCCACCGTACGTACCATCCAGAGGAGGGGGGGAAGAGAGGGGAGGGTGCGGCTGTTTTTTGAGGCGGAGTTTCGCAACTGCCTACATCGAAGAGCTCCGAGCACGGGCCAGTAAAAGGAATCAACCAGGAAAACAAATTTTCGTGCAGCAATACAAAAATGTTTACATGTCCAGACCATAGAAATCTTCGTAATGACCTAATTTGCTCCTTGTAGAAATATATCACTTCTTTAATGAAATAAAAATAAACAAAGCACATTTTTTCCGTTTACCTAGTTTTTTCTAGATGGCGCGAGCTGTCTAGTAAGTGAGGGGTTTGTGTATTTATTTCAGTACATAAGTGATATTCAAAAATAAGCCCGGTAGGCCGTTGTAAACAATTGTACCTTAAGCCTGATCAGGGCTAGTCGGTTGAACATACTGAATACATTTAAGGCGCTAAACAACGGGGACCAGAAGAAACACGTAGACACAGACAAGGCGCCACTTCCAACTAAAATTTATTACTGAAAAACCCTTGGTTAAATACACTGTTCTGACGTCATGAAAACGCAACGCCAGCAACGTGTGCCGACCTACACGTGTCCATCTAAGAACTCGAGTTCTTTTAGTGATGATGATGATGATGGTTTGATTTTATTGGCGCAAGGCCGACATGGGCAAAGAGCGCCAAACACAAAGTTATTTGATGAGGAGATAACACGAACTAAAATCAGTTAAAAGACTATGAGCACGGCTGGTGTAAAGGGCCAGGGTGAAGAACAAGATTGGTTAAAAGATAAATAAGTTGGCTGGTGTATAGGACCAGGGGTAAAACTATGAGTGGTATGAGATGAGTTGTAAAAAGTGAACTTCTGATAAGAACTTAAAGGTGCGCTGAACAGAAAACATGGCATCATCTCCTAAGAAGTATGACGGGTGTGGTGGAATATATCGTGTGTGTAGTTGTGGAAAGTGTTTGCGTCGTGTAATGTCGAGTGCCTTACATTGTATGAGGATGTGGATCACAGTTACGGCCTCTCCACACCTGTTGCACAGAGGTCTTGGAGACCCTGTGAGCAGGTGGGAGTGTGTTATATGAGTGTGGCCTATCCGTAACCTAGCAAGGGCAACTTCAGTGTGTCTGTTGTGTGTGTCAGTCGTGTATGGTCCCAAGAGTGGCTTTATTATGTGTAGTTTGTTGTCTGTCTGTTGATTCCAGAGTGCTTGCCATGTTTCGCGAAGGTGTTGTCTGATGTGTGGCTTGAGGTCAGCGTAGGGTACTGCTGCTATGTCCGGTGTATTTGTATGTGCAGCAGCAGCGGCCATCTGATCAGCGGTCTCATTTCCCGCAATCCCAGAGTGGCCTGGAACCCAACACATGATCACCTCGAGATTTAATGCGTACGCTGACATAATGGTTTTAGACACTACATTAAGAACATGGTTTTTAGAAGACTTGTTGGATGACAATGCATGTACAACACTCAGTGAATCTGTGAAAATGATAGACTTGGGTATTTCATGTTGCACTATGTGATTTAAAACAAGCAAAATTCCATGGGCTTCCGCCGTAAAAATGCTGGTCTTAGAGTTTAGGGTCTTAGAGACTCTAAAATCGGGTCCGTGCGCCGCACACGACACAGTAAGGGCAGTTTTTGATGCGTCACTGTAAAACTCTGCACATTCATACTTAGACTGCAGAGACAAGAAGTGCTGCAAAATAGCAGTTTGTGGTACCCTGCTTTTATCAATTTTCACGAAGGACAAGTCACAACACACAGGTTGAAGCTGCCAGGGTGGTAAGACGTCAGCAAAAGAAGATGTGTAAATGTCTAAAAAGGAGATGTCGAAATTTGAAGCTTCCTGTCTCACTCTAAGTGAGAACGGCAAAGGGACAGACGGGCGATTTACAAACAGTGGCGATGTGGAGGTATCATTAAAAACAGGTTTAAAAGGATGGTTATTCAAAGATGAAATTTTAAAATCGTAGAGAAAGTCCACATACGTTCGTTGGTACTCAAGGCACCACTTATTACATTCAACATATAGACTCTGGGCCGGGCTAGTGCGGAAGGCACCCGACGCAAGGCGCAGACCCAAGTGGAGTACTGGATCAAGACTTTTTAGGGTTGTTTTCGATGCCGATCCATACACGACACTGCCGTAGTCTAATCGAGACCCGACTAAGGCGGTAAAGACCCGGAGAAGTAGTTCTTTGTCTGCCCCATAGGATTGGTGGGAGAGGACCTTGAGAATGTTTAGTGTTTTGAGGCATTTATGTTTAAGTGTTTTGACGTGGGGTATGAACGTGAGCTTGTTATCAAATATGACACCTAAAAACTTGTGCTCCCTTTTAACAGGAATAGGTGCCCGGTTAAGTGTAATCTCAGGGTCCGCGTTAATCCCACGCTTGCGGGAAAACACAACACAAGTACTTTTGGCCGGGTTTAGTTTAAACCCGTTAAGGTCCACCCAGCCAGCAAGTTTCTTAACACCGAGCTGTACTTGACGTTCGCATATTGACAGGTTACAGGATTTAAAAGATATTTGCACATCGTCTACATAGATGGAACAGGAAATGGTCGGCGGCAATGCCTTCGGAGGGAGTTCATCTTAACTATAAACAACGTGCAACTAAAAACTCCACCTTGCGGCACACCATTTTTCTGCAAATATACATTGGAAAGTGCACTGCCAACCCTCACTCGAAAGGTTCGTTCAGCCAAATAACTACAAAGAGTGTTCAACATGTTGCCGGACACACCAAATGACTTAAGGTCCCTGAGGATGCCATAGCGCCAGGCTGTATCATAAGCTTTTTCAATATCGAAAAATACCGTAAGGCAGAACTGGTTATGGACAAATGCATCTTTTATGTAGGATTCCAGTGCAACAAGTTGATCATTGGTAGATCGCCCCACCCTGAAGCCTGCCTGGCAGCCCTCGAGAAGACCGTTGTACTCCAGAAAGTACACGAGCCTACGGTTTATCATCTTCTCGAGGAGCTTACACAGGCAGCTTGTCAGGGCGATGGGACGATAACTTGCGGGAGAGGAAGGGTCCTTCCCCTCCTTCAGAAAGGCCACAACTATGGCCTCCTTCCAAGACCTTGGAAGCTGCCCCGAAAGCCATATTCTGTTGTAGAGGTGTAGGAGTGTCTCAAGAGTGTCTGCGTGTAGGTGTTGTATCATGGTGTATGTAATGCTGTCTGCCCTTGGAGCTGAAGGCTTACAAGTGGCAAGAGCAACCTTCAGCTCATGAAGTGTGAATTCAGAGTTGTAAGCAGAATTCGACTTGTTCTTGTCTCGTAAGGGCTTCTTTTCTGAAGATGTTTTGTGTTGCATGAAAGTATTAGTGTAGTGTGCTGAGCTGGACACGTGTTGGAAGTGTTGTGCGAGTGTGTTAGCCTGGTCTTCCAGTGTGTCCCCTGTTGTACTAACCAGGGGCAGGCTGTGTGTCTCTTGTCCTTTTAGTTTTCGTATACGTGTCCAGACTTTGTGTGTGTCTGTGTACGAATTGATGGAAGTGAGGAAGGTGCGCCAACTCTCCCTTTTCGCCTCACGGCGCACTCGCCTCCCAAAAGCCTTGGCCCGTTTAAAAGAAATGAGGTTATCTGACGTGGGGTACCGGCGAAGGACACCCCACGCCTTGTTCTGGGCCTCTCGCGCCCGCCTGCAGTCCTCGTTCCACCAGGCCTCCTTGGGCTGCGGGACCCACTGGAGGCCTGGGGAATGGACTTTTCGGCGGCGTCGAGGATGTGCGCCGTGACGAGTTGGGCGGCTTCTGCCACGTGTAGGTGTTTTATGGATGTGTGGTGTAGTTGAGATGTATGTGTGAATGTGCTCCAGTTTTCTTGTGATTCATTAAACCTTTTATGGGAAGATGGACTGCTCGGGCCTATACCTATACCTATATACGTTAATGAAGTGGGTAAATGGTCACTACCATATGGGTCCGTGCCGACACCCCACTCAAGACATGGAAAGAGAACTGCGGAACCAATCGCCAAGTCAAGATGAGAGTATGCATTGTGTCCTAAGTTATGGTATGTAGGCTGTTTTTTGTTGAAGAGGCATGCTCCGGAGGATGTAAGAAACTTCTCTATCAGGCGACCTCGGGCATCCGTTCTGGACAAGCCCCAAAGAGAGTTGTGCGCATTAAGGTCGCCTGTTAGTATGTATGGTTCGGGCAGCTGGTCGACCAGCGCCTCGAAATCAGAGCTCAGAAGTGCATGATCAGGAGGAATGTAGATGGAGCATACCGTCATCAACCTATTAAATATTATGGTACGGATCGCTACAGCCTCGAGGACAGTGTTTAAAGAGAGAGGGTGGCATGCTAATGCTTTCCGGGCGATAATGGCCACACCTCCTGAAGAGTGGGTGCAGCCAACCCTGTCCTTTCTGAATACCATGTACCTATTTAAGAAATTTGTTTGTTTAGAATTGAGGTGGGTTTCCTGGAGACACATGATACTTGGCTGACTGGCATGCAGAATCTCATACACATCGTCAAGATTTTTAAGGAGGCCTCTGCAGTTCCATTGAATGATGTTTTCTGTTCCCATTATTTAAATTTAAGAATGACTGGAGTGTGTGTGTTCGTGTGTGTTCATGTGTCGTCTTTCGGGGCTGTTACTCTTGGATTGGGCTTTTTGGGCCTGTCTGTAGGCTTGGAGGTCGGTGGCCGCTCCTTGCGCTGCGTTGCAGGCAGGAACGGCCCGACATCCATCTCATCGTCGGATGTCCGAGGGGTGCCCGACGGACCCGGCCCCCCGGACTTGGCCCCCCTTCGGGAGCCCCTCGTTTGAGACGCCACCGCCGAGGGCGTCCGGGGTGCCAGAGGTGGCACGGGCGGTGCGGTGGCGGTGGGAGCCGGTGCGGGGCCCGTGGTGTCCATCACCTCGGTACCCTCCAACGCACTGGAGGACGGGGAGACAGAGGCGGGAGCGGCACCGGTCCCGACAGGAGTGGTTTGCGCCACAACCGCTGCTGCCTCAGAAAGCGGCGTGGTGCCGGGTTGGGCTGCGTGAGGCAACCCAGCGGGGGGCGGGGGCGGGACCAGGTCAGACTCGCTGAACTGGGTCCCTGTGGACACCAGACGCCGCTCCGCCCCCCGGCGAGCCGCGTCAGCGTACCTCCCCAGAGGGAAAGAGGCGAACCTCTTTCTCGCCTCCGGGAAGGTGATGTTCTCGGTTACCTTGATGTTGATTATCTTTTTTTCGAGTTGGAACTTTTCGCACTTGCGGGAGTACGCTGCATGCGGTCCCCCGCAGTTTACACAAGTGAGGGTATCGGATTGGCAGTTGTCACTAGGATGATCGTGCGCCGCGCATTTCGCACACGTCGTTCGTCCACGGCAAGAGTTCGTACCGTGCCCGAACCGCTGGCACTTAAAACAGCGCCGCGGGTTCGGGATGTACGGACGTATTGAGCACCGGATAAAACCTGCATATATATGTTGTGGGAGAACTGCGCGGTCAAAGGTCAAGATGATGTGCTTGGTGGGAATCTCCTTGTCGTCTCTACGGATAGTGATGCGTCTCACGGCAGTGACGCCCTGATCCTTCAAGCCGGCAAGGAGATCTGCATCGGTTTCGTTCAGGAGGTCTGTCTCGGATATCACACCCTGCGAGCTGCTGAGGCTCCGATGGGGTGTGACCCGGATGTCAAGATCAGCCAGTCTAGTCTGAGCTAGAAGCTTTGCAGACTGCTGCTTGTCATTTATTTCAATTAAGAGTTCGCCAGACCTTTGTTTTTTGCATTTATACGATTTTCCTACTATGGCTTCAAGATACTTGGCGATCAAGAAGACTGACTGAGATGCAAGAGGGTGGGTTGGATTGAGGGATTCCATCACAAGAAATCGAGAAAAATGGTTCGGTTCAGGAAAGGTTAACGACGGCAACGGAGGAAAGGAAACTTCGGTGCGGCCCCTTTTCGGGGGCCGATCACGTTTTGGGGGGGGTTTGGAAAATGCCATGTGATACATTGAAAAGCAGGGAGACGGGGGTACTTTCTCCTTTGACCTTACCCTGGTAGTGATAGAGGTCCCGGAGCTCCCTGCCTGGTAGACAGGCAGGGAGCCCATCGGCCGGAGCTTGACCAAGGCTCCGACGGCCACCGTTTACGGCTTCTACCCTTCACCTTTAAACACCTCGCCCCGGTTGAACACGGCTTATGTTGGGAGCTCGGGGTCCGCGGTGTCGCTGCTCACCGTCACCATGAATACTCAAGGTGCCCCGTGCGGGGGAGTTGTTTTAGTGGTAATGCGACCGACGGTGTACTGATGCATCTGTTACCGGCCTTGTGAATGAAGCAATCCTCCACAGTCTCTCTTTCTTGCCTATCTCTGACCCATTTTAGAAAAAGTACCTGTTTAAAGAGCGGAGTGCCGTTCGTACCCTGCAGAGTGGACGTTTTGGAGTGCTCAGCCATGTGGCTCCCAGCGTTGTTCTTTACTGCCCAACAGTGCTCGCGTGCTCTGTCGTTGAAACATCTGCCTGTTTGGCCAATATAACACTTGTTGCAACTCAAGGGAATCTCGTAGACAACTCCCATAGGGCATTCTGCGTATAATTCGCCGTGCTTCTTGGAACACGATTGCCGCTTCCTTTGCGTCATCACAGGGCATACCTTCGCCAATTTGCAGGGCGCGCTAAACACCACATTGACGTCGTACATTTTAACCACTCTTTTGAGGTTATGCGAAATCCTGTGCCAATACGGGATAACGTGAACTTTCTATTTTCTTTTGCATGTCACCTTCCTTCGGTTTTCGTTTAAATTTTTGCAGGCGTGCTTCGCAAACGCCAGAAATAACAGTAGAAGAGTCCCGCATTGCCCAGCCGGGCAATCTGTTCATTAAATGCGTCTTGTACCTTGTGCGCGCACGACTTGTTTAAGGTTGCCTTGATGTCTGTCATGGTCACACCCCTTTTGATTAATTTCGAGTGAGCGATATCAAATGGAATCAACTGCTTGTTAGCGCGCGGCTTGTACTGCCAACACACGTGCGTGTTCCGAAAAGTGAGGCTCAAATCTAGGAACCGCAGACAGTTATTGCTAGGCAGCTCCCACGTAAACTTAAGCAATTTTAAAGAGCTGACAAACGTTTTAATGACGCCATTTACAACATCATTCAAGCTGGTTCCAGCCACTGGATTAACCACAATGGGACAGTCATCCACATATCCAAGTATGGTGAGGTGATGCGCATCTGCCAGTTTCCGTCTTTGCGCACCTATCAAAGGTACTCAAATAAATATCAGAAAGAAAAGGGGCCAGTGACGAACCAATACAAACTCCACGCCGTGTAACATAAAACCGGTGTTCAAATTCGACAACAGTACTCTGAAGGTAAAAATTAACACGTTCCAAAAAACTGCCAGTGCTAACACCGGTTTTTTCGTTAACTTTGAGTTCACCGAAATCATCTATTTTGTCTCTCACTGCTATCCAACACGCTATCACGCTATCCAACACGCTATTTCCTCACAGATCGTAGGGCAATACTTAAAGTGGGAGACCTAGCCAAAGATCCCATCCTGCTGGGCAGCCGCGGCACACCACAAGGGGCAGTGCTCTCCCCTTTGTTGTTCAATATTGCGCTGATCGGTCTCCCTCCCTTATTGGATTCTATTCCGGGCATACATCACGGCTTGTACGCAGATGATATTACCATCTGGTCGAAGACAGGATCCCTAGGCGAGATAGAGGAGCGCCTACAAACTGCAGCCAACACGGTCACTCATTACGCCAAGTCTTGCGGCCTCCAATGTGCCCCACAAAAATCGGAACTCCTCCTTGTTTGTACAAGAAAGAAACTCCTCCAGAGGCCACCCACTGTTACCATCCACATGGAGGGCCACACCATCGTTCCCTCCTCGCATATCAAGATCCTTGGTATGACCTTTCAAGCCGATCGAACAAACTCCATCCTAATAAATAGGCTGAAACATACCTCGGACCAACTCACACATATGATCAGGCGTGTGACCACCAAAACACGGGGAATGCGCGAGGAGGACACCCTCCGCCTCGTCCAAGCATTCATAATCTCAAGAATTACATACGCCATACCCTACGCTCTTCTCTCCAAGTCAGAAATGGAACGGCTGGATGTCATCATTCGGAAGGCCTACAAACAGGCACTCGGACTTCCCGTCAGCACGGCCACCGACAAGCTATTGAAGCTGGGCCTGCACAATACAGCCGACGAGCTCATAGAAGCCCATCTTTCGAGCCAAAGGTTGAGGCTGGGAGTTACAAGCGCAGGGAGGACTCTTCTCTCTCGTCTGGGGCTCACATCCCCTCTGCAGCGTCAGCCATCTCAAATGAGAATTCTCGACCACAATGTCAGGAAACAGCTGTACGTCTCACCGCTCCCTAGAAACATGCACCCTGTGCATCACTCTGGGCGCAGGGAAGCAAGAGCCAAGGCCATCCACACTTACTACGGGAGGGAACCAACCACCGTGTACACGGACGCGTCTTCCTATCCCGGCATAAGAGCAATGGCAGCCGTGGTTGTCCAGAACAATAAGCACGTCACCAGCCTAACCCTACCCGGATACGACCCATTACAAGCGGAAGAAGCGGCCATCGCTCTCGCCATAACGCAAACTACTGCCAGCGTAATCATCACAGATTCGCAGCAAGCGTGCCGCAACTTCTCATGCGGACGAATTCACCGCACAACCCACCAAATCATCTGCCAGCGTCCACCAGACAGATCTATCATGATCAAATGGGCACCCGCCCACTCTGCCGTCCCGGGCAACGAAACCGCCCACCGGTTGGCCCGAGAGTTATCCCGCCGGGCCCCGGGAAACGAGCAAGAGAGGCCAACCCCGCTGATAACGTATCAGGAAATAACGCAGCACTACAAGTTGGGACGTATCACCTACCCAGCACCGCATAAACACCTAACGAAAGAGGAGGAACGGCAGCTCCGTGCACTCCAGACGAATACTTTCCCCCATCCCACTAAATGCCATATCTTGCACCCCACCGTATATTCCCCGCTATGCCGCTTCTGCGGAGCCCCCGGGACGCTCTTTCATATGGTAGGGGGCTGCGCGCACGCCCCACTACATTCGCGAAATCCCTCAATTCCTTCTTGCGAGCTTTGGGAGAGAGCTCTGACCAGCTCTGACCTCAATGACCAGCGCCTGCTGGTGTTGAGGGCTGTTGAGGCGGGGAAAGCTCAAGGGGTCTTGGACTGAGAACTCCTCCCCATTGCTTTTCGCAATAAACACGTTTACTCTCTCTCTCTTTCTCTCAAGGCACTGAACAACCCATAATAAGGAACACTGTAATACAAGTCTACAACATCCACAGATAAGGCATGCAAAAAGTCCCCGTTATCCCGTATTGGGGCAGGATTTCACATAACCTCAAAAGAGTTGTTCAAAGGTACGACGTCAATGTGGTGTTTAGCGCGGCCTGCAAATTGGCAAAGGTTTGCCCTGTGTTGACGCAAAGGAAGCGGCAATCGTGCTCCAAGAAGCACGGCGAATTATACACAGGAGGCACCATGGGAGTTGTCTATGAGATTACCTTGAGTTGCAACAAGTGTTATATTGGCCAAACAGGCAGATGTTTCAACGACAGAGCGCGCGAGTACTGTTGGGCAGTAAAGAACAACGCTGGGGGCCACATGGCTGAGCACTGCAAAAGGTGCACTCTGCAGGGTACGAACTGCACCCCGCTCTTCAAACAGGCCCCGTTTCTAAAATGGGTCAGAGATAGGCAAGAAAGAGATTGTGGAGGCGTACTTCATTCACAAGGCGGGAAACAAATGCATCAGTACACCGTCGGTCGCATTATCCCTCATAACTCGAGTTCTTAGATGGACACGTGTAGGTTGACACACGTCCTTGGCGTGACGTATTCATGACGTCAGAACAGTGCATTTGACCTAGGGTTTTTCAGTAATAAAGTTTAGTTGGAAGTGGCGCCTTGTCTGTGTCTACGTGTTTCTTCTGGTCCCCGTTGTTTAGCGCCTCAAATTTATTCAAACAATTGTACGTATTTATGAAACCTTTCCTTTTCGTTCACGATAGTTTTTAAGCCCGCGGGTCATGAACTAGTAAGTCCCCCTGGCGACGGCTGACGAGTGGAATGAGCTTCAGATGTTCCAGGCGGAGGCAGTGGAGGCTCATGAGCAGAGCAAATTTCGGGGCGTGCTTTCCAGGGGGGGCTCGTCGAGTGGAGATGGCCGCGGCCGCCGAGCTCACCAGAATGTTCGCGAGGAGATAAACTGAACGCCCAACTGGGCTTCGTCTGTTCCTAGGCAGTCCTAAGCAGAGGCAGAAATCTTAACAGTGCATTTGAAGACGAACATTGCGTATACCACCAGAGATCTGTCGTGGCTTATCGTGTTTTCGGTCATATACGCCTCAATAGGAGGCAGGCGGAGAGCTGCTGTTCACGACAAGTGTTCGTCCCATACTCGTGATTTCGAGCGATCTATAAACTTTACGTGCAAACTTGACTAAGAAGGCCGAAATTCTGCAGAGCTACACCTCCACGCTGCGTTTTTAAGAAGTATTCAGAGAAAATCAGTGAGTCCAGAGGTAATCATGGTCAGGTTAGGACACTTTCCGCATCGTACGTACGTGCTCAAGCATTTGTAGTACAGCTACTTCTATGAAATTGGGATAGAAAGAAGCTTGTATTTATTGAGGCCAGGCTGTTTCGTTAGCGTTTGATCACTCCATTAAAACCTCAAAAATGCACCGCAGAATAGAACTGTTTAAATATGCTTTATTTCCTACAATTATTTGAAATACTATCAATATGCTTGTACTATCAATATCAATTACTATCAATACTATCATTACAATGTATTATGTATCAATACTACCAATACTATGTACTATCAATATCAATTAGGCATTTTATATATAAATTGGGATAACCGCAGTCTCATAAGCTTAATGCTTACTTTGTTTTTAGGAAGCTCCGGATTCATCGAAATAGTGTTGGCGGGTGCCGGGGGACTACTACGTGAACTTTACGTTCAACTGCCTATGGACGCCGATTCAACATGGCGCCGCCCAGGAAATAACCGCGGTACCTCTAGGTCCGGGGCGACGCTGTCCCTGTACTCGAGCAGGTATCGGTGCGTGAGGCGCAGCTCCATGGCCGTAAGGGAGATGGAGGGCGGCGTGATGTGCGTTGCCTCGGAGTAGCTGTCCACGCCGAACCAGTCCTCGGGCTCCGGCACAGCGCACGCGTCGGCGAAGAATCTACGTCGCAGGGACCGCAATGCAATGTGATCAAAAGCAGCCATTCATCGCAAAGATTCGGAATCTGAGATTCTGCTGTGTAACACGCGAAAATACGAACCAGAGAAGGCGGGAATTCGAAACATCGGATATGAATTGGCGTTGAAAGGCGCACAGCATCAAAAGCAGATTGGAAAGAGGCATTCCTCCCTATGAGCTAACGGTAGATGAATTTAAACACGAGACGAGACAAGGGCACTTCGGCAAGCAGTTCACACCACTCTAGTAGCTGCTCGACTATGTTGAAAACATGTCTATTCATCAGATGTGCAAAAGATGCAGCTCGTTAAACTGCCGTCAGAACGTTGCGCACCCATGCAGCAGCTTTCCGCACGAATCTATGAGGCCGTCGAGGCGCATCTGGTACGGGTGCTGCGGCTGGTTGAAAGGCACGGCGGCCGAGGCGCAGCCCAGGATCTTGGCGATGTGGCCCAGGTTGCGACGCTGCAGGTTGGTCACCCGGTGTTCGGGAGCCATCTGCACCACGCCGAAGGTGTCCGGGGCCACGATGCCCGGGTTGATGTAGCGGTAGTAAAGGATGTTCCCCATCACCTGCACGTGGTTGTACACAACAGCACAGAAAGGTCAGCTGCTTCGACGCACAGAAGCCTATAGTCATTGACTGATTTTGGGGTTCAACGCTCTGATGCTAAAAGGTGATGAGGCGGGCCGTAGTGGAGAGCTCCGAAATAGTTTTGACCATCTGTGGATCTTTAACATTCCGCGAAATCTCGAACACACGGGTGTTTTAGCTTTCCGCCTCCATCAGAAAAGCGGCCGCCGCGGCTGGGAACCGAGCCAGCGCACTTGGCCTCAGCAGCAGAAAGAAGCCTTTAGTCTAATCCCACATGCCGACGAAGTAAGCTAAGTAGCGGCCACTGTCAGCAGCAAACGGCATTCGGAAAGAAGCAAACGGCATTCGGAAAGAAGCAAACGGCATTCGGAAAGAAGCAAACAGCAATCGGAAAGAAGCAAACAGCAATCGGAAAGAAGCAAACAGCAATCGGAAAGAAGCAAACAGCAATCGGAAAGAAGCAAACAGCAATCGGAAAGAAGCAAACAGCAATCGGAAAGAAGCAAACAGCAATCGGAAAGAAGCAAACAGCAATCGGAAAGAAGCAAACAGCAATCGGAAAGAAGCAAACAGCAATCGGAAAGACTCGCGCGGATCTTACTTTGCATTGTTTATCTGTACAAGACCTATGAAAACTGATAAGCTTCAGTCTTTGGAGATATCTAGCAGAGCTAAAAAGAGCAAGAACATGTTCCCGACTTGAACTGAATTCTGGTAAACCGTTTATCAGTGCTGCTGTTTCGCCTCCACATGCATTGCGCTTTCTTTCACTGCAAAGTGATGAAAAGTCGAAATTATTCCCTTTCATCTCCAAGAAGAACTATTTACAACGTCGGTGACTTCTCTACGCATTCGACCTCTTTTTTGGTGCAGTCAGTTTTCCTAACGTTAGGTCCTGTTTCGTTCGCGCTGTTCCGTCTTTTCATGAACACTAAGCAACTACCTCGCACCAGAGTCCTGCTAAGTGAGATTTCAAATAGCGGGAATGTCGCACAGAGCCCTACATAGTTCAAAACCCTCGCACATATTTACACGTCACCTTGCTAATGTCTTCCGGCGATGACTTCGGGAACTTATCCTCCAGAGCCTTCCTGAGCACCTTGCAGGTGTAGCGCATCCCGTAGGGAATCAGGTTCTTGCTGGCCGATATCCTACGGGCGAACATCCGGGCCTTGGTCTCGAGCGACAGCACAGACGTGTGAAGGATCTTGCACACTGCGGCATGCTGCAGGGCCTGTTCCTCGTCGACGTCGTAGCTGAGCCCGCTGGGCTTGCCGGACGTGGTCTCCAGGTCGTTCACCCACTTCTTGTAGATGTCCACGGGGTTGAGGTCGATGTTCAAGTCCTTGTCCTCGAGCACGTCCCTGACGAGTGAGCCGAGCAGCTGCTCGAGGCAGTTGTGGCCTCCCCTCGTCCGGAAGAAGCCGATGACCATGCGGACGACCAGCGGGTTTCCGCGAAGGATGTCCGACGGCTTGCTCAGCTTCGAGGCCACTTCCTCGAGCAGGGCGAATCGAAAGAGGCGCAGCAGCAAGTACTCGTCGCGAGAAGTCGAGCCGTAGTTGTACACAGAGTAGATGACGGACTCCACGAAGTTGTTCGTGGCTTGTGTCGTCATTACGAAGATCAGCTTTGCCAGGTAGTGCGGGTGCACCTTTCGAGGGAAGAAAAAAAAATAAGTTTCAGTGTGATTTCATTGCTCTGAGACTATGTCCACACATCAGCTAGGAGAATAAAGGATTCCCCAGAAAATTTTGGATTGAGCCAGGCCTTTCCTAGGAGCACGATAATACGGTCAAAAAGGAATCGTGACGTGGACAAGACGGAAGCATTCACGCCTGGACCGTAGTCACAAGCTCAGTGCGGGCTATCCGCTAGCAGAGAGCCTTCACACTTGCTAAGGAGAAGGCCACACAACAAATGGTTGGGTTTACTTCGATCCCACTGCCCTTGCGCTAGCGACCGTCGAAAATGATAGCAGAGCAACTTTATATAGGAACCAAAAAGAGATGGCGCGAAAGTTTCTCCCAACGCATCGACACGGGGACACACACGCAACGCCAATCGATGATTGCGGTCTTCAACGCTCCACAGGCGATAAGGCGCTCCATAGGGACCCGGATTAATTTTGACCAGTTGGGGATTTTTAACATGCGCCGACATCTCGCACACACAGGCGTTTTTTTTTCTTTTAGCCTCCATCAGAAAAGCGGCAGCCAAACGAGCCAAGCAGTACCATACACGCGTACATATTAGTCACCGCAATGAGTCGCTGCCCGTTTCTGACTGTAGATTTCGTGCCCATAAAACGCACAAACTCCCGCACAAGTACTGACAGAAGCCAATAACAAGCCACAGACACTCGGCCCTTGGCGTCACGGTCACCCTGAGCAGCATATCACCCGCCAGAAGTTGGCCGGCTCGACGAAGGGTAGTAAGTTTCAGCCTCCAGTGCATTGGCGTAAAATCAGCAGTTGGTCAACCCTCGATGCACGATGAATTGGTGTCTCGATACACTTCCAACAAACCACATCTTCGAACATGTTAATCTATAGTCGTCTCTCCTGAAGAGTATTTCGATCACAGAGTAAGAGAGCAACTGCCGCGGGATTGATGTACCTGGAGTAGGTAGAAGAGGTGCTGGTACGACTCCAGCCTCTCGCGACTCCTTCGGCTGAGCGCTGTGAGGCCCCCGCCACAGCTGTGCAGCCAGTCGGACTTGACGGCTGCCAGCGTCGTCTTCTCGCGCTTCCCCCCGCCGTGGCCCTTGACGACGTCCTCGAGAGTGATGCAGTTGCGCACCAGCAGGCCGATGCGGACGTCCATGTCGAGCGCCTCTTTCTCGAGCTCCTGGTTGTGCCGGATGGTGGCCACAACCCTGGCCTTGGCCAGCTGCAGCTCCATCTCCTCGGACAGGTCGCGCTCGCTGATGTCCAGCATGTGAAGGAACTTGTGCAGCACCGGCACGCTAGGAGTACCACCCATCAGGTGCCGGTATTCTCGTATCGCCGCCTTCGCCCGGTACTGGGACTGGACGAACGTCACAGCGTCCTCCTGGCCACTGTTCGCGGCAAATGCATGGGTGCACAGAGCGATGTCTAAATTCCCTCGCAATACTTCACCCGTTGTGCGCCTCCGGAATGCACGCCTACAGCCGAAGCTATTCCAACGGCCCTATTATGATTTTCCTACACTTTTGCAGCCGTCCTTCCCAACACCAGGGCTGCACAAGCCATGTGAGGTAGTGTGTAGTACGTAAAGGAGTCTCCCGTTAGTTCTCAAAACGATTACGCTGGCTAATGTTACTTTCCTTCCCTTAAAAGCGAAGTCAACCAAGCGCATCGGTACGTGGTCCCCTATCGCGGGGCGCAAAATGGTTGCAAACATTTTCTCACTAACAACATGTTTTTTATATGCGCTGTCCTATTTGATGACATTAAGAGGCACCCTTCCCTCCCAACCATTACAACGGAATGCACTTTTACAGACTAGAGCGTTTCTGCAATCCACGATGCTTGTGGCTCTTAAAGTAGTTCGTTTCAATTAAATGAATGGCTTAAAGGACTACTGACACTAAATTTTCGTGTTAGGTTTTTTTGCTGCTATCGGTGGGGAACATGTGTGAGTAAGGGTTAATGAAGAATACCTCAGTACCCACAGATTTGTTGATGACGTTGCCTTGCTAAGTAACACGGGGGACGAAATGCAACGCATGCTTACCACACTGGACAAACAGACCAGAACCGTAGGCCTAAAAATTAATATTCAGAGAAATAAAGCAATGCTCAATAACCCCGGGAGAGCACAGCGGTTTGAGATAGGTGGCGAGGCCGTGGAAGTGGTAAGCGATATCTACTTAGACCAAGTTGTGACCCCGGATCCCAACCATGAGGCAGAGATAATTCGAAGGATAAGAATGGGGTGGAGTGCATTCGGCAGGCATTCTCAGATAATGAATGGCAGCCTACCATTGTTCCTTAAGAAGAAAGTATATGACAGCTGCATCTTGCCGGTACTCACCTATGGGGCAGAAACTTGGAGGCTCACTAAGAAGGTCCACTTAAATTGAGGACGACTCAGCGCACAATGTAACGGAAGATGATACATTAAGGTAGAAGAAGAGAGCGGAGTGGGTGAGGGAACAAACGGGTGTGAAGGACATATTAGTAGAAATTAGGATGAAGAAATGGACGTGGTCAGGGCATGTAATGCGAAGGAAAGATAACCGTTGGTCATTAAGGTTAACAGAGTGGATTCCTAGAGAAGGCAAGCGTTGCAGGGGGCGGCAGAAAGTTAGATGGGGAGATCAGATCAAGAAGTTTGCGGGGATAAATTGGTCGCAGTTAGCACAGCACCGGATTAGGGTTGCCACCTGCCCTGTTTTTGACCGGCCCGACTGGTTTTTTATACAGCGGGCCGGTTGCCGGGTCGTACTTAAAACCAGCCGTCATTGGCCAGTTTTTCGGCCATTGTGCGGCGATTATTTCTTTTATGGCATTTTATAAGCGCAATTCAGAAACTACGACGATAAATAGGTGTCGTCAAGCTGCGCAAAAACACGCGAGCGGAGAAAATATGCGCCGCGAGCGCAGGCGAGATGCAAAGAGCTTTTAATGGACGAAGTATGTGCGGTTTTAATGCAGTACATTCAGAGCAATAACCAAAATTTCCGTAACTTTCAGTACAAACGTTATGTTGATTCCTCTATACAGGAAAACGCTACAATGCATGCAGAATTGCAAGTCATAAAACATGGATTATTTTTTTCACCACAAATTCAACCTTCTAATTGCCACGCCCCCCCTTTCCCCGAAGGGCCGGTTTTTTTTGGGGGGGGGAAAGGTGGCAACCCTATACAGGGTTAAATGGAGAATTATGGGAGAGGCCTTTGCCCTGCAGTGGGCGTACACAGGCTGGTGATGATGATGATGATGATGACGATCCCACTAATCATAATAGCACATTATACTGTAGATAGCAGCGCAAATAATTATTGACAGCCTTGTTTATTTGTCTTAGTTTCGGTTTCGACTACACGAACACCGAGGCGGCCGCCATCACAGGAGGGCACTGGTGACGTTACCGTTGTCACCACTGCCGGTGTGGACGCGCGCTCGACAGCGCTCGCTCTCGCGGCCGGACCGGCGGTGGTTTCAACGATCTCCACGCGCCGGAAAGCATGACGTCAGTCCAGAAACCATGACGTGATACACACGCCGGAACAGATCGCGCCAGCAGCAGCTAGCGCGTTGGCTACGTCACGGGAGCCCTCGCGTTGGGAGTTCGAGACCAGGAGGAGCAGATGGCGTCATGCTGATGCCGATTGCGAAAAGATATGTTTTGAGCTTTTTTGTGCTTGGAAAGATTAAAATGTATTTAATATATGCTTCACTCGACGGTTACTATTGACACTTGCTGAGAGATCTCTATATACAAAGGTAGCGTTTTAGATCATTATCTCAGCTTTTAAATTTCGTGTCACTCTTCATCATCGGCCTGATTAAGTCACCTGCAGGACGAGGGCCTCTCCCATTGACCTCCAACCACTTCGGTCCTGCGCTGCTCGAGTCCACAGTTTACCCGTGATTTCAAGTTTCAAGTTTCAAGTTTATTTAGCACCACACACTTACAAAAAAAAGCAGTGACGCGAGGGTGCAGGCAAAAAGTCTTTGTCCAGACTTGACCAAGGCCTACACCCCTGATACATTGGCAGAGCGAAGAACAGCGCGCGGTAGCTTATTACATCCCATGTTGATCCAGAGAAACAAATATTAAGACAATGAGAACGGTTTAGGCCCCACAAGTTCTGTGACAAGAAAAAAAAATAAACGACAACACATACACAAAAAAATGTATAAAAATGAGCGAAGATGACAAACAGATGTACATAAAATCAGTGAAGGTGACATATGCTGCATTGAAAAATACTATTTTCCTAACGAGTTCAGCGTGCTTGGAAGAATGTGCATGACCCTTTGGCAACCGTAGTTGGTACGTGTGCGAGGTATTCTCCAGGTATCTTTATTTCGTGTGGTGTATGTTTTATTTAGGGGTATAAGGGTCGCCAATTCCTGTAGGTACCGGTCATTTCTTTTTATACCAGCGTGATAACGTGAGATGAGTATTGTTTGGTACAGTTTGGGTACAGGCAACAGTCCAAGTTCGTCAAAACTAGGCCCAGTGTGGGCGTCACGAGGTGAAGCTGAAACTAGCCTTTTTTTGAGAATAGCCTTTTTTTGTAGTAGATGAAGCTTTGTTAGGTTAACGGCAGTAGTGTTTCCCCATACCAAAAATGCGTAGGTGAGAGTGGAGTGAAAGAGGGAGTTATAAATGAGCAATTTAATGTTTTGTGGAAGAAAGCTTACACGGGATAGAATGCCGACTGTTCTGGACAGTTTAGTTATAACTAGCGCATTGTGCTCATTCCAAAGCATAGTTTCATGAAAAAGAACACCAAGGCTTTTGACCACTGGAACCAGTTCCACATAAGAAGTACCGAGAATAAGGCGTACGTCCGCATTTATTGCTTTGTTTTATGGCCTAAATAACACTGCCTTTGTCTTGGAAGCATTGATTATTAATGAATTTATTCTACTCCAGTTGTTCAGTTGTGCAAGTGCACTGTTTGCTGTATTTGTAAGCCTTGTTAAGTCCCGTCGGGAAAAAAATAAGCTGGTGTCATCAGCATATACGATGAATTTAGTGTTTTCTGCAATAGTTACAATGTCATTAATATATATGTTAAATAGCAGTGGTCCCAGAATGCTTCCCTGAGGAACACCACCCTGGAGTCTTTTAAATTTTGAACTGAAACCGTTGATTGTTACATATTGCTTCATGTGCTCGAGATAACTTTGCAACAGAGCTAGAAATATACCGCGGAAACCGTAATGAGCCAATTTTTTAATGAGGGTTGTGTGATATACGCTGTCGAATGCTTTTGAGTAGTCGATAAATATTCGATAAAAAGTAGTCGATAAAAAAGGTGTTATAATCTTGTGTTTTGTTAAGAAGCTAGTCATGCGGCAGTGTAACAGTTTTTCAATGCCCTTAGAGAACACTGGGAGTATAGAAATTGGTCTGAAATTTGTCATGTTTTTGTCACCCCCCTTAAAAATGGTCGATACCTTAGCAATTTGTAGTCGTCTTGGGAAAATTCCAGATAGGAACATTAGGTTAATTATACGTTCCAAGGCGGGAGCTACGATATCAATTACATGTTTCACTGGAGCTATTTGTACATCGTCTACATCAGTAGATTTACTATTCTTTAGTGAAAGAAATGTGCTAATAATTTCTGCCGTGTTTACAGGATACAGGTACGTGGTATCCAGTGTTCCAGAGGGCATGTAATGCATGCAGTTTGGGTTATGCGTGCTGTTTCCAATGGAAGCGAAAAAATCATTAAACTTATCTGACAGCTCTGTTCCGGAGACACGTTTCCCGTTAATGGTTATCTCAGACGTGACTGACTGTGAGTGGGAACGATTTACCAATGCGTTTAAATTTTTCCAGATAATATCTGGTCTCCCTTCTGCGTGACTGTTGAAAAGATTTTGGAAATAAACTTTCTTGCTTCTGCGCAGAAGGCTGTTTGTTCTGTTTCGTTGCGTTCTGAATGCCTTCCAGTCCAGATTACTTTTCGATTTAATGAAACGGCTATACAGGGCGTTTTTTTCACGTATTGCTTGCAAGCATTCTGATGTCACCCACGGTTTTCGAGCGTTACGAGGTTTAATTCCTGTTTTGTAAGAAAAACATTTATTATAATCTGTTACAAATATGCGAATAAAAGATTCATATGCCGCTTCTGCATCAGTATAACAAACAGCACTTTCCCAGTCGATTTTAGATAGCGCATTCCTGAAATGTTCCATACTACTATTATTTATACTCCGATAGGTAAATGATGTACGGTTTGTCGTACTTGTAGCATGTTTGGAGCGATTTAGTACCAAGTAAATGGGTAGATGGTCACTTATGTGTGTCTTTAAAACTCCGGTACTGAGAGGCTCACATTCTGCATTAGCGATAAAAACATCAATCAAGGACGTCGCAGTAGGCTGGACGCGAGTAGGTTCCTTAATGAAGTTTTTAAAAGCGTTAGCATCAAGAGTGGCATAAAGATCGGTACGTTGTGAGGATGGACAAAGTAGATTTATGTTTATATCTCCACCTAATACTAACCTGTAGTTGTTTTCATTGACCCAACTGAGGTAGGTGTCAAGAAATGAAATAAAGGTGGTCACGTTTCCTCCAGGGGGGCGGTATACCAGAGAGAATATGTCATAGTTACACTGCAGAGTGAGTATTTCATAATTATCGGTAATTTGCGAAAAATGAGCGACTATTTCATACTGATAACTGTTTTTTATTAACATCAGTACTCCACCACCTTTTTTTCCGATTCGGTTTAAAAAGTATGACGTATAACAAGGTAGACGAAGGACTTCGCTGCTATCACGATACCACGTTTCTGTAATCATTACAACGTCGAAATGAATGTTGGAACTATCGAGAAGGGTGATAATTAGGTCGTCTTTGTTTCGTGCGGATTGAGCATTTAAGTGGAGGCAGGAAAGTTTTGGGTTGTTCGAAATAACTGAGAAATCTGGCAGAGTTTCCCGATCCATGTGCGCAGCCGGGAAAAACTGGTGTGTGTTGTACTACAAGATCTTGCTTAGGTCATCGATACATGTGATGTGAAGGATTTTGGACTTTTCGGTCTTTCGTGCAAATATTTCCCCCCCCCCCCTGGACCACGCGAACTGCCAGCTTTGCTCTTTCTTTTTCGCTATCGTCAAACCCAAAAGCTTTTTGAGCTGCGGGCAAAGGTGCTCATTGGCACAGATAGGAGTGGTCTCAGGAGTAGTCTCAGTAAAGCCGACGTCATTTGCAGACAGGCGCATCTTACGAGCCTTTTCAAGAACCGTGTCTCGCTTCGACCGACTGTGGAATTGTACAATAATGTGTGGGCAAGTGGAATCTTTTGAAGGTACGCGGTGGCACACATCAACGTCACATGGGGTGATTGGTTCACTTATCGCTTCCCCAAGCTTCTCGAGGGTTTCGGCAAGGTTTTCGCCCTTAACAAAGGGGACGTTTTTTACTTCAATGTTTCTGTTGCGCGAATACTGCTCAAGCTGGGTTTGGCGCTGCTCACTCTCGGCTGCATCCTTCTTCAACTGCGCACAATCTTGTGCTAAGGAAACATTCTGCACTTTAAGTTCAAGGTTTTCTTTTTCAAGCTGAGAGCAGTGCTTCGTCAGATCTTCAAACTGCTTGTTGAAGAAGTCTAAGCTTGCTTTAATTTCGCGATTCTCCATTGCATCCCTCCATCGGGTAATGGCCTTCCCCTTCGAGACCCATCTCCTGGTATCCCCTCTGTTACCATCATTGTCTACCGGTTGTCGATTCATCTCATTACGTGGTCAGCCCAAGTCCTTCTATATTTGAAGTGCAATATCTGCTATTCTAGTTCATTCTTTGATCCAGGTAGCTCGTTTACAGGTAGCTCGTTGAGTTATTTTTAACATTATTCGTTCCTTGGCCCATTAAGCAGACTCCAAAAAAATATTAGAATAGCACAGTTTCGGCTGCAGTAAGTTTAAATTTCACATGCAAGTCCTCCCTGCGCTCCTTGACACCTGTAATGTCTTGCCACCTACGTGCACGTCACAATATTCAAGACACAGATGCTGCAATACACGCATTCTTTCATGCGCTGAACTGATAATTTTTGAAGATATTGACGGCATGTAGAAAAGAACTACGCCGAAATCCCCGACCTGTAGTATTCGCGGCGGTCCTTGAACTCCTTCCGGGCCAGGTACCCGCGGACGTACGACTGCAGCCGCACCACGAAGGGCACCAGGGCCTCGAGCTCGTACAGCATCCTGCGGTAACGTCGGCGCTGTCGGGCGGCTCGGAACCACGACTGGATGCGGAGGATCTCGTCGAGGTGCTCCATGTAGAAGGCGTACTGGTCGCGGACGGCGAAGCGTACCAGGAACCCGCGGGCGTGCGCCTGCAGCCTCGTGAGCAGCGGATTCAGCTTGGTTACCAGGCGAGACCTCTCCAGCCGCTCGTTCACCCTGAGCACGGCTGTCTGCGAGAAAGAAGGGCAGACGTGAAATAAACGGAAAGGCGGGAGAGTCGGGAATGGTGCAGGTTGAAAACTAGAGTCCGCAAGAATTAGTGAAACCGTGGAATAAAGTGCGTGAAAGTGCTTTTACTAATGGACAGGTAGACTAAAACAAACAGGAGCGGACAGACAGAGAGACGCCGATAGAGACACAGACAAGCAGAGTATTTAGTTATGGCTTTTGTTCGGTTTGGTTTATTTCTTGTCTTATTTATAACCATTCTGAGGTATAGATGTACACGTTCCACCACGTCTTATTTTTGTTTACGGGTTTCTAAGCAGATTATCGGGTCGTCAATAAAAAAACAAAAAAACGTTACGAGACCCGGCATTAGTCGAAGTAGCTTTATATGGGGTAGCAATAATATATTCAATGAAGTCTGTGGGAGGCCATTCAGAAGAGTGCGCCTAAATAATGCCAACGGGGGATCCACCATCAGGAAACGTACTGCCACAAAGAGAGGTCACGGCTACAATTCAAAAATGAAAACCGTGATGGAAGGAAGATGCAGATTGAGTCTGCTCGTCTTATACACAAAAGTTGCCGAACGAAGCCGTATGGATATAGTTTACAAATAAACGGGCGGGCATGATGAGGCAACAGCAGAAGCCAGTCTTTTTAAACTTCCATCGCCTTTAAAGGAGGTCAGGAGGAGGTTTAAAGGCCAGTAAACCTGCACATCGTCCAAGGAGAGGAAAGAGTCGGGGTCGGCCTTGGGAAAGGTGGACCACTCGCTGGCGAACTCGACGACGTTGAGGTTGAAGAAAAGGCCCGGTCGCACGACGTAGCTGAACCACTTTATGGGCGCGTCACTGCCCACAGACGCGTGGCGACGGATCTCCAGGAAGATTTCGTGGAGCTCGCGCATGTAGGCCTTGGTGACGGCCGCGTCTGCGCCACAGAACAGCTGCATGGCCTTGAGACTCTCCAGGCCTCGGCATACGTCCTCTTCCTCCTGGTTGCAAACGCCCACGTTCACCGTGGCCAAGCCGATGCACATATCGCTCGCCTGAACAGCCACCTGCAAAGGGCCGCAGTGCGAGTCAAAAAGTTGTGCGAATCGGCGTCAACGAACAGGCAGCTCACTATGGTGCTCCGCGATCCGAGGAGGCCCTCCCGTAAGAGGGGTTGCATATTTTTATTGGCCGCGGCGCAAGATATCTACCCTAGTACGCTTTTCCCTAACACTTCGAAGCAGAATGTACTCTGTTCTTATAACCTTTTGCCACATCGCTTGACCAAGAACATTCAAGCTGAAATATCCGTGCACGGAGCCGGGATTGAGTCGCCCGCGAATTGGGTAGAAGCCTTTTTTGTATTTCTAAAAACCATGGAAATTGCGTGAGCGAGGCATCTGTTACATTGTGCGGAAGTGAGTGAGTTCTTGAACAGGATGGTGCATTGATAAGAAAAGAGCAAAAACTGCCTGCTTTGTGCGCGTGTGCAATGGTCTATAGTCGTGTTCGCTTTATCAATAAAGCCACTTCTGAGTCTGGCCCGTCCTGTCCCTTCCTTACTGTCTTGTCTTTTACGCGCACTTTTTTCATCCTTGAAAACGAGCGGCGACTAGGTCGCCTAGAAAAGTTACCGCGTAGCGTAATGTATCCGCGGTTTTCTCTTTTCTAGGCGAGGTTGTAAGGGCGTTGTGAAGGGATGACCAGGCTGAGGATGTATTTTCACCACGCTTACATTTGATGCGAAACAGGCACCTTCTTTGGTGAAATCAGCTCACGTGGTTAGCTGTGTCCACGACGTTCTGCACGTCTTCAGCGCTGAGCTGCCTCTCTCCCTCCAGGCAGCGCTGCTTGAGGGACAGAAGGTTCTGGTACAACAACATGTGGTCCCGGCCGAGGTGCGCGATTGCCGCCGCCGGGTCCAGGAGGGCCTTAATGGTGTCCTACAATGCAAAAAGCGGGTGCAAATCTCAAACCACATCCACGGCTGCCCCCTGAACTGAATGGTCCACTGCGCCCTGAGCGAGCCTCGGATCACCACCGCGTCAGGTTAAACATATCGCGGTCGCCGCACCTGTTTTCAGACCTCGCCCGTTGATGTGCGAAGTACATTGGGACATGTTGGAAACGTTGGTTTGCAAAAAAGACCTTCCATTCCGGGATTTTTGCTGAAATCCTTTCTTAAGTCTGCGTACAGGCTTTGAAGGTGAATGCCTTGTTATACCTTTTCAGGATTTTACTGCCCCACCGTAGGTACACATCATTCTTTCGTTTCCTAACCTTCTGGCGCGAATCACTACAACCGTCGTGTATATTCATCCATTATGTATGTGTGTCTTCGCTTTTGTTTATCTTACGGCAGTAATCCCACCAGAAAGCAAACTGGTGCATTCCACAGCTTCCCATATAGAAACTGGGTTCTGCGCGGCTGGTGTCCACCAGGTCTACTCCCCTGCCATTGCATTTGAGTGTCACGCGGCATGCTCTATTCCAAAACTTTGGTTCCCTGTCCATTGAATTGTGGATTGTTCTGAATCGACCACATTGCCCCTCATAGCTTCACATTCGTGGCCAATCTCCAAGTGCGCATATGCACGAAGGAACAACGGCAAAAAATTTGTTCTACGCTGATAACGAGCGGACATAAAACGGTATAGAACAGGGTTGCTACCATACAGATCATGGTCCTAATCCCCCCGGGTCACAGATTTGACTTTTTCTCGACCGGCCTACGACACAAATAACAAAGGCGCTTTTTCACAGAAAGGGGCTTTCGCCTTGAAAAGGGCGGCCAAATATTTGCATTACTCGCCTCATTTCATGGGAAGTACATAGCCGGTATTTAGGCTTTCGTGCCAGCTAATCATGGTGGTCACGGCGGACGGGAGCCCCGGAAGCATTTGCTATGGCACTCGCCCACCACGGCGGTTTGCGTAATTCATCCCTCATCCCGTAGTTTCTCTATATAGAAACCGTAGCCAGCTATATAGAGCAGAGGTCGGCAACCTGCGGCCCGCTGGGAAGTATTATGCTGCCCTCGGCCCGGCGTCAGAAGCCTCATCCTCGTGTCCCTATCTACCTGAAGGCTGACATGGCAATTTTAACCTCAAATGGAGTTGGAAAGAAACAAAGCAATAACGCAAACGCGGGCTAGTTGATGACAATTCCTGACTAACTTGAGCGCACAAAAAACGATGACTGAACGAAAAAGAGACAAAGACCAGCGCAGGCTAAGACCTGGATTTTTCTTTATCACACACCCCATTTATACCCCCTTCGACAACCCCCATCGTCGCGCAGTATCAAACGTGTACATATTACGTCATACACACAAACGCAAGAAGAAGACACTTTACACCTTACATCATTTCATGTCTACCAGTTAATTTCCATATCCGACAGGGCTACTGAAGGCTGACTTACGCGTACTCCCCTTATTTTGAACATTTGTCAGGCTTCCACTATCTTCGTGGTAGTCCAGCCCGAAAGGACGGCCAAGCATCCATCTGGCAGCCCATAGTGGGCAGTGTACTACAAATGCCAACCGCTGTTTGACCAGACAACGGAGTTCCACCATAAAGATCGGACTGCCACTGAGATAGTGGAACTGAGGGAACTTTTATAATCGCTATTTATCAGAAGCCGGTGCTCTTTTCGCCTCTTGTAATACCTCTTAAAACACAACTGAACTTGTATTCATCAATTAAGAAAACGGAGTCCCAGTCGTTGCAAGCGGTGCGCAAAAGGTAGCGTTTCTATAGCAGCCAGATGTGTGTATGGGGTCTCTACATTTCGTTTACCGGCCCTGCAAACCAATCCTTAACGTATAATTGCCGTACGACCCCTTAATTCCGTCGGGCCCGGGTAACCGAGGAGGTGCTGTCGAACAAGTTATTCAAGACTTGCGATAGAAGCGCGCAATTAACAAGAAGCCGCTACAAAACAGGCCAAAAACAACCGTCACTACGGCAGACGACAAAGCCGTACCGCCGATGCGCACGCCGGCGAGCACGCACCTCTGCGCGGGGAACGCTGGGTAAGTCCGCCGCGCCATCTACAGTGTGCTCCGTGAGTAAAACCCTCCGTCTCCGCCCCTCCCTGCCCACCTTCCCTTCCGCCTCCGCCGCGTTGGGAATTTATTGTCCCGCATGCCGCGGAAGAATCGTTTCCTTTCCTTTAAAACTGCCTGCTAAAACTTGCAACAAACTTCCACCACGAGTAGAAAAACGGGCGCCTTCGGTCGGCCTTCTTTTTTCTTTTCTTTCCTCCAAGGCAACGCCGTATGATGGTTAATCGCCCGCCTCCACGCATTTCTGAAGCAATTTTTCACAAAAAATGGCGGTTGGCTAGGATACTACAGTAAGTACATGGAGCATTTTTCCGAACAGTGCCACAATTATCATTCAACGAGTTTAGTGAGCCTTGTACTGTAAGCGAGTGGGACGGCGACAGGATTATACTGGTAATATAACGGTCCCGGGAGTCTGCGTCGCTCGCTTCGGTCGCTTTCTCCCCGTACAGGGTCACTGAAGCCTTTAAGTTACGCCTGTCGCGTCGCTCGGCAAAATCGCTCTATGTGCACATAGTTACCCCTTGAGGCCACGTTCGCAAGCTTTTCCCCACTCACCTGTGGCGAGCCCGAGGCGACGGCCTGGTTGATGCGATGGATAGCGTCCTCCCGGTAAAGCCGGCCATCGTCTTCCGCGTTCACCTCGCTCACCACGTCCTGTACCTCGGTGTGAGTCAGGAAGGCTGCAGTCGAGACGCCGCGACTCTTCACCGAGAGGACGCTCTGCAGCCGGGACACGTAGCGGTCGTGGCTCTGCGGCCGCACTTCGGCGATGTGGGCGTGCGGGTTCTGCAGGCAGGCGACCACGTCGAAGGTGCCGCTGGCCCTGAGGGCGAAGTTCAGCTCGGCGATGGCGTTCAGGATGCAGACGCCGGCCACCAGCTCGTCGTGGCCCAGGTTGTGGCCGGCCTCGCGCCGGATGAAGGCCAGCTGGTCGTGGTAGATGGCCGCCGCGAGCGGGTACACGGCGGGCAGCTGCGAGCAGGGCTCCCGCAGGGCCTCAAGCGTGTCTTCTGCCCGGCCGCAGTCGAGGGACGCATTGATGGCGCCGATGCAGGCCTCGAGCTGCGTCTCTTCCCGCACCTTCTTGTTGGCCAGCTGTACGGCCACTTGCAGGTCGCTGCGGGCCAGCTTGAAGCACGCGCCGGACTGCTGGGCGTCCTCCTTTATCTTGAGCAGTACCTGCGCGAGGAAAGGGCAGCCGAGAATACGGTAGAACGGTTACTAAAGATAACACAGGACAAAAAATGTTCGTTAAGGAAACAACTTAGCAGTCCCTAAAGCACCGAAATCATATTTGCAACCAGCTGAAAACGGCGGAGAAACGGCAATCGTGGAAGCGACCTCGAACACACGAGTAAACGTTTCTTCTTGGCGATCTGGAGTGCGATAGGATTCGTAAATCAGGACTGTCTGGCTGACATGTCGCTTACCACGGATTACACTGTGATGCATTTTTCATCGCTTCACTAGGACTTCAGCAGTACAAAACGTACCTCTTATTGGCTTTCGGCAGATCGGCAAGTCGGCTGTTTTGTTGGGGTTGTAACGTACATAACGAAAAGCAATAAAAAGCACACACTCTCTTGACCAAAAAGATCTACACAGAAGATAGATTCCACCGGGCCCCCAACAAGATGGAAAATCCAACGCGATGCACAAGTTCATCTGGACCGAAGTTCCAGTCGACCCCAAAAATCCGCCGACACGAACGACTCAATCCAGCCTGTATGACCAACGAGATAATCGATCCAGCGATACAGAATATCCACTTCTCACGCCATAAATTAAGGGACGGGAGTTCCGTGAAGGTATCACTACATGGAAGTCTTGCGCCCAGAAATCGCTGATGCTTGATTCTAATAGGCGTAAATAGGTTTGGCCCATCTCTAATGCACGTTTTGATTTTGACAGCAGTTGAGCATTAAGTAGCGTGTGGTTAGGTTTCAACCATAACATTGCTGTCCTTGACGATCCCCGAAATACATTGGCGGCCGCGCCTTCTCCGGGAATCTCCATTAGAGCGAGTTCATTCTGTATTCGCAGTAATTAGTCATTGCTCGCGCTGAGCCTAAGCAGGTTGAAATATGCGCCGAGCGCCAGGGGAGCGGCTGTTGAAATGAAGCAGGGAGGTCGCACTTTACCTGGTAGTAGGCGTGCACGTTTCCGGGCTCGAGGTCGTGAACGCCCAGGTCCGACCTGGTGAGGAGGAGTTGGCCGAAGAGCGCCCGGTCACCGCGCTCCACTGCGGCGTCGATCTGGCCCAGCAGGACGTTGACGTTGGTCTCGAAAAGGTATCCCTGCACTTCGGCCAGGCTCAGCAGCCGCTCGTACATGTCGTCCACGGCCTCCTCATCGCCGCCAGCCGAGAATCGGCTCACGGCGCGATGCTCCAGCTTGGCCGCCTTTGCACGCTCCAGGACCTCCAGGTACCTGCGCCGGGAGTGACGCGAAGCTCTGAAGACGGCACAAACCCCTGGAGGGGATCCTTCAATTTACTTTTATCAATTCTTCTATCGCCACAGAGCCCAACTGTTTCTTTACGCCCAAAGCTTGTGGTGTCTTTATATTCGGTTAAGAGTATGTGATCACCGACTCATGGTGTGTGTTCGGCAACATCCATCGATTAACAGTTCTGGACCACCTACAGACGGTTCAGCATGCAATCAGGAGCTCGCGTTCATATGCACCCTTACGGCCACACCTATCCGAAGGGAATCCTCATACTCCCAGTGGACTGTCTGGAATCGGAGAATTGAGACGGTTTTTCGTGTGGCGCAGCTGTGTGTTCGCACCATGCGTCTCCATGGCCTGCTCAACTGGTACTCCTTTACAATAATTATGACTGTATAGTCTTCCACGCAAGTTTCTTACAGCACTTCGCTTCGCCTCCCATCTCCGCACTTTCGCCCTGACAGCACTGTGTAAGGGGGACTTCGATTTGGGCAAACTATTTTTACGACTCAGAAGGTGCTTCTTTGATAGCGACATCGGAGTTCGTGGTTTTAATACGCCCCATTTGGAAAACGCATAGAACATGGTATCACAATGCGTTAAACGAATCCAGTTTAGTACTTAGCATGTTTTACGTTAGTCTTGCACCAGGATGCTTTTATTACATTCAGTGTAGTCATAGGAATAGGGCTAGGAGCCTAAAACTTTTTCTTAGGACACAACCGCCTGTCCACAGCCGTGAGGCCGATTACAAATGCGTTGCTTTAGCACTTGGCATCCTGCCTAAACGTTTTTTCCCTGTCTCAACACTGTTAAGGCAGTATTCCTAATGGAGAAAAAAAGCTACGCGTCTTTTGCATGCATCCGAATTGAACGCTGTACATAATGCAATGAACGGGTGCCATATAATGAATGGCCCCAGAAAGGTGTCGGAATACCCTTCCTGGTGTAGAAAACCGCCCCCTTACCTGTCTATGTTCTCGGGCTGCACCCCCCAGAGCTGGGCAGACGGTGTCGAGAGCGCACCAAGGAGCATAGCGGACTCGCCCCTGTCGATGGCGGTGTTGATGGCGACCACCGCCGAGGAGTCTGCGCTCGTCTCCTTGGCAAGGATGTCATCGATGAGGTCGAACGCCGGCATGGGAACCGACGAGTTTGTGAGCAGCGTCCGCCGAACCTGCGTCAGAGATGGAGCTCACCATTGCGCTGAGTTGTCTGGGTATCGCGGACATGCGCATTCAAGGGGCAAAAACAACCGGCATCCAGCTCTAAGCGCTTTGTAGCGAAATGTAGCTTATCTTTCTTAATCCGTTGGTGTGAAGCTGAGGTCTATGTTGCTTGCGGGCACAGGTTTAAGCAGTGCTTAACGTTGACTTCAGTAGGGGAGAATAAAATACGCAACGACGAGGCCGCTCTGTCACGTATCTGCAGTGACGAAGAGATAAGCAAAATGGAAGACACGAAGTATTGATGCTAAGCGTGCCCAACAAAGAAGCGAGGGCCGAAAACCATAAATCGACTGCGCATGCCTTGCGTCTGGGCTGAACACAAGCCGTGAAATAGCCCTAAAAAAGAAAGCAAAACTGAACGGAACAGATCCCATCAACGCCGCCCTGCTAGTGGTTTGTTTTCGCATTGATTAGTTCCCGTCAAGTTTGTACCAGTCAGGCTACCCGAGAAATAGCCCATTAAAAGGGGTCAGGGTACTCTACTCAACAAGTTTCCCATATGCAAGCTTGCGCGGATTCTTCGAGAAGCCGTTTTCCATCCACCACATTCCCAGCGAGCACTTACCAACACGCGGGCGACATCATCTGAGCTCTGCACAAGCTAGGTCACGCCACATTTTCAAGTTAGCCGCAGACGTCTCAACATGGCAACCATTCTTCCATAAAAAAACATTGTTTTCGATGGGAGAACATCGCAGGATAACATTGTTTTTATTTTCTAAATACGCGGGTAACCGCCATCGTTGTTCTTGGTGCTATACAAAATAGACCACAAAACGTGGCTGCGGCTTAACTCAGATAACCCTTGATATTCAAAGCGAAAGCTTGGTTTTTACCCTGGTCAAGTCTTGGTTAGCAGATCACCGGGCTGTGTTGTCAGACGCCGCCTGCCGACGACGGCTCAAAGCCTCCGACTACCGCGCAGCGCTCAGAGAAGACGGCCCGGCCTGCTTTCATTCATGACCAAGCCATCGCTTCGTGCATTTTTCAATGCGAAACGCACGGCCGGCTTTAGGATGGGAGTGAGTGGGACGCCTGTTTTTCCCATATGTCGTGAGGTGAGGCCCCGAGCCTAACCGGGATCGCTCGACCGTAGCTCAATTCGAGGGCGGTTCATGCCTGGTTCCCAAGGCAAACGACATTCAAGATTGCCGCAGCAGCGGCGCTCTGGTCGGCGATAGAAAACTCAGCGCCGCGGCGGAGCACGTTCTGCCAACGTTGCCACTTTCCACCACGCGCCGCCCCAACATTAACTGGTCACGTGACTAAAGCGCTAGGAAGGCTAGCAATACGGGAGAAAATGCTGGAGTCGAAGGAAAATGCTTGGTTTGCTGCTCAGGGCTGATGCGTTTGACATCAAATAGGCAGTGTCTATACTACTGGCGCCGGCCGAATAATTTTTCCCAAATTCTACCCGCGGTCGCCTCCCATTGGCTGCCAAAAGTCACACGACACCGGACGGTAACAGCGGGGAATTGGTATTGCACCGGCGCGAGCCGAATAATTTTTTTTTCATATTCTTCCTTTCCTTTGATTTTTCCAACCATTTCTAGGGCAGGTGGTAGCTGACCTAGCCTTTGCACTGCACCCTTCAGAACAAAAGGGCAGAGACTGGACAAAACTATTGAAAACATCGGGGATTTTTTTTTTGTGCGATATAGCGCATCTCACGGATTCGCCACGGTAAACCAACCTGGTTGCAACAAGGGCAACTTGACGTTTTCCCTCAGGTCCCAACGGCGTCAGTGGTGAGGAAAAACGCGCTACGTTTGTTTTTCTTCCGCCAGGCGAAACATGCGCCAGGCGAAACAGCGAATGGGCGGATACCGCCGGTAGAGTTTGGGAAAAATTATTCGGCCCTCGCCGGCAGAAGTAGACACTGTCGGAAAAATACAGGAGGCAATGGCCACGCTTGCACCTACTAGGCGAGCGCAGCGCTCCTCTTAGCCAGGTGCGCAACTAGTCACGTCCTCAAGCGACGACTCAGCTACGAAGAGCGCATGCGCCAAGCCGGCGGCGGATATCGGCCATAGAGTTTCTTAGTATACTAGAGAGGAAACTGCGCCTCGTAAGCCATGTCGTCATGGGGGTAGGGTAGCAGGAATGGGAAGGTGTGATGACCGCGCCGCCTTTCCCGCAGAGCGGGTGTGCCTCTGGCGTGTGCCTGCCGCTAGGGCAAAACAGAGCGCTGTCGTCAAGGGCACCGTCAGCGTTTCCGCGGGAGAAAGCCAGTCCAGCGGCCAGCCCCTGTATCGGCGCCTGAGCGCGGACTAGTCGCTGATTGATTGTTGGGTTTAACGCGCCGAGGCAACGGAGGCGATTAATCGCGCCGTAGTGGAGGGCTCCGGATTAATTTTGACCACCTGGGGATCTCTAACGTGCACCGAAATCTCGTACACATGGGCGTTTTTGCTTTTCGCTTCCATCAGAAACGCGGCCGCGGCGGCCGGAAATCGAACCCGCGACCTTGTGCTCAGCAGGGCAACGCCTTAAGCCACTGAGCCACGACCAGTCGCTGTGTGTTTTGCTGTAGAATATTGCATGTTTCGTGTATGACTGCACTGCTGTGCGGTGGCGAATATGACTTTTACTTCAAAGAAAAAACTCAGAGATGGTGCTTCATGCTAGGGTACGATTTCGGATACAAACCTTGTTCCGAAAAAGTTTCCCTCTTTCGTGCACCCGCGTGTCAAGACCGGCTTTTGAAGTGGTCGCGTGCTATTCCGAAGGCCGACAAGACGCTTCAGTACAATTGGGCTGTTTGTGCAAACCGCTTTGACACGACATGAGTAGTTCTAGCAAGTCACAGTTAAAACCCGATCTAACGCAGTCACCGAAAACCGCGTATTTCGTTAAATTGGGAACATCGTAAAATCGGGACTGTCATTTTTCAAGCAGTTGATTTTATAAATTCCATGTCTAAAGGTAGTCGCATCCCACCAGCTACCATGAGATTGTAATTGTGGCGGCTACGGCGCTCGCTTGACGATAATTAAGCGATGCACTAAAGGTCCACGGTGAAAATAATGAGCCAGCTGGGGCTTGCCTTGAAGTCATCGCACCCCAGCAGTCACGCGAAACACAGCGGTTTCTGTGGTACACCGGGGCACGCGAGCGCGTGTCAAAATGCATCGCCGCGACATCTGACGTTGCAGTTCTGGTGTCGAGACAGCGATGTGCGCGTGCGCGTCGAGCCACGCTCACTAGCCTTTCTGTTCCTTCGCTTCAAACGGCAACGCTGGTCACATTCAGCGCTCGGCGCCAGGGGCCACTTTCTTTGCCCAGCCCGTCTTGCTCGCGCACGCTTCAGAGGCCGCGGGCGAGGGTGAAGCTCTGCGCTGCTCTGATTGATTGATTGTAGGGTTATAACGCGCCGACGCAACGCAGGCGATGAGGCACGCCGTAGTGGTGGGCTGCGGATTAATTTTGACCACCTGGGGATCTTTAACGTGCGCCGAAATCTCGTACACACGGGCGTTTTTGCTTTTCGCCTTCATCAGAAAAGCGGCCGCCGCGGCCGGGAATCGAACCCGCGACCTCGTGCTCAGCAGCGCAGCGCTTTAGCCACTGAGCCACCGCGGCGGGTTCTGCGCTGCTCTGACAAAGGATATATTGCAATGGGGCTGCTATCTTAGTTTTAAATACTGTATTCTTTTTTTCCGCTATCTAGATGTGAAAATGTCGGTCTGCCTGCGTGCCAATGAATTCAATTACACCCCCAAGAACAGTCTAAAAAATTTTAAAGGCAAGGGAAAAATACAGAAACCATTGCAAACTACTTCAGCTTCTCCCATGGCTCATGCAGGTTCACAACATAACGAGAATGCCAGAGTTTTTTTCCGTGGCGAGTAAACACGCTGGGTTAGTGTTTACGACTGCAAATAAAAATCATCCCGTTAAATAACGTTCCGGAAATGTGGGACAATAGCAGGAATTAAAATAAAAAAATATGATCTGCTAAACTTCACCCAGCTGAAAAAAGAAAAAAAAAAGAAATAGTCACGCACTCTTAACAAATTGTGAGAGAGAGAGATGAAACATTTATTTAAACTGAAAGGTCTTGATTGAACAAGGGTAGGTTCCCTCCTTCCAGGGCCCCTGTTTCCTCTGCCCCAGTCTTGGCCCTAAAGATCAGATACTTCTGAACCCCAGGGTCAGAGCTGGTCAGAGCTGCCTCCCATAGCTCATATAACTTGGTGTTGGTGTTTACTGAGGGCCATATAGTACGACAACCCCAGGATGCATGGAATAGGGTGGATATTTCACCGCACTTATTACATGCGTTTGTGAAATTCTCGGGGAACATCTTCGATAGCCTGAGGATGTTGGATAGGTGTTCGTCTGTATTTGTCTAAGAGACTGATGCTCTGCAGCTGTTAAGCTTTTATCTGGTGGAGGAAAGAGAGCTCTGACTTTTCTTTGAATGTTGAGTCGCTCACCGAAGGTATTTGGGAGAGGGGTGAGTAAGCTAAGACTACTGGCTGAGCGGTTAGTAAGTTCTCGCGCAGCTTGGTCTGCTCTCTCATTACCCTCAAGCTCCTCATGTCCCGGTGTCCAAATGATATTTTGGAACTTTGTGATATTTACAGGTAAAATTTTTGTGAGCCTTTTGTGGATTCGGCCATTTATAATGTTTTGTACGGCTTTCTTAGAGTCCGTAATTATTTGGAGGCTTTTTCCTTTGAATTCTCCATACCTTACGGCCAATAGAAGGGCGGCAGTTTCGGCCTCCTCTGTGCTGGTGTTCGTTAATGTGAGACAGTCCCTGATTACTCCTTCTTGGTCGACGATGACTAGGGAAGCATTGGTGTTGTCGTAAAAGCCAGCGTCTGTATATACAACGTTTGGGTTTTTTTCCAACTTTCTGCGTAGGAAATTGACCCTGGCTTTCCTTCTGTCTTCATGTAAGTGGGGGTCCATGTTTCTTGAAATGGGGAGCGCTTTCAATTTCTCTCTGGCGGCGTTGCTTAGGTCTTCTTTGTCGATAATTGATTGTACATCTAACCTGGAGCCTACTCTTTGCAGAATGGCCCTGCCAGTTCTTGTCTTTCGCAGCCTTTCCTTTTGTGAAACAAGGGTAGCTTCACAAATTTCTTCAAAAGTGTTAGACACGCCGAGATTCGTGAGTTTTTCATTTGCCGTGTAGTTGGGAAGACCGAGGGCCGCTTTGTATGCAGCACGCAATATAACGTTGGCCTGTTCCTTTTCCTGCCTGTTTAGAGAGTGAAAAGGCAGACTGTAAGCAACCCTGCTTACTACTAAGGCCTGCATGATACGCAAAGTTTCTTCTTCTTTCAGCCCTGCTCTCTTTTTGGTTATCCTCCTAACTATCTTGGCAATTTGCAGCGTTGATTTTTTAATTTTTGCAATTGTAAAGTTTGCTCTGCCATTGCTTTGAACAATCATCCCAAGGATTCTTAATTTATCTGTCTCTGCTACTTCGTGGTCCCCAACCTTGATTTTTACCTCCCCTGGGCTCCTATATCTGGCGTCGTGGACTCTGATAACTTCGGATTTTTCTGGTGTGCACTCTAGGCCGTTATCCCTTGCCAACTTTTCCACCCAGTTCGTGGCTTCTTGGAGTGCCTGTTCCTTTTGAGCCAGGGAGCCTTTAGTGGCCCAGATGGTTATGTCGTCGACGTACAATATGGAACCTATGTCGGGGATGTCTTGGAGTTTCTTTGCTATGTTACTCATTGTAATATTAAAAAGCAAGGGGGAGATAATAGATCCTTGTGGTGTTCCTTTGTTTGGCATTTTGAAGGCGTCGGAGCGAACGTCTCCAATCCCAATGGATGCTGTGCGGTCATATAAGAAGGCTTTGACGTAGTTGTATGTCCTCACTCCGCAATGTAATTCGTTGAGTGCTTGTAGAATGGCCCTGTGGGACACATGATCAAAGGCTCCCTTTAAATCTAAAGCCAAGATAAGGTGTTCGCCTCCTCTTGGGATGTTCTGTAGCACTTCTTTGAGGATTAGAAATGCATCCTGCGTGGAGATGCCCTTTCTGAAGCCCAACATGGTGTGTGGTACAAGGTTGTTGTCCTCGATGAAGTTTGACAGTCTGTTCATAACGACTCTTTCGAATATTTTTCCCACACATGATGTCAAAGATATAGGTCTCAGTGCGTCGATTCCTGGCTTTTTTCCTCGTTTCGGTATTGTTATGACATATGAGTGCTTCCAATCGGGAGGGACTTCGCCCTTGAACCATAGATTATTGTTAATATATTCTGTTAGTTCTACTTGTCTGCCACCGAGGTTCCTGATCATCGCATTTGTTATACCATCGGATCCTGGGGCGCTGTTCTTTTTGGCAGCCATAATGGCGCTGCAAACCTCCTCCTTGGTGATGTCTTGGTCCAGAAGTTGGTTTGGTTTTCCCCTGTACACTTCACTGTAGGGCTCTGGGACCTGTTTGCCTTTCAGTTTTTTCTTTAAGGCTTCAATGAGGTCCTCGTTGCTACCTTCAAATGTATGGGCTATCCGTTTGAGCATGTGGTTGCTTTCCATCCTTGTTGCAAGGGGGTCTAGCATGCTTCTAAGGATCGCCCATTTTTTTGAGGTGCTCAACGTTCCTTGCAGTGATTCACAAAAATGGTTTCAATTTTGTCTTGCTAAGACATCGGCATATTCTCTCGCTTTCTTAGTGATTTCTGCAATCCTTCTTTTTAGCTTTCGGTTTCTCTTTTGCCTCTTCCACCTTCTCGTCAGGCTATTTCTTGCTTCCCATAGGTGCGCCAGATGGGAGTCGATATTTGGAGTCTGCGTTGAAGTTTTTAAAAATGCTGTGGAACGTTTGTACTTTTCTTTCACGTTGGCACACCATTCCCTGATGGAAGTTACTTCCTCCGGATTGCTGTCACCACTCAAGTATTTCCTGAACTTTTTCCAATCGGTAATCCTAACTGTCCCGAGACGCCTCCGAAATTGGACAGTCCGGATTGAGATACTAATTATCGAATGATCACTGCCCAAATTCTCTCCTAAATTTGTCCACACGACGTCTTCTTCCTCCTTTACGAAGGTTAAATCGGGGCATGTATCCCTTGCATTTTCTCCGCCAGTTCTGGTTGGTTGATTAGGGTCACTGACGAGAGTTAGGTTGCAGATCTCCGCTGCGGTAATAATATTGTTTCCCTTTCTCGAGTTACGTTTATAGCCCCATTCTCTATGGGGAGCATTGAAGTCACCTAGTACGATGACCTGATTGCCCTTTGATTTCTTGATAGCTTCCTGGAATAGATCCTCGAATCTTTCATCACTTTTTCGCGGGGGGCTGTAAATGTTCAGCACAAAAGTGCTTTTCTTCCCTCTTTTCGTTGGGACTATCTCTATGAGAATGGCGTGAGAAGTGGCTGTCTCGAGCGCGTGTTGTATGGTTGTTATGTCCTTTCTGACGAGAGTAGCTATGCGGGTTTCTTCTTGTCCTTTAATTGTATTGTAGCCCAGCAGCCTGGCGTTGTTGCCTGCTTCCTGAAGACATATGACATCAGGTTGGATTGGTGCTGTTTCTATGTATTTTTCTAAACTGTGTTGTTTACGTAGTAGACTTCTGCAATTCCACTGCCAGATTTCAAGGTGATTCTTAGTAGTTGACATCCCTTTATTCTTCATCGCTAAAGCTGAAATCAGAGTCACTTTCATCCTTTTCTAGGATCTGCTGTTTTTCTTTCCTTGGATGTCCCGGCATTTCTAGTTCTCTTACCGTCAGTGTTTCTTATTTTATTTGCATCTACTTGTCTCTGTAGTATGTCGAAACGGTTGTTCATTACCTCGAGCATTTGAGCTAGGAAGAGCCCAATACCACTGGGGTCATTTAAGAGACCTTCCGGGACCGAGGGCTGAGGTATGGGTGGGGGCTGAGTTTGAGGGAAGGGCATGCGGTTTTTGGATTGTGACTGATGGTTCTCGCGTATTATTTGCCTGGGGAGTGGCCGTAGTTGTTTTTTGAGGTCTGCAATCTCTGCGTTCTGTTTGTCAATTTGTGCTTTGAGCTCCTCAATTAATCGATCTTGCTCTGATTTGTGTGTGTCAACTTTCGTATTGGTGTTAGCCAGGGAGGCAGCGACCGTAGACCAGCTCACCTTGGGGGGTTTCTTGGTTTCTGCGCCTCTGGAGTCTTTAGGCTTAACCGTCTTTGTATCCTCTTTCTTCTTTGAGGTGCTGGGGGACTTGTGTTGGGACGTCACCCTGGACTGGGATCTGTCTCTTCCCTCTTTCTGCTCGTCCAAGTCCGGCCACTCGGTGCTGAACCACCTGCGACGTTGTTGTTTGCGGTCCTTGGTGTCGTCTCTTCTTGACTTCCTTTGATTTTGGTTACCCTGCGGTATCCTTGCTTTCCTGAGCTTCAGTGGACATTCTTTCGAGCCAGTAGGATGTTGTTCGTTGCACAGCACGCACCTTGGCTGACACGGGTGACAGTCTTCTGGGTTTTCAAGAGCACAGTTCGGGCACTTCTTGACTGCTGGGGTGGGGCACACATCAGATCGGTGTCCGGGTGTCATGCATATGTAACACACTTGCCTGGTGGGTCTGTACAAATAGCAGGGCATTTCTCCGCCGTAGAAGTACACCACTTTTGGCACGGTGTTGCCTTCGAAGGTAATCAAAGCAGTCTTCGATTTTCCTAGCATGCGGGCTTGTATAATTTTGGTGTTGTGGGTACGGATACGTAATCCGTCCATGAGTTCTGATGGAGTCGTGTCTTGCGGAAAACCATGCACAACTCCTTTCACCTCTTCTTCCGAAAAGGCTACGTAAGTCACTACCTCGTGTGAGGTGCCTCTTATGTTGATGCGGGAGATTTTTCGCAGCGCGTTCGCCGCTTCCGTGTCTGGCGTGCTCATTATTAGAATATTTGAGCCAAGACGCGGGCGCACGACAAACTTGTGCAGATATTTTTCCCCTTGCTCGCACGCTTCAGCAATGGCTTTCGTTATTTCGATGGTGCTGTAGTCTTTGAGCGAGAGGCCCTTACGCGGCTTCATGACTATTTTGACGTCATCCCTCGGCAGCGGTGGGAGTCGCCGGCGTTGAAGACGTTGCATTTCATTTTCAGGTTTTGAAAAAGGCTTACTTGACAGCGAGGCCTTTCCGCTCTCTTTCACTGTCAACTCTGCTTTCTTTTCCTTGTTCAACCTCTGTTTTTCTCTTCTGCTGAGGGCTTGTATCCATCCCACATCGTCGTTGGCGTCCATGGTGCCGGTGTCCAAGGTCGGCTGGCCAGCAGCGTCGCCATGCTGGTTCGACGCAGAAGGCACTTCGCTGTCACATTCTTCCATTTCGCTGTCTTGACATCGCTCACCTGAGGTGCGCGTACTGCCTTGGGATTCTTGCCGGGATGTTCCGGAGCTTTTCGGGGATTTCTTCATGGCTGCCGAAGTCCTGGGCTGTGCGGCGAGCAGCCGCGGCCGCCGCTGCCTCGGTCAGCGTTAGGCTTATCGCGGTCGCCGGGCACCGGTCCGCTTCTGATGGACGTAAAATGAAAAATAATTCACTCACAGTCCAAAGGGTGGTATCCGCGGGTTCCGCTTGATGTTAGCAGTCCGTCACACAAGAAACGTTTGTGTGCCTTGCGAATTTCCAGGGGGAAAAGAGATTTTGCACGGGACCCACACGGAGCCCATTCGAACACTCTAGCCCCCTAGCGGCCGTTCCAACAAATTGTGAGTGCTACCTGCAAACGGTGGAGAACTTAATTTAACTGAGCAAACTTTCATTGCATTCAGCAAAGGAGAAGTTAAAGGGAAGGAGAACACGCAGGGGTGTTAGGGCTGGAGAGGAGATGGTGTTACATTGCAGGGGTTGCAGAAGGCAGTCGTCTTTGACTGATTGATTGTAGGGTTTAACGCGCCGACGCAACGCAGGCGTTGAGGCGCGCCACTGTCGAGGGCTATGGATTAATTTTGACCACATGGGGATCTTTAATGTGCGCCGAAATCTCGAACACACAGACGTTTTTGCTGCAGTCGTCTTTCGAACACATATTTTGTGGAGTGGGTGAATACGTGGGTAATTTTTTTAATGTTGCATTGGCGATCTTTGCGGCCCAGTGGCCATGTTGCTTCCCATATACCATGTAAAACGCGACATAATTATTATGCCATCTAGACTCGAGCATACTGCTCTGAAATATCCTGACCAGATTTTACATTTTAGCCGACCAGCTGTCAAGATAATTCTTTCCCGGCAACTTATCAGGACTAGCGCCCAGTAAAGTACTGAAGAAAAAATACCAAAAACTAGAAAAGTTTGGTGTCAAAGGCCCCCCGATAAGATGAGCATGTATCTGCATAGTGATCATGTTTTCAAATGTGGGGCACGGATGCAGCAGGGACGCTATTTATTGTTATGCGCTCAAGCTTACGAATGGCCGCCGCTTCCCCGCAAAACGTATTTCAGTGTGGTGGGCAGGACAAGGGGGCTCAGTATATCAAAATGCCACCACGTGCACCATTTGAAGTTTGGAAGCTAATAACGAGACTCCTCGTGGAGGGGCTGCAACAGCGATTCATATGCCAATGGACGGGACGATCAAAAACCGCGGTGATCCGAATAATGCGTGCCTTTCGCGATGAAGGAAGGATTGCGGATGTCCAGAGGCCTGGCCGACCAAGGGTCACACAGCATACCGAGGATGAACTCCTCGTTGCGGCAGTTGTCGCAGACCCCTTTCTCAATGTTAGTGAAATCCGTGACGAGTTCTCTGTGGAAGTGTCCATGTCGACAAAACGCCGGCGTTTGAAGGAAGCCGGGCTTTCAAACTGTGTGGCTGCACAAAAACCTTTCCTGGCTGGCGACAATGTCAGCAGCGGCTGGAATTTGCACAGGAGCACGAGCATTGGAGCCAAGAAGAACGGGGCACTGTCTTTTTTCCTGACGAATCCACCTTTTGTACTCGCTGGGATCAGCGGCGGCTGGTATGGAAGCCCTTGAATTCGAAGTAACCGCTGCTCTCTCTTTCTCATGTCCGCATGGTTTGCTTGTTCGGAAATGGCGAAAGCTCTCCCGGCTTTCACCAACCAATTGCATGTTTTACGAAAAAATATTAAATCTCGTTCCATCGATTGTGATTGGTATCTACTGAACCAGCGCCGAGCCGCAGTTGCAACAATTTTCTTCAATGGCAATCTCTCTCCGTATATTTCGTTATAATGACAACAAACTAATTCTCCAGCGTTTACAACTTCACTACCCAAATACGACACGTAAAGGAAACTCGGCATATCAGTATAGTCGTCTTATCAGCAAATTTTCATTTAATTGGTTTTTGAATACATATTATAACACATGAGTTAAAGCCGTTTTCTTTAAGAATATTCCCGCCTCAGATTTCCATGCCTCGCTGCGCAACAGGCTGTGTGGGAAGGCCAGCTTACAAACACCAAGCTTCCGCCGATCTTCATAAAGTCGGCTTTACCTGTAAACACAGATGCATTGCTGGGAACTCCGGAGGGAGCGCAAAACGATACGACAGGCTGTAGTCAAGCCCAGCCAAAAACAGCGCCGCTGTTACAAATACCAAGGTGGGAGAGCATCTGGGATACAATTTTGTCACCGCGAGATGGGCAAGATTAGTTATCTGTCACAGCAGGGCAGAGCGAGCAACGCATCCTCACCCTCTTTTTCGGTTGCTGAAGCGTGTACGAGCAAGACGAGTTGAGCAAAGAAAGCGCCCCCTGGCGCCAGGCTCTGAATGTGATAAGAGCTGCCGTTTGAAGCGAAGGAAAAGACAGGCTATCGAGCGTGGTTGGACACGCACGCGCACATCGATGTCTCGACACCAGAAGTGCAACGTCAGTTGTCGCGGCAATGCATTTTGCCTCGCGCTCGCTTGCCCCGGCCTATTTTGACGCGGGGTGTACAACCTCCCCACTGAGCGGACCGTTCTTGGCTCTCATATTCTTGAACCACGTAAACAGGTCTTCCTCCAGTTTCTCGTGCAAAATATGTGTCTTTGAGGTTACTTTTCTTTGACGCAATTCTAGAAGAATTGACATGGATGATGGCATCATTTCCCTTCAACATTGTGGGAAGCGTGCTGGCCAGGACGCCATGCACCACGGGATTGTTGAGTAATTTATCACGTAAAGTTCCTTGAAAACAAATGCCTCTTTTTTCTGACGTGGCGCAATCATGTTCCTGGTGTTCTGTCCGAACACATTCGAAATTTCTCATTTTTATATCTATGTCTGTTGCTCGAAATTCTTCGTAAAATAGGGTGATGGCGGGGAATCTATTTCGTTAATTCGAGTTCGTAAAAGCATTAATCAGAATTTGTTCGTTGGATCGAGTTTTGAATGTACTGTATTACCGCGACTAAATCTAGTACGTGGTACAACTACAAACAATGCTGCTCCACAGCTGAAGCAGCAGCGGTTATTGTGTGCTATACATTTTTCATTTTTATTTGCATTTTGGTTACAAAACAAACGAGAGCAAAGGCAGAAACAAACAAAGGTTTGCCATAACTTGAAAGAAGCAGCAGAACTTAACTGCATTCTGCTCCACGCAATAAAGTTTGCTCAGCTAGGAACATCTTGCATCTTTTTGTTTGGTTTTCGAACTACTTTTGGAAAGAAATGACTCCAGGACGTTGCATTAGAAAGTATGCCCCAATTTTATGTTGATTTGGCTGGTGAAAACGAAGTTATCAACTTTCCTAAGTAATTACGCCCACCACCAACAGCAACAAAAAGTACGAGTGGCAAGAATAAACATGCCGTGTTATCCTAGCAATTAATATAGCACTCACCTCGAAGAGAAAAAAACAATATTTCACATAAACCCTGCAAAAAGCCCTGTACCGCACATAAGCTCCCGCTCAGCGGCTTTAATGTGGCATTTCTCAAACGCCTCCTTGCTTTCTGGCAGCTTAAAATGCGGATGTATTTAGCCGTGTTGCAAACCCCATGTTGGCGGTAGCGCAACACAAGCCTTGCCTTGTCTAAGGAACTGCGGTATTAGCTACAATTTCCAGAGCTCAGAACGCGTGCCCGCCGGGTCGTGGCAGACACGCGTAGCACGGAGAACGGCCAGAACGGCCGCCCGCGCTGACGGCGCCCCAGACCACAGCGCCGCCGCGCGGCATTCACGCGAGCGGGGGCCAGCTTTCCCTGGCCGGTCATCACACCTTCCCATTCTAGACACCCTAATGGGTGTTCATGGGATGACTCCCTTTGTGGCTTGGGCTTGGCATGACAACTGGATTGCATTAACACGTTTACGAGGTACAAGGAAGCCAAAATCCTCCCGTTTCTGTGGTAGCCATGTTCAGTGAAACAGCAGGCAATGCGTGATCGCACCTGACGTTGCTGACCATTGCAGTCGAAGGACGTATGACTGAGCGAGTAATATGCCGCCGCGAAATTTGTAGAAGAAACAAAACGTACTTCGACGAAGACAAAATACGGCAGATACGGGCGCTTGTATGCGCCCTATCTTGTCATCGTCCACGGCTGTTAAACGCCACGTTTTCAGATTTCTTGTTAAACTAGCTGGCGGTCCCGGTGCACCGGTTCACCACCGGTTCACCGTTTCACCGCGTTTCATAGGCACGCTCAAAAAACTTTCCAAACTCTTCAAACAACTTATTTCTTGAAATAATGGTAAAATCAGTCTCTAATCAGTTACTCCCCAAATATCAACATTGTAACTACAACCTTGGCCTGCGGAATAGCAGGCACAACCGTTCCGGAAAAGTTACCCTGTACGTCTTTTTTCCTTATTTTTAAAACAGCCTGTTTTTATTTTCCCCCTACATAATTCCACACTATTCTTCGCGTATTTGTGGCACTTTGTTTAAATTTGCCGTCACTAAAACGTTTCAATCCAAGCCAATGATGAAAGTAAGGCGAGCGCGATGTATATGGCGGCCCATGACGACACAGACGACCTTGATGTGAGCCGCATAGACGCTAGCGACAGATTCCTCTCTAGTGTATACTGTAAGAAACAATGATATCGGCGCGGCGATGCACGTGGTGCGTTGCTAATGCTAAGGCACAGCAGCGGTCAAATTGTTGTACACTGCGAAACTCGGCGCTACTAGGTCAGTAAAGCTTTAAAATGCGACCTTCTTGTGAAGTGTCAACGCGAACGGAGGAGCGGTTCACTTGGGGAAAAATTTTAAAGGCGCTCATTTATCGATGTAACACCCTGTACAAAGCATGGCTGCTTTAAACGGATAGGTATCGTCAACCTTCAGATGCCCACGACCCAAGCCACAAGCGTCAAAAAACTTGTAGAGAGCGCCACTCACCTGTTCGACTTCATCGTCGGAAAAGTGAAGCTTGCCTGTAACATCCTTTATCCTGGGCGCCTTGCCCAGCTTGAAGAGGTAGAGGCTGAGAGTGTGCAGGCAGTAGATGACCTTGGGCAAGTTTTTCTTTTCGTAGAGGTCGAATGGGTCCGGGAAGAAGTATTCGGGGAAGCCGATGGAGCGCATCGCCTTCAGCCAGTGGTTGATGTTGTCCGTGTGTCGGAAGCACAAACCGCGCTCCCGGTGCACGCTCTGGTCGGCGTCGTATATCTTGCACAGGGGAACCTCGTCCGGCTCGAAGAAGTGTGACAGCCGCGCCAGGTAGACGCCGTTGCGCAGCGACTCCTCGAGCCGCGTCGCCGACGGCAGCTCTTCCTCGATGCACGACGAGAGCCACAGGCGGGTCTCCTCCAGGTGGCACAGGTACAGGTAGGCCAACCGAAGCTGCCGCCTCTCGTCCATCTCGTCGGACGACGGCCGTGACTCGTCCTCCACGTCCTCCACCACCGACGACATGCCTCGGAGACGTGCGCTCCTCGGTTCCAGCGCTGAAGTTGTCACGGGCACCGAGCGGTCAGCGCAACGGCCGAGCGACGGGCCCTCGCGAAGCACTGCAGAAAGACGACGAAGAAATGGCACCCGGCGAGAGCTGCCGCAACTGGCGATTGGAAGACACCGTTCGATCTCGTATTCGATGGCAGGGTCGGCCGCACCAAACGCAATGAGTCAGGTCTTCGGCTGGGCTTCTTTGCTTCGATCTGTTCCGCCCCGTTCATCGGATGATGTGTGGCTGGAACTATTTTTCTTCACCCTCTCTCACGGGAACATCCGTGTGCAAGATTGTGGCCAGTGATGCCTTGCCCAATGGCGGGCTTTCTTTGGAAGCACGCTCGCTCACGTGACGTGCCCTGCCCTGCCGCAGACTTCTTGACCCTAAAGTAGTGGCTCGTGCCCCTAAAATTGGTATGGGCCGGGGCTTGAGAACGGCTATTTATTTAGTTGAATAATGCAGGGATAAATATAAAAGTCAAAAAAAAGAAAAAATAACATGTTTCATTCCTTAGGGGCGCGGAGACATAATGAAAAGGTTGTTTTAAGAAAGGACTATTCCGGCGGCCGAAACACAAGCGCGAAGCAAAAAGTAAATTTCTTTTCTTCCTAGGTTGCTGGCGCCTAATGAGAGAAGAAAAGCGGTGGGCACGCCTGAGGGGAGCCCGATACGCCTGGCCGCCAGTACTACCTCGAGATTCGCGAGGCATCACGCATGCGCAGTCCGTGCCCATCGAGGCTGTGCTTTCAGCGCGCGCATCGTGTCATCTGAGTGTGTGCTTGTAATCTGCTAACCGCATGTAGCTTGTAGGAGCGTAGCTGCCAGCTGCTGTATGAATGAGTGGGAACTAGGGTAGGCAAGAAAATGTTGCTCAGTGAGCAATTATGCGCTCCAGTACACATGAAGGGGTACGTAACACGCCAATTTTCTGCAAGCAGAGATAACAGGGGTTGTTAAGATCAGGCAGTTTTTTGTTAGTGTGAGCTGAAACAATGTTAAATATACGTGGGGTTGTTTGTTTTCAGGTTGTATATATTAGGGGAATGAGGGGGGGTGAAATTTGGGGGCTATTTTTCAAACTTAAAATGGGGGAGAAATCGGGTTTTTTTTGTAATACGCCATTACGAAATTTGGGTTTTTTTTTAGCTTAAATATACATATGCACTATGCAATACACTCAATTGTTTTATGAGACTGTATTACGTGCATCATAACTCTAACGCGTGAAAATTGGTGTTTGAAGCTGGTAATCGGGGGGACCTCAGGGTTTTCTACCTAATCATCTCGTAAATTTGGTGTTTCTTTGGAAATTAATCAGTATTGATCACAATAAATGGCATTGCTAACTTCTAAAAATAAAATAGTTTGTTCTCAAAGAGGTGGTCAGCGATGTTTTACAGATCCTTGCTTACGTACATTATCATCTGCAAGCGCAACATGTCGGTCTTCATTCGCGACATACCCGACCATTGAACGTATCTGAGATGGGAGAAAGTCATCTCGACATCACAGCTTCCGTTCGCTAGGCCCAACATTGTCAGTGCAGCGCTTGCTGGCCTGCGGTAGCGAGAGATAGAGTCACGACGGTCCGCAATGAGCTCGAAAGCTGTGTTTGTGGGGCTTGCTTCCGGCAAATAATGGTTGAGAACGACGGACCCTCAGGCCGCAGTTGTGCATATCGCTAATATGAAAAGATTCACTCGGGGAGAAACCGGGTTTAATCCGATAGTCGGAATGTAAAAATCCTGGTTTTACCCGAAAACGAACAACCCTAAATATGAAAAGAGGATTGTATTCACGCAATTTAGTGTCTATTAGCGCGACAGTAGGGACCGTACAGCAACTGCTATCCATAATGTCCTCATTAACTGCAGCTATACTGCTTCCGTACGAGATGATAGTAATTCGAATTACAGGGCTGAAACTGATGCCCTAACGCCTCTGAAGAGCTCCAGTTCGCATTGACTGCGCCACACACCGAGTCTCAGTGGCAGAATAAATATGCCTACGGGCTATGATAGTTTTCAAGAGGTCCCATACATTTCAACTAAGGTTGAGGCAGGGACCCTTAGGACACTATGAAGACAGTTGCTGCCCCAGGTAATGCCATACTCTCCCGGACGCGTTAACCGGCGAATGGCCCTGTTTTTAAGAGGAAGTTGCCATCAGGGAATATAAACCTCTGGTTTAAGGTCCCAGCACAACACCCAGTGGGTCACAGCACTGCATTGATATTAAAACACACAACGCGGTAGTTAGTACCGAGGCCATTCCGCGCCTGTCAGGCGCTTAGTTGTTACACGAGAAGAGAGAGAGAGAATAAACGTTTATTTAAAACAACAGGTGGGATTGTACTGAGGCTTGAGGAAGGCGTCCTCAGTCCAAGATGAATTGAGCGCGGGCAGCGTCGACAGCCCTGTTAGCCAGCCGAAGCTGGTCGTCCCGGCCGGTACTCGTCAAGGTGCTCTCCCAAAGCTCGGCAGTAGAGAGTTGCAGGTTCGGGGAATTATTGGGGACTGGTCACACCCGCCGACCATACAGCGTAGCGTTCCGGGTATCCGCAAAATCGGCAAAGCGGGGAGTTCTGGCGGTTAAAAAGGTGGAGCCGAATAGGATGGGGGAATGGATTCGTCTAAAGAGCACGTAAATGACGTTGGTGCTCTGGCATTGACCAGGTTACCAACTAGGCACTCATCAACCTCGATGACGATTCCGTAATTGAACTTATGGCATAACTCAACAACGTGTGGCCGGGTGGTATACAACCAGAGGAATGGAAAAGTGCGGAGGTTCGCTTTATGCCAAAACCGGGAGAACAACTATCTACTGAGAATTTAAGGCCAACATCCCTCACGTCGTGCGTCAGCAAGTTACTCGAGCATGTAATTCTTAACCGCTTGCAACCCTATCTTGAAGACTCGGGCCTAGTCCCAACAACGATGGTGGTGTTCCGTCCTCCCCTCTCAACCCAAGATATCCTCCTCCAGGTTAAGGAAGAAGTCATAATACCAGCTACCCGCAATGCCCCAAAGGCCATCCTGGGACTTTACCTCACGGGTGCTTTTGACAACGTGCGGCACACAAAGAGCCTGCAGAACCTCCGCGCACATGGCTGCGGCGGGCGCGCATTCAGATACGGTAGAGACGTCCTTTCCAGCACGAAAGCTACCATCAAATGGGTCATACGTCTTCAAAACCGTTCCTCGTGGAAGGTCGCGGTACCCTTCAGTGAGCAGTGCTCTCTCCCCTGCTCATTAACATTTCCCTCATTGGGCTGCCGCCTTTAAGGACCCTTAGCCGCCTCTCCTCAACAACATCCCGGGGATCAGGCATGGCCTATTCGAGGATGACATAACCATCTGGACATCCACGGGGTAAATTGGAGCAATGCAGGATCGCTTGCCACAAGCAGCGGATGTGGTAAGCGAGTATGCCAAGTCGGGCGCCGTTTCTCAAGTTCGTTTCCGGCAATCCTGTATAATTACTCTCCTCCTGCGTTAAAACCACGCAGTACCGATATGTCACGCTTTGCTGCGCCTTAAAGGGACACTGAAGTGGTATGTAAACATTGCGGGATTACTTGCGCAAATTGTAGTCCGGAGTCCCTAGGCCATGTTTCGACCACTCTGGGCGCGTTTACACGATTTTATTTAGCAGAAAAATTATTCGAAAATGCTGTCCTCCTCTCTTTACGCTCGCCCATTTTCTGCGGCGTTTTCGTGTGACGTCGCGAGGAGCCGAGCTCGCAGTTGGCTGCGCTACTGCACGGCTCCCCTGCCTCGAGACAGAGTCAGTAGGCCCAGCGTTTCGTCCGCCGGCCGCCGACGGGTCATCGCAATTCGTTCGCTCAGTTGAAACAAAGCCAGGACACGTTTGTGAATGGAAGAATCTGCCATTCTATACTTGGTTAGTTCGTACACTGTATCTAGCTCCAAGTCAAGGTCGCTTCACACAAGCGCTGCACAAGCGCACATGCGACGCTTCGCTGACTGGTACGCCCCTCTTGAAGGAGGGAGAAGAGTCAGCGAAGTCAATATAGGTACTAAGGAAATAAAATCAACTGATTTTTTTTACCGTACAGCGTAAGACTATGGTGCGGGAAGCACTTTTTTGCGCTGGGCGAACAAGCACAGCGGTCAGCAGCACGACTACGCATCTGCGAACGCTTTTCCGTCTAAAAAATGCAATTGCTAGACGTGAAATATTGTGGAAACTTGGGGGATGCTTACTGCACGAGCACAAAACAACAAATAGTCACCTAAGCTGCTTGAAATGCCAAAACTAAATGAAAGTGTAAATTGGTTATACCATATATAGCTTATATTTCCAAGGTCAGCGGAGCTCACCCCGTGGCCTAGTGGTATCGAGCGCTAGGTATGTCACCGCAAGTGTTTTGCAAGTCGCGAGTTCGAATCCCCCGCGGGTACATTCTATTTTTTTATAAGTCAACTTTTTCGTTTTCCGCCGATGTTTTCTATACAGAGTGCACCTTTTTTGGGGCCGCAACGTTCATGGCTCAACGAACTGGTTCACAAAACGCGCGCAGTCTGGCACTGGCGCGCTAGCGAGTCCTCGTTGGCGTGCGGTTGCCATAAGCACCGACTGCTTGAGGGCAGTGGGCACAGGCCAGAATGAACAGACCCTTGGCCTGGTGCGAACACGCTTTTTACGATACAGGCATGAGTGAGGCAAGCTCCAAATATGGGGGGAAAGCGCATGGCATTTGGGCGTCTGCGGGTACGCGGATGGCGTTCATGCACTGCGTAGGCCTCGGCTAGTGAATGCTACGATTCCAAGCCGTCCTGGGAGGCTTATCTTATGAATTTTACGGCTGACAACATGGCAGGAGCGCGGTACAATGATTACTGAGTTATTGAGAATGCCCATCCAACAACGCCACCGGTTGTGTTTTACAGAACCGAAACCGAAACCGAAACTTGTTTGCTTGCTCACCTTGGGCATCGTCCAATCACGGTGCTCCCTCCTCCCACCGTCACAGCTTTAGTTGGTGCGGCCGCCGCTAACCACGCATGTTAGTTTTTCTTCTTTCGCGCTTTGTAAAATAATTACCGATTTGTCAACCGGATAAACGATGAAAAGTGTGCTAATTTGAGCCAGTCTACGCAGTGCAAGGAAAAACGGGAGCTTGACAAATTCACTTCAGTGTCCCTTTAAACTTATTTATTTCAAAATGTGGCCGTCCCCCGTGTTAGCCGCCAGTGACCATGACGGGCTTCCCTCCAAAACCTGCCCGCACACGAATCCTATCGGCTCACTGCCTCTTTTTAATCACGTAGCGTTTTTCAACAGAGCGCACGCAAGGTGCGGCCTGCCGCGTCGCCCGGATTTCAACTGGCGAGGGCGTGAGTGTCGGTGTTTACGTTTGCCGCCGCTTGACTCCCTCGTGGCGCTAGCGTTCGGGGACTGGTTCGGGACGCAGCGGGGCAGTCCCCGTAGGCGAGCGCTTGCGCCGGCTGAGAGACAGCCAGCTCACGGGTTTTAGAGATGTTGTTGTCATTCCTGGGCTACTCAACCGCAAAAACTGTCTGTCCGTATGTATGTATGTATGTATGTATGTATGTATGTATGTATGTATGTATGTATGTATGTATGTATGTATGTCTGCCAGTCTGTCGCTCGATCCAACCACCCGGCCGTGACTGAAGCAGCGAGCAGATAAAATAATTCTTCAATGAGATATAGGCAATACATTTTCAATCTAACCAATCTAAAAAGATGCCCCATATCCAACAACCTTGTTAAAAAAGATAATATTCAACAAAAAGATGATAACCACCGGTTAGCTTTGTCTGATAAAGTCTCACACACAGCGCGTAAACCACGTTGCACAGTTTAAAGCCGCAAGTCGATTAGTTACAGTTCAAGCGGCAGGTATTTGGTGGGACTTTATTCGTCCAAAATTTCAAAAATGTCACCTCTTCTCGGGAAACGCGGTGTCGACACACGGGAGAGCGATGAATATTTGCCGGCGACGGATTGAAGCTTGCCTTAAAGACACTTCTTTGCAGAAACATGTTGGCCGGGCGGAAACGAGGACACGCGATAGGATGGTTGAAAAAGGATTTGAAAAGAATAGACATTTTGCTATGCGTGTCTTTTGATACACTTATACTGCCTCGATCATGTCCTGCCGCACATAGAGATATGGGTTGTTTCATTTTCGCAGGCATGACAATGCCTTTAAACTCGCTACTGAAAACTTGATTACACAGGTTGTATAGAAAGAAAAATAAATGCACCGTGCTGTGTTCAAGAGACAGTGCGTACGGTCCACTCTCCTAGCTGCTAAGCATTTTTCAAACTTTGCGATGAGAACTAGCGCTAGGTACATTTCCTCCGTTATTTCATCGCCGATTCAAACCCATATGCATTTATCCCTGAAGCTAACGGCCGGGCTCCTGGAGCAGCACCAGTATGTTCTCAAATTAGCGCGCTCAAAAGACGTTGCGGTAGTTTTGCTCTGTGAACATACTGCGCTTCAATTCTAATTATTTTCGTAGCGTAGGAAAATTTTCACATACGTTAGCACATCAGCTTTCTTTTTTGAGTACCCAAGCATAATCTCTACGTAATGCAAGATGTGTAATGCCTTGTATCTTCACAAAAAATGCGTAATTCCCGCAAATAGAACTATTAATAATTATGATATTCAAGATGTAGATTGTTGGTTTAAAATGGCAAAGAAAGGAAGAAAATGTGAAATGGAAAAGCGGTGTTTGAATGCTTACGCATTATTAGGCAATTTTTGAAATTTCTGTACAATTTCGCTTTTTTCTTTTGTGTCGGGGCAAAAATTTAGCTTGCCGAGCTCGCCAAATGTTTTTTTAATTTTTTGTCGACCCGGACATTCCATATGCTCTCCTTAATTTTTTTTCGAGGCTACAGGGAACAAGTAAAATATCAGTTATAAACTGGAATCGCTTTTCATTCAACTGTATATATATATATATATATATATATATATATATATATATATATATATATATATATATATATTGAAAGGGGGTTTATTGGCTGGTAGATGCAGACGGTCGCCGAGGTCCAGAACCACAGAGAGCGAGAGAGCCGACGAACGGTCACACCCAAAGCCGCGCAGACCGAGCTTCTTCTTCGTTCACACGAGCGGCTGGTTGTCTGCTAGCAACATGGCGATGTCCGGTGGCACATAGCCATTACAAGGGATTGTCCGCAGTTCCTAATTATAGCAGCCCGCGTTACCTCATTACAACTACCCCCCGGGGAATAAAGCGCCATCCTGGCGGGTCACGGGGCACACGACACTAGGGGATCATGATACGGCTTCAAACGCTGGACATGAACAGTCTCTTTCCCACGGCGACGGAGGTCTGAGGAAGGTGTCATGGGCTCTATGACGTAGTTCACCGGTGACGTCCGTTCGAGGACACGGTATTGTCCATGAAACCGAGAAAGAAGCTTGGTACACAATCCTGGTGTGGTGGAGGGAATCCACAGCCACACCAGAGATCCTGGAGAATACGTCAGGTGGGTAGCTCTGTCGTCGTGCCGAGATTTTTGATGCAACTGATCTTCAGTCGTAAAAGACCTTGCGAGCTGGCGGCATTCTTCTGCGTACTTGGCAGCTTCAGAAGCTGGGGAGCACTCGGAGCGATCCGGTCGGTAGGGGAGAACCGTATCAAGGGTACATGACGGCTCGCGACCATACAGGAGGAAAAAGGGCGAGAAACCTGTTGTGGCCTGAATGGCTATATTGTACGCATAAGTCACGTAGGGCAGCACAAGGTCCCAGTCGTCGTGATCCGCTGAGATGTACATCGACAGCATGTCGCCGAGGGTGCGGTCGAAGCGCTCAGTGAGGCCGTTTGTCTGCGGATGGTACGCTGTACTTGTTCGATGGACAACACGGCACTCAGCGAGGAGGGCACGAATGACGTCTGACAGAAACACACGTCCTCTGTCGCTGAGGAGCTCACGAGGCGCCCCATGCAGCAGAATGAAGCGCCGTATGATGAAAGAGGCTTCGTCTCGGGCTGTGGCGGCAGGCAGAGCCGCAGTTTCGGCATAGCGCGTCAGGTGATCGACGGCGACGATAACCCATCGGTTGCCGGAGACTGTGTTGGGCAAAGGTCCCTACAGGTCTATACCAACACGGTCAAATGGTTTCTCCGGGCAAGGAAGCGGCTGCAGTGGACCCACCGAGCTGGAAGGCGAAGACTTTCGACTCTGGTAGGTAGTGCATGATCTAACGTACTTGCGCACAAAGGTGTACATGCCGCGCCAGTAATAGCGGAGACGGACACGGTGGTATGTTTTTAACAAGCCAGCGTGGGCACACGTGGGTTCGGCATGAAGCGATGCGCAAATGTCGGTGCGAAGGCGCCGAGGAATTACGAGCAGCCACTTCCGCCCTTCGTTGAGGTAATTCCGCCGGTAGAGCAACCCGTCACGAAGCGTGAAATGCATAGCTTGTCTGCGCAGGGCCCGAGGCTGTTCAGTACGGGAGACGTCTGAGAGCAAGGAGATGAGCGAAGCAATCCATGGGTCCTTGCGTTGTTCAGAGGGCATGTCAGTGAAAGAGAGAGGGGACACAACAGCGTCGTCAGGCAGGATGCAGGCATTCTTTGGTGACACTGGAGAACGGGATAAGGCATCAGCGTCGGAATGTTTGCGGCCAGACCGATATATGACGCGTATGTCGTACTCTTGTAGCCGTAAAGCCCAGCGAGCTAGCCGTCCAGACGGATCTTTTAGTGTGGACAACCAGCATAGCGCATGATGGTCTGTGACAACGTCGAAAGGGCGGCCGTACAAGTAAGGTCGGAACTTATCTAGTGCCCAAACTATGGCCAAACACTCTTTTTCCGTGACGGAGTAGTTTGCCTCAGCTTTTGTAAGGGTACGGCTAGCGTAGGCGACAACGTACTCGTCAAAGCCCGATTTTCGCTGAGCAAGCACAGCCCCAAGACCAACGCCGCTGGCATCAGTATGAACCTCAGTGGGGGCGTTCGGGTCGAAATGCCCCAGGATAGGTGGCGACGTAAGAAGCTTCCGCAATGTCGCGAACGCGTTTTCACAAGCAGGGCACCACGAAGTGAGGTCTTTAGAGGTACAGGACAGAAGCTGCGTCAATGGTGCAGCGATGGTCGCAAAGTTGCGGACGAAGCGCCTAAAGTAAGAACAGAGTCCGAGGAAGCTCCTGAGGGCCTTCATAGATGTCGGCTTCGGGAACTCCGCAACTGCCTTCAGCTTAGACGTGTCGGGTAGAACTCCATCCTTCGAAACGACGTGGCCCAAAATAGTGAGCTTGCGAGCGGCGAAGCGACATTTCTTGAGGTTGAGCTGCAGCTTTGCGTCAGCAAGACAAGTTAAAACTTGTTCTAATCGGCGTAGATGTGTCTCGAAATCCGGAGAAAAAACGACGATGTCGTCAAGGTAGCACAGGCATACTTTCCATTTTAGTTTGCGCAAAATGCTGTTCATCATGCGCTCGAAAGTGGCAGGCGCATTACAAAGGCCGAACGGCATCACATTAAACTCATACAGGACGTCAGGTGAAATAAAGCCGTCTTTGCGCGATCAGCCTCGGCCATAGGTACCTGCCAGTACCCGGAGCGCAAGTCGAGCGACGAGAAATATTCGGCACCCTGCAGACAGTCGAGGGCGTCATCTATGCGCGGGAGAGGGTAGACATCCTTTCTAGTTATCTTGTTGAGGCGCCGATAGTCGACGCAAAAGCGTATCGAACCATCCTTCTTGGTCACAAGGACTACGGGAGACGCCCAGGGACTGTTGGAGGGCCTAATGACGCCTCGCTCAAGCATCTCGTCCACGTTTTCATCAATGGTACGTCGTTCTTTGTGGGAAACGCGATAAGGTCGTTGTCGTAGCGGCGGGTGCGAGCCAGTGTCAATCGTGTGTTCGACTGTTGATGTTTGACTCAGCGGAGCTTTCAAGCAGTCAAAAGACAAGCGAAACCGATGGGGAAGGGCCAGCAGTTGATCTCGTTGGGTGGGCGTGAGATCTCCATCGATAGCCTGATTGAAAACGTCGGATGGTAAAACCCCTGCTTCGGATGTAGCACTCAATTCTGCGACATGAGTGATAATGGGAGTATCGTCGGGAACATCGATGACAGCACTTGGCTCGACAGGCTCAATCCACCCGATAGTCTCGCCCTGTAGCAGCGAAATTTCATCCGAGGACCAGTTATTAACAAGCATGCGGCTCGTACCAGCATGGGTCGTTAACAGAGCGGACGGCAGCGGAAGACGTCTCCGTCGGATGAAGAGATCGGACGGCGTAAAAAGCACGGTTGTGTCAGCAGTGCACGCACAGCACAGGGTCACGGAAACCGAGCAGTGCGGCGAAATTTTTGCATCGTCGCTGACGACCAATTTAGCAGCAGTTGCCTTATTATGGGGCGGGTCGCAATCTGGTGCAAGTTCAACTTCCGCACGCGCACAATCGATGACGGCGTGGTGACGAGCGAGAAAATCCCAACCCAATATGAGGTCATGCGAACAAGTAGGAAGCACGATGAACTCTACAATGTACAAAACATCCTGGATCGTCACTCGCGCCGTGCACGCTGCAGACGCATGGACGTGCTGTGCGTTTGCAGTACGTAGCGCAAAGCCATCCAACGGCGTCGTCACTTTTCTAAGGACACGGCAAAGGTCGGCATGAATAACTGAAACGGCAGCGCCCGTGTCGACTAACGCCAATGCACGTCGATCTTCCACAATTACGTCTATAACATTTGAGGGCTAAAAATGAGGCCTTGGACAGTTCGCTGGAAACGCAGTTCTTGCCTCCTGAACTGCGTCAACTAGTTTTCCTCTTCGGTAACGGTTGGTCGGCGGCGCATGGGAGAAAGAGACCGACGACGAGAGGAGGACGAGCGACGGGTAGCGAAAGTGCGGGAGTCAGAAGGTGCAGCGTTGAAGTCGGACCTGTAGGAGACTTCGCGTGGCGATTGGCTGTTAGGGCCATAAGTAGGGGCTCCTATATCGTCGTTGGTTGGCGTCAGGCGTCGGCGGCAATATCGGGCGACATGTCCGGCATAGCTGCAATTGAAACAGATGGGACGGTTGTCCCACGTTCGCCAGGCACTGCTGGATTGCGGCGGAGGCCGAGACAAGGGCGGTGGCCTCATCGGTACAGGGTGTTGGTAAGACATTGGGACCCGCTGGGGGGGGGACACCCACGGCGTCAGCGGACGTGACGATCGGTACCGGAGTCCTTGCGACGCTTTCGGCATACAGCAGCGGGGTGGTAAGGCCCAAGTTATGACGAGGAGGCGCAGTGGGAGTCGGCGAAATGGCGTCAGCAACTTGCTCTTGAATTACACTGCGGAGTGTTGGCGCCAAAGTAGACGAAGGCTCCGGGGTGTATGCCAGCAGGGAGAGCTGACGGGCGACTTCTTCCCGAACTATCTCCTTGATCTGCAACAGCAGAGAAGAGTTGTCGGGGTCACGGACCAAGCTCGCTATGGCGTCGTCTTGGACAGAGGTGCGTCGTATGCTCACTCGCTGTCCACGAAGCTCGTCGTAACTCTGGCAAAGGTTCACCAGTTCAGCAATGGAGCCCGGGCCTCTCGCCAAGAGCATCTGGAAGGCACCATCGTCGATGCCTTTCATGACGTGCTTGATTTTCTTAGGGTCTGTCATAGATGGATTCAGACGCTTGCAGAGGTCCAAAACATCCTCGATGTAGCTCGTGAACGTCTCGCCGGTCTTCTGGACGCGGCCGTGCAAGCTTTGTTCGGCGAGCAGTTTCCGCACAGCGGGACGGCCAAAAGCAGCAATTAATTCCGTCTTGAAGGCCGGCCACGCGGTTATGCCGGATCCGTGGTTGTTGAACCACACTTCGGCGAGACCGGTGAAAGAAAAGCTGACGTTATTGAGTTTCATGGCGTCATCCCATCGGTTATGCGTACTCACACGTTCAAAGGACGCCAACCAGTCCTCAACGTCTCGCTCCTCATTGCCGTTGAACTTGGTCGGTTCACGTTCACGGAGAGCGCCAGCGCAGATGATAGCTGGGCTCGGAGGCACATGGGGCGTGTCGTTACCGCCAGGCATGCCCGTTGGTATGGTGCGGCTGCGTAGTTCCAGGGCTTGGTCAGGGACGCCGACCGACGCGGACCGACGCGATCCTTGAGCTTTAAGGGGATTACTTCAGGAACCCAGCCGGGCGTAGCTGAAGAACCGCAACCTCCACCAAAATGAAAGGGGGTTTATTGGCTGGTAGATGCAGACGGTCGCCGAGGTCCAGAACCACAGAGAGCGAGAGAGCCGACGAACGGTCACACCCAAAGCCGCGCAGACCGAGCTTCTTCTTCGTTCACACGAGCGGCTGGTTGTCTGCTAGCAACATGGCGATGTCCGGAGGCACATAGCCATTACAAGAAATTGTCCGCAGTTCCTAATTATTGCAGCCCGCGTTACCTCATTACATATATATATATATATATATATATATATATATATATATATATATATATATATATATATATATATACACATATTGTAAGGCCCGTGAGCAACGGGTGAACAGGGACGTTTATTCGGCGATCCAGTGGGTTCCGAACACCGTACCGAGAGCGATGATGATGATGCACGAGGGAAGAGGATTGGGTAATGTTAATGAGAATGATACTGTCACGGCGAGGAGGGAATGCGCGAGATTGCCCAGATTGTATAAACAGTCCCTAAGAGTGTCCAGGCCGTGGTGACACGACATACGCGCTCACAATAATTTCCCCTCCGAGTGAAGGCGGGCGCCTGACCGCCAACGTTCATGAAGTACGGCGCACAAAAGGTTTCAGCCGTGACACGTGCATGATTGCTGTGCCACGGTATCGACGGTCCAAGGGAGCTTGACTAGGCGTGACACGATAGTTGACAGGGGATGTTTCTTCAAGAACCGTGTACGGGCCTGTGAAACGGTGAAGAAATTTTTCACATAGCCCTGGTCTTCGACTGGGCGTCCAAAGTAAGACCTCGTCACCAGGGCAGAACCGAACAGTACGGTGGCTGGCGTCGTAGCGGTCCTTGCGGTCGTGCTGGCTGGCTTCAGTCTGCAGACGCGCCACTCGACGGCAATAGTTTACACGGGAGAGGAACTGCTCTGAGGAGGAGCTTGAGGTCGACACGGGAGCCGATAAAAATGTGGTGTCCGGAATGAACGATGGGTCGCGGCCGAATACAAGGAAATATGGAGAGTAGCCGGTGGTCCGTTGAACTGCAGTATTATAAGCAAACGTAACAAATGGAAGAATTGTGTCCCAGTTGGTGTGATCAGGTCGAATGTACATAGAAAGCATATCCGAGAGTGTCCGGTGAAATCTTTCAGTGAGGCCGTTCGTTTGCGGGTGGTAGGAGGAAGTGGTTCTGTGGACTGTGTTCGAAGCACGAAGTACATCTTCAACAACACTGGGCCGAAAAACCCTGCCGCGATCACTCAAAAGAACACGAGGGGCCCCATGGCGCAAGAGTATTGCGCGCAGGAAGAAGTCTGCGACCTCTGCTGCGCAGCCAGAGCGAATTGGCGCGATTTCTGCATAACGTGTTAGGTGATCAACTGCTGTCACAATCCACCGATATCCTGCAGCCGTACAAGGAAGAGGCCCGTAGAGATCTATACCAACCGTTTGGAAAGGCATAAACGGACACGGAAGCGGCTGCAACAGTCCGGCGGGCGGGGATGTGGATCTCTTGCGTTGCTGACAAGATGGGCACGAGGCGATGTAACGGGCAACGCAGGTGGACAGGACGGGCCAAAAGAAACGACTGCGGACTCACTCGTAGGTTTTGCTGAAGCCTAGGTGGCCGGCTGTGGCATCGTCGTGCAGCGCTTCCAGTATCTGCGCGCGGATGGAGCGTGGCGCAACGGGAACCCATCGGTGGCCAGAAGAGAGATGAGTGGAACGGCACAAGATGCCGTCCAAAAAATTCCCCCGCATTTCCCCGAGGGGGAGAATGTGAAAGTGCGAATGCACGGTTGTCGGCCCGCTTGCGGCGCTTGCGCTCGGCCCCCGCAGCCCACCGCCTCGCCGCCTTCTCTTCCATCTCTTCCATCGGGTTTGTAGTATCACGTGTACACCACGCAGTTATCAAGCCGCTATAACGCCGCTGAGTCGCCAACGCACGCCGCTGACGACGTAGTTTGAATGTGTTAAAGATATAAGGCGCGTCACTAACGCTGATATCACGTCGCGTCCGTGGCTTGGTCGGTAGAGCGTCGCGCTGCGGCCGCAAAGTCCGCGGATCGAAACCTGGCGCCGGATGCTGTTTCTTTATAGAGGAGCACTGCGGACGCCGACGCCGCCGCCGCCGCCGCCGACGCCGGCGGTGGATGGTTTGGGGTCGCTTATAAAGTGCATTCGCACTTAAAACTTGAATTGTTGAAGCTGTCGACGGGACCTACTGTTTGGAGGAGGTGATGATCCGGTAAGCTGGTCGATCATTCTACGGCAGTATGTGTCGGCCCTTTGAAGAGAAGGCAGGCCCGAGAGGTCCTCAACTGCTACACGATTGACAGGTGCGATAGGAAGGACCGTGTTGAGGGGTAATGACCCGGAAGTCTTGTTCGACCCCAGAGGGTAACGAGAAAGTGCATCCGCATCCTGGTGCTTTTTCCCGGACCTGTACGTGACAGTAAAGTCATATTCTTGGAGTCGAATAACCCATCCTCCGAGCCGTCCCGATAAATTTTTCAGCGTCTGCAACCAGCACAGAGCGTGGTGGTCGGTCACTACTGTGAAGTGGCGGCCGTAGAGGTAAGGTCGAAATGTTTGAATGGCCCAAACCACAGCGAGACATTCTTGCTCGGTGATTGTGTAGTTTTTCTCGACGGTGCTTAGGGTACGACTGGCGTAAGAAACAACCCTTTCTCGGCGTTGACCATCAGACTGCAGTAGCACAGCACCGATTCCGTGGCCACTGGCATCCGTGTGCAGAATAACAGGGCGAGACTCATCAAAATGGCATAGTACCGGCCTTGAGGTGAGCGCGTGCTTGAGTTGTCGGAAAGCTTCCTCACAGTCGTCTGACCATACAAAGGGTGTTCCGGAGTGAAGCAGCTTGTTGAGAGGCGAAGCAACTGCAGCAAAGTTGCGGACGAAACGGTGGAAGTAAGACGATAGGCCAAGAAAGCTGCGTAGGGCTTTTTGCTGTTGTGGCCGTGGGAAATCGATGACAGCAGCAATCTTGTCTGGGTCGGGCCGAATCCCATCATTGCTGACTACGTGGCCTAGAACCTTTATGCTTCTTGTGGCGAAACGGCACTTCTTGGTGTTCAACTGAAGACCCGCATTCGCGAGACATGTAAGAACCTCATGTAGCCGTTTCAAGTGCTCAGTGAAACTTGAAGAAAAAATAACGATGTCGTCCAAATAACAGAGGCATGTTCTCCATTTAAGGCCCCGAAGAACATTGTCTATCATTCTCTCGAAAGTCGCAGGAGCGTTGCATAGTCCGAAAGGCATTACATTAAATTCATATAGTCCATCAGGGGTGGCAAATGCTGTCTTTTCTTTATCGGCCTCGTTCATTGGAATTTGCCAATAACCTGAGCGGAGGTCAAGGCTGGAAAAATATTCCGCTCCTTGTAGGCAGTCCAGGGCATCATCGATGCGAGGCATCGGATATACATCCTTTCGGGTAATTCTATTGAGTGCACGGTAATCGATACAAAATTGAACGGATCCGTCTTTTTTCTTAACGAGGACCACGGGGGACGACCAAGGGCTGTTTGATGGGCGGATAATTTTGCGTTGAAGCATATCGGCGACATTCTCCCTGCTGACTTTTCGTTCGGAAGAAGACACACGGTAAGGACGGCGGCAAACAATACGGGATCCATCTGTTTCGATTCGGTGCGTTGCGACGGAAGTTTGCCCAAGCGTAGTACAATTAGAATCAAATAAGGATTTGTGTTTGTTCAGGAGGTCTAGTAAAGAGCCAGTTTGCGTGGGGGAGAGATCAGAACTGATTGCGGCAGATAGAGCCGGGTGCAACGGTTTAGAGGGCAAACTTGGGCAGGAAAAAATAGGGGAGAGGCCCGAGAGGGGACCAACACAGACAGCTTCGGAGTCAGCAGCAGTAGCCACAGTGGTTCCTTGACGAAGGAGAATCGGTTCAGAAGTAACGTTCGCGGCAACGAGTGTGGCCGACCCACGGAAGAAGCGCACAAGACAGATGGCGATCACGATGCCTCTCGGGAGAAACCGAGTACAGGGAAGGATGAGTACGTCCCCATCACGACAGTCGCCACCGCTAACGGAAATTGTGGTCTCAGTACCAGGTTTGAGGACGAAATCGGCACTTGCCACGAAGCACTGCTGCTTGACGTCAGAAACATCCGTATAGTCCGTAGCGGTGATCTCGATGTCGGGGTATCGGCAGGAGATGACCGCGGATGCCGATGACAGAAAGTCCCATCCCAGAATGAGTTCATGGGAGCAGCTAGGTAACACTGCGCACTGAATATGGTGCCGAATTCCCTCTATCAAAACACGTATTGTGCAGTATCTGGATGGCTCGAGCACCTCTCGATTAGCACCGCACAACGAAGGTCCAGTATAAGGGTAGTCACTTTTCGGAGGCGCGAACACAACTTTTCATTAATCACTGATATACTGGCTCCGGTATCAACAAGGGCATCAACCCAAAAACCTTCAACTTCCACAGACAATGTATTTGATGGTCCTAATGGAGGAGTTTTTGCCTTTTTGACGAGTGCAGTTTCCCCTCCTGAAACTGCAGGCGCTAGTTTTCCGATTGGTTGTCATTGGAGCGGGTCGCGGGTCGAAGAGGTGACAGAGAGCGGCGATATGGTGAGGGTGAGCGTCGCCGTGATGGACGCTCGGGCCGAGGCGGGCCGAACGAGGCTGGGGACGGCGATGGGCGACGCGGGGGCGAACCATATGTGCCACGTCGGGACCCGTAAGAAAAGCCAATGTCGCGTTCGAACGGTGCGTACCCACGCCGTTCATCTTGCTGACGTCGTCGACAGAAGCGAGATATGTGCCCGCGAATCCCGCAATAATAGCAGACGGGACGGTCACCCGGGAAGGGCTGGCGGCCAGGGTGTATGGTCGTGTAGTATCCCCGTGGCATTCTTGCTGCGGATATCGTTGTTAAGTGTCCGTGGGTCAGCGGAGCTTCCATTGGTAAAGGCGGTTTGGCTGCGATGGCCGAGTAGGATGGCGTGGGAGTCGTAGGACCAGGAGGCGTCGATGGAGTCACATCCGCAATAGATGCCAGCTCCTCTTTCACGAGGTCGCGCAGCTGAGGAGCTTCCGTGCGAAAGTGATATCGTGGGGCAGAAAGCGGGTCGCTGAGCTGCAGCTCTTCGCGGATGATTTGGCGTATGAGAAGCCGCAAGTCCGAGTCCCCTTGTGACGGCGTAGCCAGAGCAGCCGGTTGCAGACGAACAGCCTGCAATTCGTCCAGGCGCTGGCAGGTTGTGCGCACATCGCTGACGCTCGTCGGATTTTGCACCGCGAGGGCGTTGAACGCGAAAGAAGCGATGCCCTTCAGGATGTGGCGAACCTGGTCGGCCTCTGGCATGCTTGCATCCACGCGGTGGCAGAGAGCAACGACGTCCTCTATGTATGAGGTATACGTCTCGTGAGAGCGCTGAAGCCGAGTGGCCAGCTTCCGTTTCGCCTCGTCCGACCGAGCGGCTGTCGTGCAGAATATCTTGCGCAGCTCCTGGCAAAAGCTAGCCCAGTCGTCTATGCGGTGTTTATTGTTTAGAAGCCATGTTTTTGCCACCTGGTCCAACGAAAAGGAAACCTGCTGCAGCTTCGTCGCGTCATCCCAACGGTTGAAAGCACTGACCCGAGCACACTCATCTAACCAGTCGTCGACGTCTTCACCGCGGAGCCCTGCGAAATGCGGGGGGTCGCGCTGGCGGCAGGTGACGGCAAATGCAAGAGGCGCAGGAGTGGAGGCGCCAGCGGGGCTGCTTCCGGCCTCACGCTGCATCTGTGTTGAAGGCAAACGCCGACCGGAACGGAGCTCCAGGGGTGCGCTTGGAAAGCGTTGAGGACGGGACCGAGGTCAACCTCCACCACTTGTAAGGCCCGTGAGCAACGGGTGAACCGGGACGTTTATTCGGCGATCCAGTGGGTTCCGAACACCGTACCGAGAGCGATGATGATGATGCACGAGGGAAGAGGATTGGGTAATGTTAATGAGAATGATACTGTCACGGCGAGGGGGGAATGCGCGAGATTGCCCAGAGGGTATAAACAGTCCCTAAGAGTGTCCAGGCCGTGGTGACACGACATACGCGCTCACAATATATATATATAGTGTCAAAATAAAAAAGGCCGACATAGCTGTGATAGTAGTATTACTTCATAACTAAACAATGTGTAATCAATTTATATGTGCCGTGAGAATAAACGAATGTGTTTTTTTAGTGCACGATAAAAAACCTGCAAAAAAGTTGGTTATGTCTTAAACATTGAGAAGTTTTGGCACTCATAAATAACAAGCGCCGTCACAAAAACATTGTTTCTGTTTGTCCTCAATTTTAATATATTCGCTGCAGTCGCAGCTTGCAGACAAAACGTAAATCTCTGTCGTGCGTGAGGTCACAAAGAGCATGCCGGGCGATGTAAGACACAACGACACGGCAATACGAGACAGAAGGCGCACTATCATGGAGGAAAGAAAAGGTTAGGAGAGGCCCTGACGTCACATTTGTGAAGCCGAGTCCCGCCATGACTTAAGCCCATGGAGCCCAGCACTCTATCCCATCATCCTTTGCTGTCTCCGGTTTGATTTGACTAACATGGCGTCGCCCTGCCCTCCCGCTTTGAAGCGAAAACAGCTTCGTCGCTAATTCCTCGGTGCGATTTCATTTTCTAAGCTGTTGATTTCGCCTTTAATTTGCCCATTCTAACCCTCACCCAAAGTATCGATCGAAAAACGGCTTTTGTTCTTGAGATAGAAGGACGATTTTTCAGCTCTTAAGCCTGGCAAAGTAACGTTTGTCGTCGTCATAGCAACAGGCTCGCGGGATGGCCAACGCAGACGACGAGAGCATCGTTTGGGGTCGTACAGCACTGCGGTCATTGCGCGCTACGTCTCAGCAGCGATAAATTTCACTTCACTTCACAACGGAGAAACGCAAAGTGAGCAAAGAACGAACTGTTGCTCTCGTCAACGCTGAGTGAAGGGGGTTTTCCCGGCAGGTCGCCGGCGGCGGCAGCGGCTCGCTCCGCCGATCTCGACGCGACGTAAGCGCCGCTGCGGCCGGGGTAGTTAAGGCCGCCTCTGACGGCAGAGTTTTCAAACTGGCTTAATCTTAAAACGTTTGTTGTAGCGACTGCGCTGGTTTGCAAGCGTAGCAAGGCAGCCACAATACCAAGCGCCTTAAAAGTTTGTCCGTTCTATTCGCCCAGATTTGGCCACCGCAGTTGTAAACAAGTAAGCAACATTGTCCATGGGCTCAAGAAAAATGACGCCACTTCCTCCGCACTTTTCGCAATGCTTTGGGATGATAGGGGCCTCTCCTGAGTATTCTTTCCTCCATGCGCACTATCAACGCGTAATGCTGCTGCTGCGAACGGCCCGAAAGCTGGCGTCCCGCGGGCCGCGCTTGCCGCAACTAGTCCCGCAACGGTGGCGCCGCGGTGGCAGCATAGAGTTAATACTACTGGTGGCAGTATTGGACCTTAGCAGTATTTGGCTCTGGGCGCACTCACGCCGCTTTGGAGGCACGCGCCAGGCCGCACGTCAGTGCGCCTTTCATCCACCGGTCACTGCTCAGAGGACGCGACGAATAAGTACACCCAGCGCCGCCCCGCAGAAGCTTGAGCTAACTTTGGGTTTTTTTTCGGTGAAAGGCAGACGGCGGCCGCGCGTTCATATATTCGGCACCTCTCGGTTTGTTTTTGCGATTCTGCAATTGTTTTTTTAAAGGTGTCTCGACCTTGCAAACTGTTCTGGCAAATAGTTTCTCTGTGTCTCAAGTGCGTCTGTGCGCATACCGGACAATTACGGGGCTGAACTAGGTACTACTGTCGGCCTCGCGTGAGCGAGAAGTTACAAAGATTGTACGTTCCCGTGTGCGTGTGCGCCGTGAAAGAAATTTACGGGACAGACATCGTTGCGCGGTCCCATTCTCCGCAAGGGAAGGTTATTTACAGCGCCAATTCAGGTCAGTAGCCAGCGTATAGACGGTGTTCATTCAAAAGTTTAGCGGGCGATTTTCTTCGCTTGGCCACACTGAAAGCCGCCATGTCTGTGGCCACTGTGCTAGCGCATGCGCTGTGCGCCCACATCTCAAGAAAAAAAAACACCGGTGTCCCGTTTATCGTCTGCCGCGTTTCAACCCAATTATCGGTAGTGGCGTCAAGAGATATTGATCGCATTCACATTATGTGGTGGCGCTCTACCTGCCATTGATAACTTCGCATCACCGGAGGATGAAACCGCGGCAGCGAACGGCCGGAACGGTGCGCAACAGTCCGACACTGCAGTTGGCTGCCGCCGTGGATGCCGACGCAAGTGCACCCGCACCTTATCCACGACTTTGTCTGGTAAGTTCCCTCTAATACATGGTTGAGAACAAAAACCGAATAATATCTTTGGAGAGGTGTATCACGCGTACGCTGATTTAGCGATGGTAGCGAATGCGAGGCCGCTTCCCGAGCCGTGCTGTAACCCGAGCGCTGACGGATCGAAAGCGCCCTTTGAACAAATCCCTCGAGTTTAGCTTCCGTACGGCAACATTTTCTGCATATACCTTCGAGCGATCGCTTTTCCGCGAGCATACGCGTGACTTGGTCTATCGCTACGCAGTCGCACGCATACGTGGGCTCTAACGTTTTTACCGCTCTACCTACTCGTGCACGCCCCCGTGTGCCAACATGTTTTCAAATAAATTCACCAGCCGCGGTCACACGCTGGATGCCTTGTCGGTTGTTCGTACGAGGGATAAAAAACAGGCGCGCTCTTGTTTTTTATTTAAATCGCGGAAATCACTGACAGTGACATCACTGAGATTTTTCTTCAGACTCCAATTCCAGATAAAATCTGCTGTTGCAGTGACCAACCCGTTCCGCTGGTGCCGTGTAGATTGAATGCGCAAGTCTTGACGCAGAAAAATTACTAGGACACCCAGATTTCGGAAGTACCTTAATTTGAGGAATGAAAAAAATTGGGCGTTTTAATTAGTGAACAAAGCGGAGTAACGCTAGTTCCATCTTTGCCTCGTTCCTTTTAACTGCGCTATTTTTACTGTGCACCTTAAAACACCCGGTTATTCCTCCCTCCCCCTCTGTACTTTTACTACATAGCTGCATTTATTACATGGAATGGCGAGTTGATTTTTAAGCAATGCCTTGGGCACAGATGGTATCTAGCAGGTTACTTTATGCACCATTCTTTTTTTGAGCAACTAACCTTCCCAACCGGCAAGCAGACCATTCATATGCTTGCAGGCTCTGTTTTCACCATCCTTGCGTCTGCACATATGTGCATTGGTTAAACGTTGCCTGCATACCTTCTAGTCCAGACTTCATATTTGAAAAGCGGCAACTGGCCACAGTTGCCGCTTTTCTAATGGAGGCGAAAAGCAGAAATGGCACACGTTAAAAGATCCCTAAGTGGTCAAAATTAACCTTAGTCCCTCATACGGTGTCTCTTCGCCTGTGTAGTGTCAGTGTGTTAAACCTCATAGTCAATCAAAGTGTTCGTACAAACCTTCTACAAAGCAAGCACAAGCCGTTTTCAACTTTATGTGGTGACTGGTGAACTGACTGTTGTAAGACTGTGCATCGCAGCATGTTTAAGTTCACATGTTACTACTCACTCTTGCAGGTCTGAAGCATGAGATCAACCACTGGCTCTCAACAGCCACTCCCCCAGTCCGGCGAAGTCAACAAAAAGCCATCCAGCCACCACTAGGCACACAAGGCTGCAGAAAAAACTTGGCATAGCGTATGCATGTTTCTGGCTATTTGCTTCTGTTAAAAATTATGCAGCCAGTGTTGCTTTTCAGTTTCAGCTGTACAAGTTTTTTTGATGTTGATTATGCATTTTCGTGTTGAAACGTATAAAAATGTGCAGTGCCAAAGGGACACTGCACCTTCAAGGCGAACTTCATTTTGGATTTTTTTATCCTTCACCTCCGTAAATGCTGGCATCATTACAGGAGTACTTGTCGAACGTTTTGATGTGTGGGTGATTGCGTCTGTCCTGAATGCAAGATGGTGTGCCACTGTCCCTTAAAGGGGCTGGACCTACCCCACTTCTGATAGTGATGAAAAGCATGTCATAGTCTTCACATAAGCCATATGATGGCCAATTCTTTAAAAACGTGTGACATCCACTGCCTGACTACTCTTTACGTCCCAACTTTCAGCCTCTCATCAGTGCTAGTAAACATCCTACGCGAGGCTGACCCCTTTGCTAAGCTGCACAGAAAAAAGGTCGACCCAACAGCTCAGCCAATTATCAGCAGATGACAATCCTTGTGAATCCTCAGGTGCTGTCAAGCGCACAAATAACTCCACCATGTGCTCACCTTTGTGAGAGAGAGACGAGCCAAGAATGCCCCAGCAACAGATCAGTGATTGCCTCCCAGATGGCCGATAGGATTCTCCAGGTACAGCGCGAAGGGGTTTTGAACCCCCTCCCCCGAACATTTTACTATGCTGCACATAAGCAAGTGCTAGCATTCGTTTTGGCAAGGCTCCTTCCACTCTCCCATACCTCCATACATCCCCTACCCCTAAAAGTATTTCTGGCTGTACCAACAGTTGATGGACTGTAAAGAATGAGCACCCTGGAAAGAACTAAAGGAGGTGTTTCAGGTGTGCATTTGGAGGTTGTCAGGTGACACACTGTTGAGTCGAGTTGATACGTGCAGCATACCACGGTAGCAATGCACCAAGCATGTGTGATCCTGCATTCAAGGCCAGTGCACTGCAGGCGTATTAGTAACTGCACTTGCATTGGGTCAAATTAAACTACGCAGCTGTTGAGAAAAACAATGGGGTGTACTCACGGGAGCAAAACTCTAGATTGATGCAAGCAGCAGCTGAAAGGCATTACATGCTGCCGCATGAATAAGTGCCTCCTGCCAAGAAGACACTGGTTGTGCGGCCTAGTTTAACAGTACGATGTTCATTTCGTGCTTGTTGCTTTGGCTACATGTGGCTTCGGCCTTGTTGAAGCGTTTTAGCGATTAGCGGCCAGTAATGCATTGAACGTTTTTTTCTTGACCTCTGATTGGGAGCTTAAGCATGACACAGGCTTCATTAAAATCAAGTCCTAGCACTTCGGGATTTACACTCTGTGCGCAGATTGTGAATACTGGTGAAGGACGAGGACAATAGAAAGGAGCAGTAAAAAATTATCTAGGGCCTCATCTGGGGAGAGTGACCATTTGGGCTCCTTTCCTTGGTTGCAGCAAAGCCAAGGGAATGCGAGCTGTGGACCGGCGACCAAGGACAACTCCACCCGGAGCTGGGATTGTGTGCGCTGGACGTTGCGTCATCGGCTGTCGAGCACTGAGGGCCAAAACCATCGAGGACAGGCGGCCATATCAATGCAACAGTATCAACCTAAACAACAAGGTGAGCTGGGCAGCTACGGTCTCCCACGGCAAACACACTCAGAGACACGTGGTCCCCCAGAGTCAATACGCTCGCGGCAGACATTCCGATTCATGCTCAGAAATTAACAAAATCCATCACATGCTTGAGTCCATTATCGTTGGAAAAAAAAGTTCTAAAAGCAGCCCTAACTGAACTTAAGGGAGTCGACACCACTGTCAACCCCGCCTCTTCCAAAACGTCAGACCAGCATCTCAGGCCATCGTTGACTCCAGCCACAGCGGGTTACCGACCTTGGGGTCCTCAGAAATTGGGTCCGCAGATGCGATGGACAATTCTAAATCTGACTCTACTCAGTTAAAACGCTGGGACAAGAAAATTGGCCTTGGCAAACCCCCCTTGCTTCGCGGTCGGATGATTAGTACGTTATGGAAGGTGTGCTTCAAAATTTTGGAGAACAGATCATGGAAAGCCTTGTGCGACATTGAAAGCCATGTTAGCGCAATTTGAGGATAAGATTGGTGCTGAAATCACCGGTCTCAACATTTGCATCACTGGTTCTTTGAGGACGCTGCGTGAAGGGGAATGGGCCCCATAAAATCGACCGCACGTGCGTATGGCCTCCGTCAGCGGACAGTTTCAAAGTGCTCACCAATCGTCTAAAGGCACATTCCCACTGGCGACTTGGCACGTTGCGTGACGTTGCAAGTGATGAGCCAGGCATCGCTTTTTCTCGCTTTGCGAGGGAGGACAAGATTGCTCTAGGACTGAATCCCCTCGTCGCGCCTCGGCAATGCAAAACCGGATAGCCAATCATGGCTAAGGAGTCAGCTGACGTAGCTGCAAAGGAAAGATTTGTTTACATCCAGCAATGCCAACAATGGTGAGCCGCTGCTGCCGCACAGGGCTGACTGTGCCTGTCGGGTCAGGGGTCAGGCCGGCAAAGAATTTTTCATGCGCTTCGGTTCTTTAGTCAGTGACTTCAGGGTATGCGTGTACTAATCAACAAACAGCGTAGAACTCATCAGTGTGGAAAGTCTTTTCAAATGGCAAACACGGTGTAGAACTTGGAGCGTTCGTAGGCGTCAAAACTTCTGCGTCTGTGGAAAGAACTGAAATTTGCCTGCCGGGATGCGAGTATTGTTGCATCGAATTAATTCCCAAATGCAAAACATGGCTGACCAGCACGTTTCTCCTAAACTTATGGAGCCCTTCTCGCAACACCTCCAATTGACCAAGCTTTTTTAGAAAACTCTTGAAATTTTCCATTTCCACACATTACTCATTGTCGGTGATTTTAATGCACATCACACTAAGTGGGGATTGCAAGCATGACACCATTAAAAAGCAAAAACCTTTGGCTTGATGCCCAACAAGAAGGTCTCACCCTTACCAGTGACCCCACGCATCCCACTTGCACCAGAAGTAGTATGAGCAGTGATGAGCAGCAGTGTAAGCAGCCTTGCCTCACTTTTACAGAACACATGTAAAGGAAGACCACTTTGCGCAACACATAAGAGAATCTCGGCAGCGACCACCCGGCAACATCAAACGAAGGTCTGGTAGGCCCGCTTATCCTCATTTACTGAGATGCATTTCAAGGGCTCTGAGTGGTGCAGCGGGATTCCTCACACTCGGTGATTGGTCCACATATCTGAGAAATAACTGACATCAAGGCAAAGGCGGATCAACTAGGCCGAGATGCTGAGCAGGTAACTAATTATATATTTGAAGCAGAGAACCAATGCCAGGTTGACTTGCAGCTTCCCCACATGTGGGAGGCCAAGAGTGGTTTGCAACAGCGGCTCCGCAAGAACAAAGTCAGTTGCAACGTATTTTGTCCCCTGGATTGGCTTGACCAACACATTAAAGAATACTCAGTTATTGCGACAAAATTGGCATGCAGCTTGCGATTGCAGCGTGAGAAGCAACTACCCAAGACATGAAACGTCGTCTGATGCTTACCTAATCGATCTCGGTAAGAGCCAAGCCATACATCGATGCAACCTAATGGGGAATTCCATTGAGAGAACAGGAGCAGTGGCGTCGTGCAGTGAGGAGTAGGGGACAGAACACCTGGGGGCACGCGGGAGCAGGGCCACTGCACCTGCCATGAATGCGGCACGCACCCGGAGAGCAGGTGGGAGAGGAAAAAACGACGAGGGGAAAACACTGTCCCGACGGGCTGTCGTGGCTTGTGTCGCCGAGATGGGCATACATGATAGCATTTATCAGGTTAAATAAGGGCGATCCGGCTACATTACTTGCGGTAGCAGCAATATGAGGCATGTCTGCAAGATTGGCGAGTGAGGAACAGGCGGTATCACTACGAGGGCATCTCAAATACGACAAAAACCAGTAACAGAGGCTATTTTGCTCATATGCACCATCTCTCGGGGTGAAGTAGAGGTTAAACTGCCGGCTACTTGTTCTTGTAGTCGCTCGTTTGAATCTCCCCGGTGCCGTTCGTTTTTTTCTCTCTCTCTCTCTCTCTCTCTCTCTCTCTCTCTCTCTCTCTCTCTCTCTATCTTTAGCCTTTAGCGTTTTTGAGAACTGAGAACGAATATTTCAGTAGAAGAAACACCCCCGCCCCACGCAGAATCGTTAAATGACGTACAACCAAAGTGGGAAGCTTCTTCACTGGGTCGGTTTACAGAACAGCACCGTTGATTCTGGGCATGGAGTTCAGTGAAAGTAAAGCCCCTCCATTATGGGCAGGGCAGCGGCGGAGGGCCTTTAATTTAGAACAGCCCAGCGGCGGCGCGGCGGCGCGCGCCATGTCGTCGCTCCATGTACCGTAATTACCCGATTCTAACTAGCACCCTTTTTCTGGAAAAATAGGCCGAAAAATCGCATGCACGTTAGAATCGGATACCAATTCCGAAACTGCCAAAACAGCGAAAATTTCGTCCCACCCATCGCCATCTCAAGATGGCCCCAAAGCCTTTAGCAACATGGAGGAAGACTTGCTCCATGTTTAGCAGCAATTTTTTGAACGGAGGAAGCACAAGCGCGTATGGTTTTCTATCGGCGTTCACACAAATCGTCAAATAGTTCTACGTGTGCACTTGATAACAGCAATGGCAGCAGCGGCTCTCACGCGTTCAAAACGAGCGATCGGCTGAAGCGTGCGGCTCTGGAGAAGCTCGCAGGATGGGCGTGCGAGGCGTGGGCCACGATCCCATTGACCATGGTTGAATGTTCGTTCAGAAGTGTGGCATCGCGAAGGCTCTTGGCGGCACCGAGGACGAGATGTTGTGATCAGCGGAGAGCGACGAGGAGTGAGATGAGGGGGATTACTTTGGGAAATAAATCGCCCATTTCTCCTACATTCGTTTGTCTGGGTTTTAAAGTTCCGTGCGCGTTACAAACGAAGGTGCAAGTTTTTTTGGTTTTTTTGCCAGGAAAATCGGGTGCGCGTTAGAATTGGGGGCGCGTTAGAATTGGATACGTACGGTAGCTCAGAGGTTTCCCGCCGCGCGAACTTCGTCGTGAAAGTTCGCTCCACGTATTCCAGCCTTTAGGCATCCCAGCAATCTCTGTGGAAAAGCATGTGTGAGCAAAGCTGGGCAAAGCACGTGTGGTGGTGCGAAGCATTCGCATGCTCGTAGGGCTCACTGCCCATTCCACAATGTTGCAAATGCACGATGGATACCGCCGCGCTCCCCGATACAAGGGAGCAAAACACACACACACACACACACACACACACACAAAAAGGGGAGGATATGACGTTAAAGGTCATGTGACTTCCTTCGTACTGTGCTCACTCCGCTTTTCAAGCGGGAGCAGATCGAACTGCTCCCAACTGCTCTCACAGCACCGAAAGTGGTCTTGCACTACCACTGGATGACAGTGTTCCTACTCCTGTTCGACCACTGAAACACACCTGCTCAGGAGAGAGCACTTACAGAGTGCTTTTGAGTGCCCCTGCTCTCCCAATGGAATTCACCATAAGTGTCATTCTCTATCAGTTTGGTAGCACGGACAAAGAACTACTGAAGGTAATTCAGGATCTTCATATTGCAAGCTGTGCTGCCAAGGTACTGCCCCCCTACTAGAACCGGAATAATGCCCTCCTCAACATTACTTCGGGCAAGGTACGCGGCTGCCATTACGGCCCTTGCACAAAACAAAATGTGCTTTTACGCAAAATGACATCAGGAACAAATGCTTGTAATCTAGGTTATGACTTTTTGGAAGCCCTCACTCATTAGCTCAATACGTCTTGGGAAAGAGGCCAAATTCCGAAACAGTGGAAAAGAGCCAAAAATATTTTAATCCCTAAACCTGAAAAAAAAGCTTACGATTGAAATTCCCCAGCCATTATCTCTCATTCCATGCGTGGGAAAGGTTCTTGAACACGGAGGGAAACTCTCTGTCTGCATACCATGATCAGTTTCAGACGTAAACTTTCTACAAAGGTTAAAGCAGCACGAGCTTTATCTAACAGCCAAACAAGGAGTCGCATTTTAAGCACATTGGACATAAACCTTCCTTAAAGCACGACTTTACAAGTAGCTATTCCTACAACGCTGAGATTGCATCCTCATTCCCCCCTCTTCTCGTGAAACGCACCCCAATTACAACGACGAGCGACGATAGGCCAGGGCGCAAGCTCTGCGCAAATGCTAAGCTAAATGTGAGGACGTGGTTTACAGGGACGCAGCCAACTATTTTCGTCTCGACGTAATATTAGTTGCTGTAGTCAATAACCAGGGAAACTCCATTGCCTCTGGCCCGCTTCATACCCCAGTGGTGTATGAAGCAGCAGCCATTGCACTGGCAATGGTGGCCTTCACAAAAATCAGAACAGTAAAAAATTCAGGGAAGCTTGCGCTCACGTACAAGACTTGATCATTGACGGACACAAAGTTGAGTTTTAGTGTCGTTGTGGTGCCGTGGTTGACTTCGGCGGGATGGCATTTCATTACCTTACGTTGAGCAGCGCCAGAGTGAGCTCGTCGTTTTGGTCGACGTTTTCTTGTGCCGCCCTGTACGCATGACTTATCGTCTCTAGCAGATGCTTTGCACGCCGAGCCTGTCGAAGCACACCGGCCTCTTCCTTTCCTCGGCCATGCCAACTATCTGTGGCCTATCCACTATACGCGACAAACTATGCACACGTATCAAGGCACGCGAGCATGAATGGTGTGCATTTTCGCAGTATTTTAAAAGCTGCGGACACCATACAGAAACGATTTGCTCAACAGCATCGCTGTTAATTAAAACCTCCAAGTCTGCAATCCTAAATTTCTTTCGAGGGCAGATCTCCGAAGAGGCGTCCGTACCTCTAACTTTTGGCTTCGACCCCGAAAAACGAACCAGCAAGTTACATCTAATCTGGACCGCTGCCATCTTTGGCATGGCCATGAGTGAATCTGCACACAACGCCGCTTGCGGCTTCACCGACCAAGCGCACGTCAATCTAGACGGCGGCTGCATCTCGCTGTCGGGCAGGAACAGAGTAGTGTCCTACACGGATATCCCCAACCACTGTCGGCTGACCTGAGCCTGTCTCCCTCCCGGGAATCTGTGGTTTGGAGACACCTCCAGACAAATTCGTATCGGAGCTTAATTGTCTACAGCTACTGTTACCCAGGGCAGGTAACAGTTGCTGTCGCCCCCCCCCCCCCCTGCAGAGTGCCACAGGTGCCAGGAAGGAGCAGGCCTAGCACACATGCTACGTCAGCGTCCTCACACAGCCACACCAAGTTACAGTGTTAATAGCAGTGGGAGACCGTACTGCACAGCTCCTACTTGGGGAGAGTAGAACAAGGGTAGGAGCAGTAAGCACCCTGGAACTATCATCACATCTGTCTCTGGCCCTCCAACACCTTTCAATGTATAAATTGTTCCAATTCTTACTGCCCCATTTGCTCAATTCTTAGTTCCCACCCCATTTTAATAAAAGGTGTATTGAATGGTAAATACTCCAAATCTTTGTGCATCAACCGTAAGTGCATCTATCGTAAGTTTGATTGATTGATTGTAGGGTTTAACGCGCCGACGCAACGCAGGCGATGAGGCGCGCCGTAGTGGAGGGCTCCGGGTTAATTTTGACCACCTGGGGATCTTTAACGTGCGCCGAAATCTCGAACACACGGGCGTTCTTGCTTTTTGCCTCCATCAGAAAAGCGGTAGCCGCGGCCGGGAATCGAACCCGCGACCTCGTGCTCAGCAGCGCAACGCATTAGCCACTGAGTCACCGCGGCCGGTGCATCTATCGTAAGTGCAAGGGGCATGAATAAAAGGGGATGCTTAGAATTAAAAAAAAATTACAATGTAGCAGTGAGTGTGAATTTTAGCATGTTTTAGCTATGATGGGCATGTAAATTGCTTTTCAGTGATGCTGTGTGCCAGATACTAAGTTCCCTTCTATGTACACAATGTCGAGTTTTTCCCAGCAGAGTCCTGGGTATCGCGTTTACAATAGTGAAAATTCACTATCTGCTACTTATTTTTTGTAGGTCTTTAAGCAAAGCCTGCAAAGCTTTTAGTAGGCAACAGGTTAGTTGGTAACAACAGAAAAAGTTTATTCAGCACACAGTATGTCATTTGTGATGTCACTGCTTAAAATGATATTTGCATTTTCCTCGTGTTAAAAAAATCACAGCAACTGGACAGTATCATAAACAGAAAAGTGTTGAAACAGTTCAAAGAAATAGGGATTTAAAGGCATTATACAGACAGGTAATAGTTTTCTGGCAAATACACAAAGTAATGCCACACTCTTAAACTAAAAAGATAATTGAGATTGATGTGATTTCTCTAACATAGCACGTTAATAACAACTGAACAAGATGACGAGCTGCAGGCTTACAAAATTGCTTCACCGATGCAGTTTTTGGAGTAAGAAAAGAAATCTGTAAATACAGGATGTGTTGAGGACAAATGACCATCAATACCAGACGTGCCCAGTAAGTGCAGTCTTGTGCTGAATGGCAAACACGCAAAAAAAATGACTTGATACACTTCATATACAACTACAAACAAAACAAACTGCAAAAAATGTGAGTATAATCAGATTGCAAGGTAAAACTGACAGGACTAAATTCCTTGGCAAGTTGCAGTATTCCAAAATGGTTTTACCAATGCTGCAAATATAACCCGCCGCGGTGGCTCAGTGGCTAAGGCGTTGGATTGCAAGGTAAAACTGACAGGACTAAATTCCTTGGCAAGTTGCAGTATTCCAAAATGGTTTTACCAATGCTGCAAATATAACTCGCCGCGGTGGCTCAGTGGCCACCGCGGCAAGCTCTCGTGTTGCGCTACAGCACTCGTGTTGGCCACAGCACTCGCGTTGCGCTGCAAAGCACGAGATCATGGGTTCGATTCCCAGCCACGGCGGCTGCTTTCCTGATGGGGGCGAAAAGCAAAAACGCCTGTGTGTGCGAGATTTCGGCGCACGTAAAAGATCCCCAGGTGGTCAAAATTAATCCAGAGCCCTCCACTACGGCGTGCCTCATCGCCTGCGTTGCGTCGGCGCGGTAAACCCTACAATCAAGAATCATCAATGCTGCGAATACAGGAGGTAGTGACCAGAATGACCACTGGTACTAGACATATCGACTGGCTGGGTTATGAGTGCACATTAACGTTCCTGTAAATGTCTTTAGAACAGGAAGTAAGGGGCTGTTTCGAAGAAAATGACATTCATTGTTCATGCACATCACTTTAGCTGACACTACTGTGGAGAACCGGAAATTAAAAAATCCTCGTGCAGTTCCAGATATCATTCAACAGACTTGCAACTACTTATTATGAAGATTCCCTGCAAACCAACAAGGGTTATGTTTACAACTATGACCAAATTTAAGACATTACTTGAAAAAGTGAAAATTCTCTGAGACTTTTCATAGTAAATTGTTTTGTTGTTTTGCTTACTCTGCTTAGCTGCAAAAACTTTTTAACAGATTGCACTACAGATTCTAACGCGAGTTGAGCATGTTTGTTCCAATTCTCCAGGCTCTTTTGAAATAAAGTTGCATCGCAAAGGTGGTCAGTCTCGTATATTACTTTCCAGAGTACCTAGGCCTGCAGTCCTTGCAAAGCCAGTTTTTCTTTTTTGGTACACACTTTAGTTTAGTGCATGCAAGGTGAAAAAATTTTCCTTTACAGCCTGCATTCTGGCACTCTACCATCGTTCCCGATCTGGTGCTACCACAGTAGCAGAACCCCACGTCTTTGTCCTCGCCCTTTGGCTGTCGCCCCATCCCTGTCCAGCATTTGAAGAGGATCTCTGGAAGCAGCACTTGCTCAAAAAACTGCTGGCCTTTGTTCACAATCTCGTTGCAAAAGGCAGAGTCAAACTGTATCCTTTCAATGTGGCAGTCTTGTACTGTCCACACTACAAAGTCACAGTAGCGCAGCCCAGTGGCAAACATCTGTACCTGCACCTGATAGAAGTACTGATGCCCTCGGTTTAGTTGAAGGCGGCCACCTGAACCCTGGGTCAAAATACGTGCGCCGAAATCTCGCAGACACGGGCATTTTTGTTTTTCGCCTCTGTCAGAAAAGTGGCTGGGAATCGAACCTGCAATGTCCTTGGGCCCAGCAGCACAACACCTTAGCCACACAGAAAAGGATGAATGGGAATGGCCGCAATGAAATGCCAATACTGGGCAACAGTGAAAAGAGCAGCAGGGCATCCAATGCCGCTGGTTAGAAGTCGAACATGACCATTAAGACAGCCAGGATGCAACGCATGGTTAGTGTGGTGTGTAACGGGTGTGCAAAAAATGTTGTGCGGTGGGCATCTAAAATCGTCGCAAACCATGTGTATTTATTGGAAGTATGATTTAGGGACTACCCAGCGATGGGCATAACAGCACAATGCACAGGCTACTGTACCAGGTAGTGCAATTCCTGATGATTGACTTATTGATGCAATTTTTTGTTTCGCTGTAGTATCTAAATGCACATATGTTTTGGTTTTCATTGTGTGATTTCCGGTTATGTTCTGTCATGAAGATTTTAGCCCTGGTCATCTGTATGAATGCACTCTTCTGTTCAAACAGAACATATGAGGATTTTGCTCCTGTAGACATGAAAAGCTGTTTCCTGGACTGTTGACCGACGATTTACCTCATTTCGTGGCGGTGAAAGTTTTGATGTGACGAAATGTGTAAAATAAGCCCTCTGAATTTTCCATAATGTGAAATGCTATTCCATGCAGTGAATGGCAGCACCCATTGCGAGCTTAAAGTAATGGGAGTCTAGATGAAGGCATCAAGCCCAATTTTGAACTGTTACGCTCGTGATTTTGATTCCAATGGTCTAGGTAGGTTATTTTTTGTCAGTTGTTACACCACTGCCCATTGCTGCTGCTGCTCTAGTAAACGTTCTTCAGCTTAGTTCTGTCTCTTCACAAAAAATACAGGCTGTTTGTAATGCTTCCCAATGTCAGTATTTCTTTCCCTTTTTTGTCCAAACTGACATTGATGATTGTCGTCGTAGTATGCAAGTTTTAAAGAGTTGTTAGTGTTTTGTGCAAAAAAAATTGTGCATCTTAGTTAGTGACATGAGGGGTCTCAACTCACATCAGTGAGCAAGCAAGCCACAGTCAAGAAGTTCAGTCCCGCAGACCCACCGTGGTGGCTCAGTGGCTAAGGCGTTGCGCTGCTGAGCACGAGGACGCGGGCTCGATTCCCGGCCGCGTCGGCCGCTTTTCTGATGGAGGCGAAAAGCAAAAACGCCCGTGTGTGCGAGATTTCGGCGCCCGATAAAGATCCCCAGGAGGTCAAAATTAATCCGGAGCCCTCCACTACGGCGCGCCTCATCGCCTGCATTGCGTCGGCGCGTTAAACCCTACAATCAATCAAATCAAATCAAGTTCAGTCCCGCATGGGAAGGTTGCAATGCAAGAAAGGCGGGAGAGGGGGGTGTAACAAATTGTCACCGAATGCTGCCGTTCAAACGAAACAAGTCTTTTCCCACACATTGTAAATATGCTTGGTCATTTCTGTATGAAATTTGGTGTCACCGTTCGAGAAACATATCAGTACTGATCTGCAGGATGACTAAAATCTAGGCACTGATATTTGTTTTACGGTGATCTTTTAATACATCAAAAGGTCAAAAAAAAATCAAAAGGTCTGCAGGCCACATGTGGCCCGGGTGTTTCACACGCTTGCTTTAGATTAACTGTGCACAATAGGGCATGGCTATGTGTATCAATCGTAACAGAAAGAATCGAAGGTTACAAGTGGAAGCACCCACACACAAAAACCGAATGGAATGGGAAAAAAATGGTGTTTCCGTGTTTTAGATGCGGAGTGTCTTATGGTCGGGGGAATGTCACTTTTTGACTGGTGGCGATTGTCCGCACACCATCTGTGCGTCGGGGGTATGTCACTTGTTGACCGGTGGCGACCGTCCGCACACCATCTGTGCATGCGCTCCTCTCCTCCTTTCCAAACAGCTGTGTACTCTCCTCTCCTCTCCTACCGTCTGCGCGCGCTCCTCCTCCGTTCGCTTCAGCTCTCTCGCGCGCATGCGCGGCTCTCTCTCTCGTAGTCTCCTCTCCTACAGCTGTGAATATAAAGGGTAGCGCGCGGAGCGCGCGTTCAGTGCTGCGCTTGCTTCGCTTGACTCCGTGCTTCTTCAGATGAAGTAGGATGGAAGCAACAGTCCCGTCAGCGGGTGCGCTGACGCAATTAAACATAACGAAAATGCAAACGGAACCCCCATGACGCTCCGCATCCTACTCATTGTTCCCTTCGGGGAGATGGGTGTAATTTTTTTTTGTACCCCAGCAAGGCTCCTTGTCTCTGTTTAGCTCCAAGTAGTAGTGCAGAAGTGACAACAACAGAGAATCGGCATACTGCATCAGTGCTCCTGTGACCTACTGCAAACTATCACTAATATTTACCTGATGGGTAATTACATTGTGAACTGTTGGGTGGTGTTTTATTGATATGTAATAAAATGTTTCTTGATAGACATGTTCTCATCATGCCATTTTTAATAGTGTCCCAAGCTGATGTTAGCAGTTACCCTAGGTGTAAGTAAAACAAGTTAACTTAACAAGCCTTGCTGCTGATGCCCGGAAACACCAATGTTAAGCTTTGGTGGTGCACAAAGAACATGGGTGGGTTGGTAAGCTAGTAGGTATTGCATAATGAAAAGTGGGTCTTACAAAGCAATATGAACAAAGGCAGGACAAAGCACTAAACTGTGACAGATTGTTTATTCAAGGAATAAACATACCAATGCGATTACAACCAATGAAAAGGCTAAAAGCACACCGAAACCAACACGTCATCTCGCCCCTTTCCTGCTTCATAGCAAGGTTTCGATACTCCATTTCTTTTTTTGGGAGTGCAACTGAAGGGTCCCTAATGCACATAATATTAAACATTCAATTTCATGTACGCCTTTCAGTTCATGTGTGAACTTTTCCTTTTCTAAGTAATGAACGCACTTCCCAAAAAGTGGAACACAAGCGTAACTTTTCGCAGTGTGGCAAAATGTGGCCTGATAATTAAATGAAGTCCTTGTGCTCGCTGTACAGATCACCATTTCATAACAGTTGAATTAGCCAAAATGAAGGCGATAGCCATGAGTTATCATTTCCTGGCCAGAAACCACGTCTCGCAAAAAATATTCTAGCACATGAAGAGTATGACCAAAATGTTTTTTTTAATATTCCAGCACATAAAGAGCATGACCAAAATGTGTTTTTTTTCATTTTCCACAGTCATTGTAAATTCAAATAGCAGTAGCTGGAACGGCACCTAAATGCACATAAAAGGGCACCAGTCGACCTCGCTATTTATTTCTGAATGTTTCTGTAGATCAGTTTCGAAATGTGCTAAACACCATCACTGTATTTAAACCTGCTGCTGCTCACGGATGCGGCAAAAAACGGCACTCTTGAGGCTTGCCCCGCAGGACGCACACCAGCTCTGTGAGGGCGCCGTATTTCTTTTCTAGCAGCTGCATACGCCTGCAATGAAAGAGAAGGGAAAAAACGGGCTAAAGAGCGGGGTGAAGCAGAAAGGCACAATTACTTCAATTACGTGCACAATTAGTTTTTCTAAACCAAGCAGGAGCTACAAGTTTTGTTCGGAGACTGAAATGGCAGTTCTACTGCCCCTAAAAACACATAATAGTAAGTTTTGCTAAGCGCTGCTGGCGCAAAACAACAGCTTGAGACGACGTTCGTTTCCGGACGGCGTGATCGAACAGCAATTTCTTTAAAAGATATATCGGCCTCAAAAGTGCGCATGATAGAAGTACCCGAGGTTTTGACCGTTAACTGATGCTCGCCGGTTTCCTCACTCCACCCAAGGACAATCGAAACACAGGGCTTCATGCCCTGCGCTGAGATTGACAGAAGTAAATTGATCGCTGCATGCGATCCAATCACTGCACGAGAAAAAACAAAAAGAAAACACGTTGCTGCTTATGTTCGAGTCATTATCAAAAAAGCAGCCCTAAAAACGGCTTCCCTCAAGATCTCACGGGCGACACATTGGCACTGGGTTTCTCGTGCGCTAAATGTTTCACACTCAGCAAAAAAACTCACCTGTGACATTAGAGCGCAGCGGCTTGCCATCAGCTGATCTGCGGCGGCGACTTGATACGCGTCTGGCGATAGGTAGATCGCACTGTACTCAACAGTACTTAACGTCTAGTTATTACTTTGCGTTCAGTGGGCATCAGTTTGGAAATGATTCAGTTCATGCTGACAAACGACCAATGCGCTAACCATGCAACCTTTGCGCCCCGGCCGACTCGCACTCGCTCGTAGGTGTGCGCAGAGGCTGGGGTTGAATTGCAGATAAGGTTGTCACACTCATGAGCGGAACCATGAATTTTCGCGTAACGAACGCTATCGCGGTGCAACAGACTATCAAGCCACTCGCACACGCCTCGCACGAAAACACAAGCTCATATCGCGGACCGCGACCTGGCTGGCCGCCATGAAAGCACGGAGGAGAAGAGGAGGGCCTGATCTGCTGGCCGTGCGCACAACGTTGCCTAGCAACAGACGCTTGGCCACAGATATGGCGGCGCACGCATGGTTGCCTGCATGCATATGAATACGCTCTATACAACGGCGCTCCACGACAGAAGCGTGTTTGTGTTATTGTTTCCTCTGTTCGCGCAACCACACTACAGTTACTTTTTCGGTCGCCCTTCTTCAGCCCAGTTGGTGTTGTCACTAATTAACAACACATTCCAAACGTTATTAGCTCTTGACAAAATAAACGCAGTTCCACACAGTTAGAAATCTGCCGCGGAGCAACGGTTGTCTTTACGAAGACTCCGCTTAGTTCCGGCTTCTATCTTGTGAGTAATGTTTGAGTCGTCTTAGCGGCTAATTGTGATAGAGTTTGTTCGGGCCGTTCGGAATTCACCAAAAAAGTATTTCCTCCTCCTCCGTATCCTCTGCTTAAACAATAATAGCCTCAACTTTCAGAGTAAGTCAGCGCGTGTGAATGAAACCTTGCCTTTGATAGCTTTCCTGGCTCTCGCTTGAAAAGCGTGGCCGAACAATGTACACTTCGGGGAACATAGTAGGGCAGCAAGCGGGATGCGTATTGACCGTCTTGACATTGCTTTTGGCATCACCCGCGAAGTGCTGTGAATGCATATTCTTGTGCCGCCTTTTGGTATCCATTCGGTGCCGTGAATGCCGCTAAGAAAAGGTTACAACTGATAAAACAATAGTGGCGGAAGCCGTAATACCTTGTGTTATGCAACTACTACGACGGCACGCGATTCATTGCAGCGCGTGATGTGTATGAACACTGAAAGCAAACGTTTTAGTTCTACGGCCCTTCGTGTCTGCGCTGCGCATAAACGGTAATCGTACTCATAAGTTTACTCCTTCCACTGACAAAAAATGTCATGTCTTTCTTACTTGACTTTTCTTACTGCTAAAATCATTTCTTGCGACGCTTATTCTCCACGGCTGCCGAGACACCTGTACAGAACGATGGCAGGCTGCCTTTCGCGATTGTGGCGGTCCTTCACGCAGAAGTAGCGGCGCTGCCACTAACTCTTTCCTGCAGCCTTTCGATCCTTTCGGACCATGCAACTTGCAATTATAACTATGTTTCTTAAAAAACTTCCGCCACACAACGTCGAACCGCACGCAGCGCGTGTGTTTTTACGTGCGCTGAACGGCCGGTCGCGACATCCACCGATCCAGACTTGCTAAGCGGCAGCGAGAGGCGGCGCTGGAGTCGCGCGCAAACTGCAGTGTCTGGTGCCTATAGACCCTATGCGAAATTGCTTGGTGATCTAGCAACACTGATGTAAACGAGACCGTCGGCCATATTGGTACGGGCGCCGATCGGGAAGTCTCGTATTGTTTACTGTGGAAGAGTAAGTGACGGTAACGCGGTATGGCTCAAACTGGACGGCGTTTTCCGGCTCCCGACCGCGGATTGTGGACGAAGGACTTGTTTGCGCTGCCGACGGTGTCTGAAGACTCATACCACTCGGGGTGCCGCGCCAAAGACCCATTCGAGCGGCAGCGGAGCAGGGCATGCCGCCTAGCCACTGAGGCGCATTGCTCGCCTTCATCGGTGCGGACAAACACGTGCGACTTGCAGTAAGTAAATCCTTTGTTTTTTCCTTGACGCGAATTAACCGGTATGAGCATTTGTATAGCACTTAGTTCACCGTTGTTTACCATGCAAATGCGTAGCGGCGACCCTGTTGCAGTAACCCTGAAAGAGGAAAGCGACAATCGCCAGACCGTACCGCTAGTGGGTGGATTAGATATTTTCAAATGCTGTACATCGAATTTAGGGGATGATTTTTGGCGAAGATGTTTACGGAAAGGTTGCGTCCGTTTTCTGTGACGGTCGTCCGCCCACGCGTTTGCCGCAAAAAAATCGCGCTTTGCGGCGAAGTCAACTACAAAAGCGCACATACGTCTTGAAGGTTCTTTTTTTGTGTGCGTTTTCATTATTTATTGCGCATGTTCTACCGCGAAAATTTGTTTGTGTGTCTTTCTTCTCCTTTTTTGGCGGTGGGGTGGTTGTGTTTGTTTCTAAAGCGCATGTTTTTGGTGTGCACGAATAGATAATTCAGTAAAACCTCTTTAGCTCGAACACACTGAACTAGAAGATTTTTTTTATTTCGATGGGTCATCGGTATAGCCCGAATGTTTCCCTGTTTATATCCAAATGTTCTGGAAGTGAGTTCCAGATAATCATATTATTTCTTGCTTGCTTAAGTTATGACGAACACGATTATGCGGGTACTGGTATCATTACCCATGGTGAGGTTTTTAAATGTTAAACTTCCTTCTCTTGAAAATGCATTAACAAAGCATTCAGAGATACATGCTCGCTCGAACTTGACAAACAATTTTGACATCATTGCTGTTTGAGGTGTAGATTATTGCCCTTGCAACAGTGTTAAGCAAAACACAAAATCTGGTCATTTTAAGTGTGTTCCTTGCGGCCCATTCTTTCTGCTCTGTCCCTTTACCATAAACTGTAGCGGACTAGTCCTGTTCTTCCCTGAGTGCTATTTACTGTTACTCTCTCTGTTCTTGCAGGTTGGGCCTCATCCATGTGCTCAGCAGCTGCTTTCGCTCCCAGAAGAAAAGTTGCCGGCCCTATGTACATGTGTGCCTCACGTTTGAGACGGACAGTGGGGCGATTGTGGAGGCAGCGTGCGAGTGCCCGGCGGGTTGCAGTGGAGCATGGAGTCACATCCTGGCTGCTGTGCACCTGCTCGCCCTCTTGCAAGCCGAAGGTTTTAAGAGGCGCCACCAAAGCTTGCGTGTACTGAGCTGCCACAACAGTGGGGACGTCCGAGACAGCAGGGCATCAAGCCAGCGAGTGTCCAAAACATTGACTGGAGAAGCCCGCGATAAAATGGCCCCTCCCTTCCCTTGCCAATGCGTCTGTTCGATGCACGTCGAGTACAGGAGCAATGTGAGCAGCAACAAAGTGCCGTGCAGGCGCTTGGGAGAAAACTTTATAGCCTTGGGAATGAGTTTTTTGCCCCAGTTGTGCTGGCTCCCGCTCCTCCCCCCCCCCCCTCCCCCGCTAGTGACAGAAACAAGGACTGGCATGACACCTGAAGGGTCACCTATGAGCTACCAGCAAGCATTCAGGAGCACGCAGAGCACCCAGAGGCTGGGCAACGTCGTGTTTACTAGACCGCGACATGCAGGGGTGCGCGAATGCTTCTTTTTGTTCCATTTATATCCACAGTTTGCTATACTGCACGCTCTATAAATCAGCAAAGTAGTTTAATTTACTGGGATTTTCACTGTGGATACAAAAAACGCAAAAGCTCTCAAGCTGATGCGCGGCAGCCTGATGCAACTGTGGCCGTTTTCTTTATTTTTTTAATAAAACTTGAAACTTGTCTCAGCTACATACATCGATGGCAACTATCATTACGTCGGAAGCATGCATGCAGCAACTGACAAACTAGAGGAGTGAATGTGTATTTTAGCCGCAAAATATTCGACACTAAATACATCGTGGCTGAAATTACAATGGGCACCAAGGTAACTTGACGTAAAAACAAACCTTTCAGCCCGGAAAATCGGGAACCAAGTGTAAACGCTCGACTTTTCCACCGTTAGATCATCATAAAACAGCGCACGCCACTTCTGCAACGACACGCGGCTAAATGCAACGTAAAAGAAACCAACAACACATTCCCATGCCGTGCGCGCCCGTCACAGAGGAAATTTTCAACCGCGCCATGACGGCGTAGTGCGACAAGAAAAGTTTGTTTACAGCCCTAGGTAAGATAAAGGCTCGTCTAGGGGCTAAGCGGTACCCTTTAACAATAGAATGAAGCGGGCGCAGAGCCACAGGGACGAGTAAAGGAACAGCCTAATTTTGGCAATGTGTGGACACTGTTTTTCCGGTCGAGCGCCGCTGTCAGTCGCATGAACAGGTGGCGCGCGCTCAGGCTTCATTTAGAATACAAAGGCTGGACCACACAACTCCAACCCAGCTGTATTTTTCATCCGGACAGCGACCACGGAATCCCGCGCTTAGCGAACCAACGACAAATATTCGCTCCCAGGGCACCGCGCCCAGCGTGTCACAAAGGTTGCTCGCGCCGGCATAGTTAGCGTTAGAAATTTCGTTCAAAACCGTGGAAATTCACGTACCTTTTCTCCATTTGGGCAGGTATTTCCGCATTGCGTGCACTGCGGCACGAAGCGATGCTCCGGCATTGTAGTCCATCACCAAGAGCGGTCAATACCCGCCTTGTATGTTTTGCTAATTGGCTTCGGTTTCAAACGACCGTACCAAAATGGCGGACCTAGTTAGCGGAGTCGACGTGAGATGGCGGGGCGCATTTTGCATAGGGTCTATTGGCGGTGAGCGCGAACAAAGGCGGCGCAGCGAAGCGCGCCTCCCTGACCTCAGCTTAGGGATTCTCGCATGTGTCGTCAGCTTCACTCAGAATCGGTCTCCCTGCTGTATCGTTGCGCTCGGTCAACGTCTGATGCTTGTCCGCACCAGAATCGGCGTGTGGATAACTTTTTATCATAATAATAGGCTTAAAATCGCATACACTTGCTCATGGTGTCAATTAAAGTATAGTTTTGGATACCGCTACCGGAAAAACATTGCCGGCGCCACCCCAATCCTTGCGAAGCCGGTCCTGTGCGGAGCACGAAGAGTCGGAGCTAGGCGTCAGCTTCTCATGTAAGCATTCGAACAAAAGGAACAGTCATCTTCTAATAACCGACAACAGCGGAAATGGAAGACCAAAACAAATTCTAGGCCTTCAGGGCTGTCGACTTTGGCAGAAGGCATCACGATTCCCGGTTATCATATGTAGGGTAAAACAGTTTTTGCAACATTGCCGAACGCTCGAACGCGTTTTGTCACATCACTTTACGTTGTCAATGCATGAAAGTTTGCCGACATGCACTATAGACTGCAAAAAATGTAGGTTTAGTTCCAATTAAACCAGTGTGTATATACGCGCGTGCTGATTCTATACCAGGCATCTAACCAGTATGGGGGTTTATTGAGCAAAACGAGTCACGTCTTCGTTAAATTTATAGTAACACATATATGTTTGTTAAGACCTGGAAGGATATTCCGGAACATTTTGCACAGCCATATCTTCCCGATATTCGGGTATGCGTTATAGGAAAACTGCACTCAAGAGGACGAGGAGTAAGAGGACGAGGGGAAAACTTTGCTTAACAAATAAACCGATTTGGTTAGTGGGCCGGGTCCTCAGTGCAGGACCAGAGAGTAAAGTAATTTTCTTCAAATCATAGAACGCCATCCCGAGTAGACTAGGATTTCTTCTTCGCGCCTGGAAGGGTTGAAAAGCAATAAAGAGCTACTTGGAATTCTTCTTCAGTTTCGAGTCTTGTAATATATGCAGGTATACTATTTATTACGTTAGTTAGCGAGTATATCATGCCTTCAACACCGTAATCATGTCATCATTGCTCGAAATGAGAGTCAGTTCGTTATGATAACGATACAATTACGATAGAAATTCGGAGCACAAAAGCCGCCTTCGAGTACTGTGGACCACGTTGTTTAGGGCGCGATCGCGGTGGCGTAGCACAAACCTTCTCATTGTATTTGCGTGTGAATAAACAAAGCACGCAGCGGATATGCACCTTCTTGCACGCAGCCGTAATGAAAGCCAATTTGTGGAGAAGGGAATGTATGCCATACAAAATCAAGGAAATATCCACGCGACCTTTGTGATGCTCCCAAACATCCCGAAACCTCCTAATAAGAAGTTGGTGACGGCGCAGAAAAATTAATGCGTTGTGCAGAGAAAAAAAGCAAGAAACATTAATCCGATACAAGACAACAACGAAAGAAACAGAAGAAAGTCGCTTTATTTCCTGTTGTGCGATGAGCGTGTAGAGGCCGCTGCTTGGTACGTAGTATTAGACTGTTGAGTCTTCATAGGAGCATCTCAAAAATACTGCAGGGAAGCCTACCTATTTTGAATACTTATCGAGAAGCTCTGATCGCTGATCCTGGCGAATAAGCAAGAAAGGACGAATTACACACGATCTTCTGACCGATACTCTGAAGAAAGTGGTTCTCTACCTCTTCGTGTGTTGCAAACTTGTGGGGGATACAGCTTCAAATTATTCACATGCGTCAGAAGCTTGCAAAATAACTGAGTCGCTAGAAATACGCTTTTTAACGCATTACAGCAACGAAGCGGGCGATTTCTAGCCCAGGCACTGTTGCCCCTCACAAGCGGAGTGTAGCAGACGACAGCGGCGCGAATCCCTAAGCCGACGTCAGAGCCAGGTGGCGCCACTCAAAGATCTCACCGCCAATACTTGAACACCTTACCACATAGTCACGTTGGGCTAACGTGACCCTCCTTGACGTGACGTGAGCCTCCTAACCTATCCCCCCTTCCCACACTAGCAGCCTCCGGTCCTCCTCTCCTCAATAAAAAAATCATCAATGAAATAATGAAATCACCACATCCTCTTGTATCATTTCTTGTGTCACGACAAGACGAGGAATTAGAACGATGAACACAACCTCATTATATATATATATATATGAAGTGGAGTCCTTAGTTGCTGCAGGAATACGCACAAAGTAGAAGTACGCTCTTCGGAGACTTTATTTCCAACGTTTCGACCTGAGACAGGTCTTCCTCAGGAATGAAAGATTTTACCCAAAGCTTTCATTCCTGAGGAAGACCTGTCTCAGGTCGAAACGTTGGAAATAAAGTCTCCGAAGAGCGTACTTCTACTTTGTGTATATATATATATATATATATATATATATATATACAGTGAAACCTCGATATATCGAACAGCGCGGTGCCCGCGAAATAGTTCGACATAACCAGAATTCGATATATAAAATTACGTAAAAAACGCGTCATAAACTGGTACAAAACAATAGATGCACGAATTGTGCAGTAAATACTCACTTGGTGCTTCAAAGTATTTGTTCTTTTGGCTTCAAGTACTGCAGCAGGGTAGCCTGGATTGCTATACAGGACTTTCTCAACGTAGTCCAAACGTTTCACAAGCGACAGGCCGGTAGGACCAAAACCGCTGAAGCCTCGGTCGAAGTCAGCAGCGGGGCACTATCAGCGCTTGCGGGTACAGCCTCGGCAGCGTCTTCGTTTGTGCGCTTAGTAGTAACTTAGCTCCGCTAGGATCTCCACATCCATCAACTCCGCCGTCGTTCCGGTGCTGTCGTCACCGCCAACAAAGTCATCAATGCACATGCTTCGTGGCTCAGCACCAACAAAGCGCTCCAGCTGGCCCCAGGTTTCTTCAAGCTCGCATTCTTCTTTTGCAGCGTCCAATTCTGCTTCGGTGCAACCGATGCGCAGCAGTCGGGAACGCCCATCGCGCCACCGCTATCCTCGAGGGTATCGCGGGATACCTCTCCGCCTTTCAACAGAGCGCGAGCGGTCTGGGCAGTCCGGTTAGCGGAGTTCGATATACCCATTTCATGTTCGTCGCAGTTCGAAATAAAGAATTAAAAATTCAGGTGATTTTCCGCGCGATATAGAAAGTGTTCGATATAGGCAATAATTCGATATACCCGTGTTCGATATATCGAGGTTTGACTGTAATGCGATTGTGCTCATTATATATATATATATATATATATATATATATATATATATATATATAGCGATGAATAAGTTCCGGGATTCGGTTTCAAAAATACAAGAGAGGGTAGACTTACGTATGAAAACGATGATTGAACTAACGTTTCGACCGGGTTCCGGTCTTCGTCAGAGTCGGGGTCCGGCCTGTGACGAAGACCGGACCCGGGTCGAAACGTTAGTTCAATCATCGTTTTCATCGTGTGTCTACCCTCTCGTGTATATATATATATATATAGAAAGATAGGGCAGCAGTCTACAACGCCAAAGGAGGCATAGGGGTGTGGTTAGGCTCTTTTCTTTTTCACTACGGTTAATGAAGTAAACATTTTTTTTAATATACAGACGAAAGAAAGGAAGAAAAACACGCGCCAAGAGTGGGGACCGAACCCACGCATTTCGATTGCATGTCGAATGCCTTGTTTTCTTTCTTTCTTTCGTCTGTATATTAAAAAAAATGTTTACTTCATTAACCGTAGTGAAAGAGAAAAGAGCCTAACCACACCCGTATGCCTCCTTTGGCGTTGTAGACTGCTGCCCTATCTTTCTGTATTTCCTCAACAAGCCCCTCATTTCCTTACTATATATATATATATATATATATATATATATATATATATATATATATATATATATATATATATTCTGAAAAGATAAAAACTCACAGAGCGCGAAAAAAATAAGGTTACTAGAGACAGAGACAAACGAGAAAGACGTAGAAAATAGAAATAAGTTTACTGACGTTTCAGGGAGAGGACTCCCTTTCTTCAGAGTACAAAATAAGTTCGTTTCAGAGTTCCTTATATACAGAAAATGTAGCAAGGGCGAGGGCAAGGTAAGAGGAGGGAGAGTTTGTACATATGTATCATGGTTGGTGGGTAGCAATAAGAACACACAGTCACGCGGCACGAACAATGAAAAAAGAGAGAGAGAAGAACCAAACACAGACAAAAAATAAATAAAAAGGAAATTTTCCCCTCCCCCGGGGCAATGAGGGTGAAAGACAGGTCAAAACAAGATATGTCCATGCACGTGTTTGACATGGGCAAAAAGATTAGTCACGCGGAACAAAGAAGTTTCAAAGAAGATATGAGTGTACATTGGTTTGCAAAAAAAAGACAAGGTCAAACAAATCATGACAAGGAAGAAAACAGGCAGGTGCACCCGTATGACGCGGAAGCAGGTAGTATTCATCTCGTCGGCGCATGGTGCCAGTTCAGGGAATGCGGAGGCGGTCAGCAACGAATATTAGAAAACAACAATACAAAAAAGAAAGAGGACACGAACACACGCTCGCGTTCACAAATTAATTACAAGGTGAGAATATCAAAGCTAACAACGGTACTGCAGCCTTCTACCCAGAACACAATGTCATGTCTAGACTTGTTCGTCAAATTTGGTTCAGTGAAGCCATTGTGCTAAAAAACGTCTTGCTAGCACGAAACTATACCCAACTACGGGAGCTCGCCAACTCATGGGAGAATATTATTGAGGGAAAGAAATGAACAGGCATAACACTAGCCTGAGAAATGCAGCCGAAATTTTAATCGGAGGAAAGACATGTCAATTTCCCATAACTTTCATTTATGCCAAACGACGCTAATTTAAACTTATAGATAAGGTAGGACTCACGAACCTCGCGATCGTGATGCGTTTTAAAGCTGGATTCAAGAATTGTGGCTTTTAGTTGTTCAAAAGAATGACCAGGAGTGTTAACATGCTCTTATAGAGGCAAAGAAGGGCAGGTTTTTGCATGAGAGCGGTGATTGTTAAACCTCGAACGAAAGGGTGTTTCAGTCTGGCCGATGTATTGTTTGCCGCAGAGGGTGCATTCCAGCAGATATACGACGTTGGCGGAATCACAGTTAAAGTTCCCTTTTATATTAACCGAATAGTTTGAAGCTGTGCTGGCGGCGCGCTGTGTGGTAGTCATTTGTGGGCATACCTCACACCGTGGTTTGTTACAGGGCATGCAACCAGTAGTCTGTGGTCGGCTGATGCTGGATTTAGTGACAACATCGCCCAAATTTTTGCTGCTTCTATAAACAACACGTGGCGGCTCGGGGAATATTCTCTTTAGGCGTTCACTTTGAGCGAGGATATTGTGATGTTTGCTTAGTATGGATGCAACTTTCGGAGAAGAGGCCGAACGGGTCAAAACCAGGTTTGTTTGTTGATTGGGTTTTGGAGCTTTTTTTCGGAGAATGTCGGCGCGGTTCAACTGGTTAGCTCGTGTAATCGCGTCATCGATCACCTGCTCTGGCTATTTTTGATTTAAGAGTGGGGTTTGAAGTTCTCTGCAGTTAGAACTGAAATCCGCCTGGCTTGTGCAGATTCGCCTAAAACGGTGAGATTCGCTATAAGGTATTGCAGTCTTGCAGTGCCTGACATGGCTGCTGTGGAAGTGTAAATACTGGCGCGTGTCCGTAGGTTTCCTGTAGAGATTAGTCTGAAGTCTGCCCTGAGAAACTGTGACAGTAACATCCAGGAAATTCATGCTGTGCGTAGAGTAGGAATGAGAGAGGGAGATGGTGGGATGCGCAAGGTTAAAAGCCTCAATAAACGCAAGAAGTTCCATTTCGCCGTGCTGCCAAATCATGAATATATCATCTATATACCTTTTGTAGTACAATGGCTTCAAACTTTGGGGTGCGAGGAAGTTTGACTCTAGACATCCCATAAAGATGTTCGCGTAGTTGGGCCCGATTTTGGTTCCTATTGACGTTCCGCTTGCTAGCCACATCCGCGAGCTTTGCTTCACGCAAAAGCGCTGCAACCCTCCTGGGTGGCACGAGGTCGCATGCACCGCCACCCAAGCTCCCGCAGGGGCCTCGTACGACCATGACTTCCCACCGCTGCCTCCGCTCCCTTCCAGCCCAACGCCCTCCACGACGTCCCCGGACACACGGGCCAACCGGCCAGCCCCGCGTGCCGCCGTGACCACCGTGGCCACAGACCTTCAGCTGGGCGCCAGGGACCTACCCCCAGAGTCCCCGGACGCCCGCCGCAGCCTGCAACCCGTACGTGCTCCTGCGACCACGGCCTCGGAGCACCAACGCTTCGCCTCCAGCTCAACCCCGAGAGTGCGCCGCGCCCAGAGCCTGCCGCGCCCGTCCTCGGGAACTACAACGGCCACCGGAGCCCCAACCACAACCGAGCCACTGGAAAACGCCAGCAGCGGATCCGCACTGCTATCGGACTCCCCAAAGCCAGCCTACAACCTCCGCAAGAAAGTGTCTTCTGCGCCTACAAAATGACTGGGCTCCAAAAAACCCGGTAATGCAGCTTCCTACCCACTATCAAGACAGTTCTTAAAATTAAGAAAGATTACTGAAAAACGCATACGTTCCCAAATGCACGTTTCCGCACTTTCACAGTAGTTCTCTGCCGAGGTAGCTCCCATGGGTTTGAGGGTTAGGCTGAGACCTGCAACTGCCGAACTGTCCCCTTCCAACAAAAAAAAAAGTGGCAACAAGTACTACGCATCCTTGCAATTAACGCAGATAATTCTAGATCACTACGAGACTATGTCCCATTCCCTCCGCCAGGAAGAGGAAATTCTTAGTAAGGATCTAAGCGAAAGAGAATCAGGCCTTCTACGCAGCTACGAATCCAAAAAGGCATCCGCTATATCCGAAACAAAAGTCTGTAAATTTTCCCGAGATAATATCCCTAGCAATGACTACATCCGCAAGAATAAAGTTAGCCCCATTACTAATGGCTGTCCATTATCTGGGAATGCACATGAAAATCGCCCCTTAAGCGCGCCAAATACTAACCATTCACAAGCTCTCATTAAAATAAAATAAAATAATAATACTTTATTCACTGTACATATGCAAATACATGATCCAGCCCGTATAAGCGTGTGGGGGTCGCTTGTGTGCGCGGCTGGGCAGCCCAGCGAATCACAGTTTGTGATTGAACATAATAAATATACATGTAGCCATTTACAACAAAATACTAGATTTCCAACATAAGAAAACAAGCTCGATAAATGAGAACACGAGTGTGGGAACATACAAGACATGAGCAAACACTGCAATTAAGGAAGCTTCGCAAGAAAGAAAATAATACAATCGTTACATAACGTAATGCAAGCTTGGTGTTCAAACACAGTAAGAATTACAAACGGAAGAATGGGAAACTTTATGCGTCTGTGCTCAACCATTGTCGAAGCAAGCGTTTCACTGTGGTGAAGTTAGGGATATTGGGGTCAAAGTGAAGGTTATTAAAATAAAATGGAATATAGATGCGGCGACTTCTTTACCGAAATTGGTGTACACACGAGGTAGGACGAATCGTTCAGTGTAACGTAGCGGCTTTACTTTAATGTTTACTACTTTGAATGAATCATCAAAATAATTTTTCATTATTGGATCAAAAATACACTGCTGGTGCACAGACAACATGTCAAAGGAATACATTATTGATTGAAGATCGTAATCATGGTATCGCGTACCACACGCCAGGTTAACGGCAATTTTATTCAATATTCGGTTTATAACGTTTAATTTGTAAGGGGAAGCAAAACCATAAACAGTCAAACCATATTTGATAATAGACTCACCTAGACATTTGTACACCATTTTTCTAACGGAAACGTCACAGCACGACCTCAAAGAATACAAATATATACAAATCAAACGCAACCGTTTAGCCACCTCCTCAATCTGCAGACTCCAAGATAATGTCTCGTCAAAGATCAAACCAAGGTATTTAACATTGTGTACAAGATCAAGTTCAGAGCACGAACAACCGAAACATTGAGTACCATGGAGAAAAACAGAGTAAGTCGGCGCTGGGGCTTTATGCGGGCTATGAAAACATAATAACTTTGTTTTTGATGTGTTAACAAAAATACTGTTTATGTTGAACCAGTCGACCAAAACACAAATGTCCTCTTGAATAATTCGAGCTCCATCATCGTATGTGTCGCAGGCCAATGCAAGAACTGTATCATCCGCGTAAAGAAAAATGTTTGATTTCAAAGGAAGATCGCCCAATTGGTTAACATATATATTAAATAATAAAGGCCCCAGCACAGACCCCTGTGGTACTTCATGGTCTATGGGAAAGATTGATTGATTGTGGGGGTTTAACGCGCCGACGCAACGCAGGCGATGAGGCGCGCCGTAGTGGAGGGCTCCGGATTAATTTTGACCACCTGGGGATCTTTAACGTGCGCCGAAATCTCGTACACACGGGCGTTTTTGCTTTTCGCCTCCATCAGAAAAGCGGCCGCCGCGGCCCATGGTCTATGGGAAGCGTATTACTACTGCAATTTGAAATACGGACGCATTGAGCACGATCGGAAAAGTAATTATTGAAAAACTGCTTATACGGTCCTCTGAAACCAAAGGTATCTAATTTCCTTAGCAATGACTGGTGGTTAATTGTGTCAAATGCCTTTCTCAAATCGACGAAAAGGCAAATTATCATTTTGTTATTATCAAAGTTGCAGCAAATGTAATCGTTAAAATCTTCCAATAAATGTGTAGTGCTTAGTCCTCTGCGAAAACCGAATTGAACAGGGTTTATTAAATCGTATTTAGTGCAAAATGAAATCATGGACTTATACACAATTTTCTCTAAAATACACGACAAGGAGCATAAAATAGCTATCGATCAATAGTTATCATACAGTTTTTTAGAACCTTTCTTATGAAGGGGTCTAATCACACTGACTTTCATTTTATTCGGAATTTCACGAGTAGCCAAGATTTTATTTATTATATAGAGCAATACGTTTTTCAGTTTCTCAAAGTTACAAAACAGGTCTCGAATTTTAATTCCATCAAATCCAGCTGATTTAGTTAGCGGTATCGATTTAACAACATCCCATAGCTCAGACTCATTGTCTGTGGGAAAATAGGCTGATTTTATATTTGATGGCGAAGTATATTCATCAAAGCGATTTGCGTTTGCGAGGTTAGAAAGTTGGTTAATTGATCGGACAAAGGTATTGTTAAGCTCATTCGCAAGTTTCACGGGAGTTATATCCGGAAATGTTTCTTGGAGCATCATATCAAGTTCTTTTTTGCGGTCTTCCTGCAATACTATTAACGACACCCCATTTTTTTCGTATGTCACGGCCGCATGCTGTAAAATGTTTACGATGATATAATTTTTTAGCTAACGTTATTTTTGCTGTTATTTTGTTTCTAAGTTTCCGAAACTCTTCCTTTAAACGGGTATTTTCAGGATTTCTTTGCCACTTTTTTTGCAGAATGCTTTTATTTTTACAAAGCGAAATTATTTCTGCATTGATCCACGCGCTAGATTTATTTATCCATGTAACCTGTATTTTAACCTTTGAGTCATCGTTAATATTTTCGAATGTTTCAACAAACAATCTATAAGCTTGTAAACGGTCGTAGTGTAGCAAGGAATCCCAGTTAAATGATGCGATTTTTCTGTGTACCTTTTCAGAATTTATAACAACTTTGGTATCACCTTCAACATTATCGTGTACATTATCATTTCCTAACACAGACATAGCAATAATATAATGATCAGAGACCTTTTCTTTAATTATACAGCCTAGGGTAGTTTTTTCGGGCACCCTAATATTTATATGATCAATACACGTCCTTGTCAATCGTTTGTTTAGTATTTCTTCACGTGTATATCCTTGAATCAGATTTTCGAAACCATGACTTGCCAATAATGTTAAGTAGTCAGTAACTCCTGGCTTAGATGAATTAGATGCGTCAATGTTAAAGGAGTACTGGCACGAAATTTCTCGCTTTCAGTTTTTATGCTGTAAAGAATACCTATTGGCCCAGTAATTACGAAAATCGAACCGAAAGCCGTCAGCCGCCAACACAGAATTAATTATAGCACGTTTATTGCAACCAATTTCAAATTTGGTCGCCGCGCGGGAAAATGGCCGTTCGAAGGCAAGCCTGCAAGCGGGCAGCCTTACGTCACGGTCTCACTCGTGACGTCAGGGACGTTTTTCTTTCCTCCATGCGTTCGCCGCATCGTCTGCTACGATTGTACATGGTCCGCGACTCGCCCGCGCAGTCGACATGTCGTCTGAATCTTCAGACTCGGATGAGTCACTGCCACCCGACAGACAGAACAACTTTATTTGGCCAGGCGATTAGGCCGGCGATGTCTTTGCCGTCGTCCGTTTTTTAATATCACTGCGGCTCGAACCGGCGCAGACCGTGATAGCAACAGCTTGTCGCCAGTCTTCTAATCAATCTGATCACGAAAAAGAAGCTCTACATGCGAGAAACTAGATGTTAGTGTGTTGAAAATTGTGCTAGGAGTTGTTATCAGAGCTGAATTTAAAAGTGGCGTTCAGATATTTGCCGCGATGGGAAGCCTACGCTGACCGGCAGCGGAGGTTCGGCGCTCCGACCCAGCACTGTCGGCACCACGGTGCGGCGAGCGGCCGAAAGATGGCGCCACCTGCGCGCTAGAATCAAAACAGGCCGCGGCAGATGTCTTGGTCACCGATCGCAGAAACGGAAATTATTGCCAAAATAAAGCTTCATATGCGAAAAAGGGATGATAGTGTGGTGAAAAGTTGTGTAAGGGATGGTCATACGCAGTTGTACAGATACCAGCGATCAAATAGTCGCCACGATACTAAGTTCCCAACACCCAAGGTGACCCGTGCAACCCCGAGCCCGCTGGCTTGGGCGACAGTTCTTGCGGCCGCCGGCGTGCACGAACTCCACGAAGTCCACATTTAGCGCCGCATGTCGTCGCGTGGAAAATAATGCATCTTGGCGTCGTTGTCGATTTGCTCGGGCAGGCTTCCACGAGCAGTACTTCGCATACCGCGAGCTTGCCATAGCACAACTTGGGTGAGCTCGGCGACGCGCACCGCCGCGTCGCCGCGGTGCCCGTAGACATCGCGCACCACGCCGTTTTCGGCACCAGTGTCGAACACCATGCGCCGGCAACGAACTGAAGAGCAAAGACGTCGAACACGCAACGTTTACAAGCATTGCTCACACAGCTACGCCCACGTCTCCTGCCCAAACGAATACCACCGACAACAGCAGCGCAGGATATCGTTTCCGGTTCTGAAAACGACTATATGATGTCACCCTGAACCGGCCAGACACGTAGGCCAATGTTTCGTCACGCCGAAAGCGATTGCGCTAGTGCTGCCGATTTGTGGAAGCTCGCGGCCTGGACAATCAAAATCGATTTTAGATGTGATTCCGGCCTCGGATAGCTGCAAAAATTTCTGTGAGGCATCTGTACAAACTACTGAAGCCAATTATATCATTTTTTAGGTATAAAAATTTGGTGTCAGTACTCCTTTAAAGTCGCCAACTAAAATTACCTGTTTATTGCAACTGTGTTTGATTAAGAAATCATGCAGTTCTTTAAGAAAGCCAGATATATCCCTATTCGGGGGTCGGTAAACGCAACAAATCAGGAAATCTTCGTAATCTTTAGTGATAGAAACAGCAATTACCTCTGCCTCACTGAACTGGACTTCTAAACGTTCAACCAGCCAAGTGCTCCGCACAGACATTCCAATACCACCTCCTTTTCTACCTTCTCTACATAGACTAATTAACCGAAAATTGTTAAGAAATATTTCAGAGCATTCAGATTTGCTGACATTAATTTCTGTAAGAACAAGGACATCCAATGAAAGCAGTGTGCAATCAAGGTAAACCTGGAGCATACCCCAATGTTTCTGCAAACTTCTAACATTTACGTGAACTAAATTGAATACTATCACACTAAACTTTTTTACGCCCTTTTGGCCAAAAAGGGTGTAAAATAATTGAAAAAAGGGTGTTGGGAGGCCCTTACGCCCTTTTTCTTGAATCTCAACACCCTTTTTTGTAGCTTTCCACCCTTTTTGCGTGAAAAAAAGGGTGTTGACCAACCTCACCACCCTTTTTTTTTGGAAGGGTGTTGAAAGGGTGGGGAAAAGGTGTTCAGCTCATCATTGATTGAGGTCATGCATGCAATATAATTTCAAAAAGACATCCCATTGTGCCATCCACCCAACCTCGTCAAAAATGTTCAAAAGCAAAAAAAAAAAAAGCTGCCAAATTCAATAAAAAGCAGCGGCAGCACCGACGTTGAAACAGGAAAAAATATCAGCCCTTGCTTATTACGAAATCGACAGAATAACACTCCCCCTCCCACTTTTTGTTTTCTACAACCTTGCACCGAGCACAGCACAACCTTGAACTGTGACATCTGCATCATCATTCCGTCGTTCCCTGTTCCTCTCCTGCCCCACCAGCACAATCATAGCCCCCTCTGACAACAGTCATTCTCGTCACTCAGTGGAGTTATAAAGTACTAGCAATCACAATTTTATCCCATTCTTATTGTTAGCGACCGTAAATATTGTGTACAAATGCAATAAACAGACCACCTAGTTTCTCCTACAGAAACAACGTTGGAGAACAAGGCAGATATCAAAAGAAAACAAAAGTTGGGAATGGAGGGGGCATGAAGTCGGGCGCTAAATAAACAGACGCCAAATAATAATACGATTACTTACACTAGAACACTGCCAAATTTCATTGCGCAGTGTTATCTTACTATCTGCTGCTTTTTTTAACGTTCAAATGGAGCGCCAAAAAACTCAGTCCGCGTTTTGTGTTTGCAAACTTTAAAAATCTAAGCTTCTTTATTATATTGCACACAAAAAATAATAATTTACTGTTGTAGTCAGTAAAAGAGGCAATTATTTATTGTTGTCGTTTTAATTTCTTTACGCAACTCCCTGTCAACGGCCGAAACCCTGAGTACGGCGCTGGGCGGCGTGGCCGGATTCCGGAACAGATACCCCGTGACCAGTGCTGCCACTGCTACTGATTTATCAGTAGATCTGCTGATGTTGTTCAATTTCTGCTGATTTAGTGATAAGAGTGCAAAATCTACTGATTTTTTTGCTTTCTGCACATCAGGTTACCGAAAGCTACCACTATTTTGACCTCAGCTCGAGTTAATCGGGGCGTCGCCATTTTTCCAAGAACTTGTTCTGATTGGCTTTTCGTCGAGAACTGAAAGCCAACCCTTATAAAAATTTGGCTCCAGTCCACGTTGGAAGGCAAAGCTCTGAACGACACCCACAGCAAATGCCCATGAGACGTCACTTGAATTCACACACGTGGCTCTACAAAGAGTGAAACCAGAGATTTTGCCAGCCGTTACTATGAATTCGCGGGGGCCGGGGCGGCGTCCCGAACACGGCCGGGCTAGAGCGGCGGACGCCGCCGCCCCCCTGCTGTAGCCCGGCCGTGAGGCGGGAGCATCTTTCGTAGGGCGTCTTTCGTAGGGCGAGACAGCGGAACCTAGCCATCCTGATGTGCTAGCTTGTGGCTACACCACCGCGCGACACAAGCGCAGACACCGAAACGATTCGGCGTGTCAGCTTAGTGATTCCCATTTATACCTATTTAAACTAGTTATTTTAGTAAGTTTGAGAATTGCGAGAAAGCTGAGGGAACTTGTATAATTGCTATTTATCAGAACCAGTTGCTCCTTTTGCCTTTTGTAATACCTCTTAAAACACAACCGAATAGGTATTCACCAATTTAGAAAACGGAGTCCCATTCGTGGCAAGCTATGCACAAAAGTTAGCGTTTCTCTAGCGGCCAGATGTCCGTATGTGGTTCCCGCCCTGCAAACCAATCCTTAAAGTATGTTTGCCGTACGGCCACTTAATCCCGTCGGGTGCGGGTTACCCTGGAGGTGCTGTCGAACAAGTTAATCAAGCCGCGCAAAGGAAGCGCGCAATGGACACGAAACTGCGCCAAAACAGGCCAGAAACAACCGTCGCTAAAGCAGACGAGAAAACCGTACCGCCCATGCCGCCGCCGGCAGCACTTCAGCGCGGGGAATGCTGGGTAAATTCGCCGCGCCATCTACAGTGTGCTCCGTGGATGAAACCCCCCTCCCCCCCCCCCCCCCCCCCCCCCGCCGCTGACTCCACCGCGTTGGGAGTTTGTTGTCCCGCATGCCACGAAAGAACCGTTTGCTGGTAGAGCTAGAAAGCTTTGCTTTAAAAATGTACAGTTTCGATATGACTTCATTGCGAACCCCTCAAAATTCAGTAGGAACGAAGCAAATACGTGTTTTATTGTACCAATGTAATTAACATAAGGGGTATAGATGTCAGTTTAATGAAACTCACCAGAATTTACATAATAAAAACCGACGACAGTAACCGCAGTACACGGATCAGCTGCTTGCGACTCCGACGTGCACAAAGCATATAGTACCCGATAAGAAATAAAAAGGATAGAACCACAGTTGCATTTGCAATGCGTATCTTCCCCCTACGCGGCGCCACCATACACGTGCGCGTGCACGAATTGGCTAACGAGCGTTAAAAAAGAAGTTTGAAATGGAAAGTTGCTCTTTCTTAATTGTTTTGAATAGTAAAATCTCCTGATTTCTGCTGAATTTTGAACCAAATTTTAATGATTTCTGCTGATTTTTCAAGCAAAAATCTACTACTACTTTTTCTTTGCCTGTGGCAGCACTGCCCGTGACCCTCCATGCCGTGACCCGTCTTTCATGGATTCTTTACTGTGGTGTGCAGTTACACAAGCGCAGTTATTATGATTAATTGGACACCTCGTCGTCTTCGGTTATGTCTGTCGTGTTCGACTTCGCGATGAAGTATTTGAGAACAACTTTGCCACCTGAAGACGGCTAAATTCGTTCGGCGCTTGCCCCTGAACGTCGCTCGCTCTTCTGCTTCGTTTCCTGCAGGTAAGCTGTCTCGACACATTTGCCGCCTTTCTTTTCACTGGATGCCGTTTGTAGCTGTCAGCGCCGCTTTAAGGATTCGTTAACAGGAGCCCGCGTGTGTGAATTGTTTAACTGAACTAGCTAGGTTGAACCTTGAGGGCTCGTCTTTAGAAAGGCGATGTGCGAAAGAACATTGTGGTGCTTGCATTGAGCGCTGAACGCACTGGCGCTCAGTAACGCAGTGGCGCTCAGTAACTCAGTAACGTTTCCCATTCCGCAGCACTACATTGAACAGCTTCAGAGTTCACCACTGCAAACCACGTCTTACGCGTAGTTTATCAGAACACGGGCGGCTACTCCTCTAAACTGTGCTGCGCAGCGTTTACGGCTTCGTTAATCACCGCTGTCATTTGTGCCGTGTTGGGAATGGCGAGGGAGAATCGTTTGCGAGCGAATGTGCGCGCCTCGCAAGCTTCGTTGCGTTTGCGGCGAGCCACCTCACCATGTGTACGGTGCCGCTGTACGCGGGCATTGATTTTGGCTGAATATTGTGTTGCCCGAGTTGTAACATTCGTGCACCCAATAATTTCCATTCTTGCCTGTGTGGTAATCATGTGTCATCCTGTTTTAGACCTCTGGACGGTCTGAGCACATCACGTCCCTCCATTCAACCGGACAAGAGCCACAAGCATTGTCAACAGTGTTTGGCCGCCAGAACGTAAGTTTTCAAACACAGTTTTGGTAGCACAGTGGGCTACCATACTTCAATAATGTTCGATCAATGTACAAGTTCCCTCGTACAAGCCAGGAATTTTTTTGGGGGGGAGGGGGGGGGTGTGGTCGACCAAAAAATGGGACGGGGAAATATGTAGGCAAGGCATCTTGCGCGTTGTTTTGCAAACGAAGCTTGAAATAACTGACTTTAACATGCGATTTGTGTATGCTCAACACTACCTGTAAAGCCCACCTTAAAGGAGCCATGAAGACAAAATACAAGTTGGGTTTATTAGAAAGACTGCTTAGTCCTGATAACAATGATCCCAATATCATCGCAATCTTCGAAAAAATAACGGAGATATTAAGGAAAACGTTTGAAGCAGTCGCGACCCCCTAGCCAATTTCCCGCAACTTATTTATGACGTCACGGAACCTTGTTTGTGCGATTGGCGGCCGTCTAACTGACCTGTCGCGACGGCACATGACTGGACGTCTGTAATCCGGCCTCTAGTTTCATTTGACCGCATCACTTGAACGTTAACGTGCAGTTAAGGCACTGAAAATTATGTTTTATTGTGGGCCCGTATGACGTCATTCTTGCTCATAACACGTCACTGTGGCGCAAAATTTGAAAGTTTTTAAATACTTCTTGCTTTTTTTTCGTTAAAAAACATATTTTGCGGCTCTAATGGAGCTGAGTGACATACTGAATCCTAGTTCTTTCAAATTAAACGAAGTTGTATTTTCTCTTCATGGCTCCTTTAAGGAGCTTAGATGGTGATGATAGTGATGATCAGCTAAATTGCTGTTCGCTGGTCTATGGGCAGACTACGGGCGATTCATTCGTCCGCAGAGCAGGTGGTTAGGCGGACCCGCGCTCGTGAGTGTGATCATGAGCGCGCTCGTGAGTGGCGCGCGGACCCCGAAGTTCGTCAGGCGGAAGTGGAGGCCAACACTGAATGTTTACTATCAAGATTCTCGTGTTTTAGAAAAGGGACTATTAAGTTTTCTTATCAGCTATGAAGTACAGTCGAGCACGATTTGAAGGTTATCGAGCGGCCAAGCGTGCCACCAGCCCACGGTTTCGTTTCGGAACCATGAAAATCGAGATTTCACACTCTTCGCTCCCTTGTTGGCTGTTCCATGATACAACAATGGCCTGCACGACTGACTTGCCACCCTTTGGGTTTCAAGCTGTACAGGGCCGTCCACGCTAGGTGCGAACACGGCGCAGCGTGACCTTGCTCCGCGGAGCGCCAGCGCACAATCCGCGGCCGCGCATCGAAGCTAAGCGGCGCAGGCGCACAGGGGCTTGGAGGTGGGGCTTCGTGTCGTCTGCTACCGCGGGAGAGCGCCGTGCCTGCTTTGTTGTGAAGCACGCCTAACTGTAGGCTTGCCTGTAGCGTCTAAGCGCGCTGCGACAGCATTGCGGGAAAGCGCACTTTCCTTACTGCGGCGCGTTGTGTAGTTTCTGCCTACGAGAACCCACAGCTTCCGCATTTCAGTTCCGCGGTGCAGGTTAAATGCAAATATTGTTGCAAACATTTCAGGACTGGCTTGGTTTGGTTCAATGAGAGACGCTGTATAGAACGGCATCGTATAATTTCGGCCACTAGGATTTATTTAATGCTCACTGGCATTACGCAGAACATAATTGTCTGTGCATTTTGCCTCCGTGGAATTTCGGTCACAGCGGCTGGGTTTCGATCTGCCGAATTTCCAGATGTGTATTGGCTTTTTTCAAACATATGAATATCGCGCATCGTCGAGATGGTTCAAGCAGTCGCCCAGCCAGGAAGTCACGCCCCCAGCACAATCGTCTACTCTACGGTCGAATCCTGGACCGGTCCCACTCTAGTGTGCTAAATTATAATGCATACGTCATTGGTTGCGCTCCCTACATGGCTAGTTATTTGGAGAAAGCGGCCCCTCCCTTTGTTGCCACCTGTGCGCATCCTCCTTTATGGTAAGACCCGTACTTCCTCGCGACTCCTTGAACCATCTCAACGATGCGCGATATTCATATGTTTGAAAAAAGCCAATACACATCTGGAAGAAATTCGGCAGATCGAAACCCAGCCGCTGTGACCGAAATTCCATGGAGGCGAAATGCACAGACAATTATGTTCTGCGTAATGCCAGTGAGCATTAAATAAATCCTAGTGGCCGAAATTATACGATGCCGTTCTATACAGCGTCTCTCATTGAACCAAACCAAGCCGCTGGTCCTGAAATGTTTGCAACAATACTTGCATTTAACCTGCACCGCGGAACTGAAAAGCGGAAGCTGTGGGTTCTCGTACGCAGAAACTACACAACGCGCCGTAGTAAGGAAAGTGCGCTTTCCCGCAACGTTGTCGCAGCGCGCTTAGACGCTACAGGCAAGCCTACAGTTAGGCGTGCTTCACAGCAAAGCAGGCACGGCGCTCTCCCGCTCTAGCAGACTACACGAAGCCCCGCCTCCAAGCCCCTGTGCGCCTGCGCCGCTTAGCTTCGATGCGCGGCCGTGGATTGTGCGCTGGCGCTCCGCTGAGCGAGGCCACGCTGCGCCGTGTTCGCACCTAGTGTGGACGGCCCTGTACATTCGTTGTTATCAAGCACAGACTTGGACTTGGTTGCCCTTTATCTACACCAATGATAACGAAACTTGCATGGAATATTTGCTAAAGCTGTTGTTCTTCCTTCTTCCTGCTTCGTTTGAAAGAGTAGCTTTCCCGCGACAACCTCCGAATCGCAGTGGACTGTACATGCGGCGCATTCGTATATTATGGTGGTGAAACTAGCAAATGTGCGTGTTCGTCCTTAAGTAATCGCCTTTTGTTATTTTTTGTGCTAGTAGCGCGAGTAGTAAACTTTCGCTAAGCGGAACACCTTATTGCACTGCTGTTGAATGTTGAGCTTGTTGCACGTTTCTTAAATTTCATTATATTTCTATCTGTTAAATCGAAACAGACATGGCTTCAGTAAAACTCCTGTTAAGCAAATACAGAATGCTGATTCTAACCAAGAGGGAGGTCAAGGAAACTGGAATAGTGCCAAAAAAACAAAGCTCCGCATTAGGGAGAATTGTGTAGTTTTGTTGATGTGGAGGAAATACAAGATGGGCAGAGCAATGCTTTTTATGCAGCAGAAATTATGGATCTGCAATAGTCAATGAAATGCGATGTCGGTAGAAAAGTAAACATATCAAGGATTGATGGTTGACTGAACAAAATACAGCGACGTGCTCTGTCATGTGATTATACTTTGTACCAGTGTAAAGACAAGGAATGACACGCTCCTGACAACATGTAAGCCTATATGAGGCTTTTCCTGCTGTTCTGCCATTCCCCGGCCGTGCTGTTCCGCCATTGAAACAGTGGGGCTGTTTCGATTGGCTCGTGGCAGGTTCCCAGCGCTTGTCGGTGTATCCGGCGCGAAATGCAGCCGGGCTGTATATGTTGACAGGTACAGCATCTGGAGCGGGCGCAGGGATCAGACGTTGACATAGCCCTTGTTTTCAGCTTTATATGAGCAAGAATGTCCTTAAAACTGCAGGTTCCGCGCCTGCAGGTGACTTCAGGCGGTTTTTCAGGCTGCTTAAACCGCAGCCCAGCAGTTATCTTCTTGGATGTTCTTTTCCCCGGGGCTTCTCCTCCAAGCCGCAGTAGCGCTGGGGATCTGACCCCGGGTATCCTCAACCGACAAACTCAGCCTCTGATACAAAACTGTACATTTATTTACAGCCCGGCGGGCGACTAAAAAACAGTGCTCAGGCGGAGCTCGAAGACGACGGGCCGAGCTCTCCTGTGCCCGGACCGCGTCTCTCTCGTCTCCTTGTCTTCATATTCCCTCCACCCTGACGCTGGGGGCTAGGGAAGAGGGAAAAGCGAGTCCTTCGTGGGGGTCCAACCCCATGTGGTGGCCATTAGCACATCCGGTGCGAGCAGGCGGGACCTTCCTCGGGATGCGCGGAGTTTCAAGGCGCCAAGCGACACGTGCGTTCAATTTCTGTGCCGCTCGTCCCGGGGCCCGCGCCAGTTCATGCGTCGAAGCGCGCGACACCTCCACTGCCACTGTGAAACATACCTTCAGGAATGTTTCACACACGAAACACACACCACACACACATTTGGCCCGTGCACCATCGTTCCTTCAGTTGACGACACAACAATCAGCACGGCCAGTGCCTCTTGACCCTGGCTGCAGGTCACCATGACAAATTAGGCACAATCCTCACATAGCTCATTCAGAGCGAGCGGCCTTTAGAATGCGGTACGCACCGGCCGTCGTCGTCCGAAAACGCCCTTGCCATGCGCCGCACACCCTCACACAACAGTATCAGGGGCCCCTCTCTTCCTCGCTTGGGAAGGGACCACTGCTGGGTCGTCAGCATGCGTTGGAGCCACTCTGCACTGAGGTGAAGCTGACTGACGCTTGCGCCTCTTTCCAGGCGAACCCTCGGGTTTGGCCGCTTCTGACCCACTGTACGCGCACGAGGTGTCATTCTCTACGACACACCTTTGGTCAGGGTAAGCAGCAGAGGGCTGCTTTGTGGGCACGTTAACGCGGTCATGCAATGCCGGAGAGGCTATCTCTTCAGTCACTGCAGTTCTACCTGCAACTGCCTGGGGCTGCGTTACATGAGCGGCCGTACCCTGATTTGCACTTCCCTCTCTCAATTCGCTGGAGCTTCCCATGGCAATCATATTTTCGGGACTCGACATTCGGGAACCTCCAGAAACACACGATGCAGTGTGCGCGACACCAACTGCATCCGATTCTTCACGCGATTCCCGTGCTGCCGCATCCTGCAAAGCTACTGGCCGCTCGGCCACGCTCCCAGGATGTTCTCTGTCTCCGCACGGTGCGACGACAGGCTCACGCTCAGCTGAAGCCAGTCTCCGCCCCTTCAGAACGGCTGATTTAAGAACCTCATAGTTCTTCCGCTCCTTAATGTGCGAACCCTCGCGTTCGGCCGCTACTGAACCACCGTTCGCGCACGAAGCGCCGTTCTCTACCACACACCGTTGTGTGACGCAAGGAGTAGAGAGGGGCTCATCGGTCACATGAATTAGAACATGCGACGCAGCTGAGGCTGTTTCTCTGGCTATCAGCTTTTTCACGGGCATGCCCACACTCCTTCGACGCACGAACTGGCGCGGGCCCCGGGACGAGCGGCACAGAAATTGAACGCACGTGTCGCTCGGCGCCTTGAAACTCCGCGCATCCCGAGGAAGGTCGCGCCTGCTCGCACCGGATGCGCTAGTGGCCACCACATGGGGTTGGACCCCCACAAAGGACTCGCTTTTCCCTCTTCCCTGGCCCCCAGCGTCAGGGTGGAGGGAATATGAAGACAAGGAGACGAGAGAGACGCGGTCCGGGCACAGGAGAGCTCGGCCCGTCGTCTTCGAGCTCCGCCTGAGCACTGTTTTTTAGCCGCCCACTGGGCTGTAAATAAATGTACAGTTTTGATCGGAGGCTGAGTTTGTCGGTTGGAGATACCCGGGGTGAGATCCTCAGCGCTGCAGCGGCTTGGAGGAGAAGCCCCGGGGAAAAGAACATCCAAGAAGATAACTGGCGCAGTCGACAGGATCTTCAACAGCGACGACTCAGCCAGCCGGCGGGCGAGATGGAGCAGGCGGAGAAGTCACGGCCTGCTGAACAGGATCGGCGGGAGCAGCGAGCTCGTCAGCCTGGTGGAGAAGCGGCTCGACCGGCGCTCAGCGGACTTCTCAACGGAGAGCGGCAGCCTGCTGAACGAGATCTGCAGGAGCAGCGAGCTCGCCACCCAGGTGGAGAAGCGGCTCGAGCGGCGCTCAACGGACGTCTCAACAGAGACCGAGGCAATCTCTGCGGCCTGCTGAGCAGCGGAGAAGCAGCTTGGCAAGCGGTCAGTGGAGGCATCAGCAGCCCACTGAAGGAGAAGCGGCAGGCGAGAAGTCGGCGGGCGATTGTTTGGTGGACACCTCGGCGGAAGGAGCGGTGCATAAATGGATAACCCATCTGCACCGGTGCGGCATCTCTACAGGCGCCGAGCTATACAGGTCAGTGCCTCGTTTGATGCTGGGTCTGCGGTTCACCATGACATCTAGCGGCTATCTAGATGTAGCCGCGAGATAATGATGAGGATTAGGAAGCGTGCATGAACGTTGCAGGGACAGCAAGCATTGCAATGTCGTTCGCTGAGCAGAAGGCGCTATTGCTGGCGAAATTGAGAATCGCTGAGGCAGAGTTAGCAGCGGAACGTTCGAAGAGTGGACGTTTCAAGAGAGCTAACAACGTTCCTACCTCACCGATTGCTCAAACAGTAATGTTCAGCACTCGGGGAGAGAGTGAACTGGGGTGCTCCGGTACGCCGAAAGATGCGCTGGGTGGAACCCATTCACTGGGCGCGCGTAGTCCTCCTGTTTCACGGGATCCGCCACGATCAGAGTCACGTGGGAAAGGCGAAGATAGGATAGTGGCGCACGTTCCTTCGTGGGCGTTGAGATTTTTCTGCAACCGGGGAGTAGGATAGTGAAGCATCCCGCTTAGAGAATTTCACCGAAATAAAGATGGAGGTGAAGGAAGGTGTTACGCGCGAGGCTGCGTTGGTAAATGACAGGCAGTCAAAGTTGAATGAGAGTGTGCGCATGCCCGTGATGAAGCTGATGGCAAGAGAGAAAGGCTCCGCAGCGTCGCATGTTATTGTTCATGTTGCCGATGAGCCCCTCGCTACTCCTTGCTTCACACAACGTTGTGTGGTAGAGAACGGCGCTTTGTGCGCGCACAGGGGTGCAGTAGCGGCCGAACACGAGGGTTCGCACAGGAAGGAGGGGAAGAACTATGAAGTTCTTAAATCAGCCGTTGTGAAGGGGCTGGTTTCAGTCGAGCGTGAGCCCGTTGTCACCGCGTTCAGAGAGGGAGAACGTTCCGGGAGCGTGGGCGAGCGGCCAGTTGCATTGCAGGATGCAGCAGCACGGGAATCGCGCGAGGAATCGGATGCAGTTGGTGTCACGCACACTGTATCTTGTGTTTCTCAAGATACCCAAATGTCGAGTACCGACAATGTGATTGCCATAGGGAGCTCCAGCGAATTCAGCGAGGAAAGTGTAAATCAGGGTACGGCCGCTCATGTAATGCAGCCCAGGGCAGTTACAGGTAGGTCTGTAGGAGTGGCTGAAGAGATAGCCCCTACAGCATTTCATGTCAGCGTTGACGTAGCCGCTAAGCAGTTCTCTCCTGCTTACGCTGACCAACGGTGCGTAGTGGAGCACGGCGCTCCGAGCGCAGAAGCGGCCGAACCCGAGGGTTCGCCTAGAAAGAGGCGAAAGCGTCAGTCAGCTTCACCTCAGTGCAGAGTGGCTTCAACGCATGGTGACGAGCCAGCAGTGGTCCCTTCCCGAGCGAGGACGCGAGGAGGAGAGGGGTCCATGACACTGTTGTGTGAGGGTGTGCGGCGCATGGCAAGGGCGTTTTCGGACGACGACGGCCGGTGCGTACCGCATTCTAAAGGCCGCTCGCTCTGAATGAGCTATGTGAAGATTGTGCCTAATTTGTCATGGTGACCTGCAGCGAGGGTCAAGGGGCACTGGCCGTGCTCATTGTTGTGTCGCCAATTGAAGGAACGATGGAGCACGCTCGCAAAGTGTGTGTGGTGTGTGAAACATTCCTGAAGTTATGTTTCACAGTGGCGGTGGAGGTGTCGGGCGCTTCGACGCATGAACTGGCGCGGGCCCTGGGACGAGCAGCACAGAAATTGAACGCACGTGTCGTGTCACGCGGCGCCTTGAAACTCCCCGCATTCCGAGGAGGGTCGCGCCTGCTCGCACCGGATGCGCTAATGGCCACCACATGGGGTTCCCACGAAGGACTCGCTTTTCCCTCTTCCCTGGCTCCCAGCGTCAGGGTGGAGGGAATATGAAGACAAGGAGACGAGAGAGACGCGGTCCGGGCACAGGAGAGCTCGGCCCGTCGTCTTCGAGCTCCGCCTGAGCGCGGTTTTTTAGCCGCCCACTGGGCTGCAAATAAATGTATAGTTTTGATCGGAGGCTGAGTTTGTCGGTTGGAGATACCCGGGGTGAGATCCTCAGCGCTGCAGCGGCTTGGAGGAGAAGCCCCGGGGAAAAGAACACCCACAAAGATAACTCCAGCCTTGACATAAAACATTATGAAGGGGGGGGCACCGGGACCCCCCCTCCCTCCCCCCCCCCCCCGGCTACGCCCTTGGCGTGTGCTTATTCTTTCTCTTGCATCCACCACATTCGAGTCGTCACGTTGATTTGGGAATGCTGGAATCCAGCATATGCTGGCAAGATACGAGAGCTTGAACACAACCCACTTGCCCGCAATGAGTTTTCAAAGATCTCCACCACCTGAAGGTACTGAAGTGAGATGTAAGCATTGCCTGAAAACTATACCAGATAAGGGTACCAAATCATAGTTATGGGTCTTTCTCGCCCATTTTAGTGTTTTGAACGAAAAAAGTGCCATTTAAAGGTGACACGTCGTTCCCTGCCGATTTCTGATGCCTGATTAAGTTTGTGGGCATAAATTTAGCAGCTTTCTCACATGTCTAACGTGTATGTGTGCTTGTTAGGAGTGAAGTAGGTAAAAATTGAAAGGTTTGATTGTAGTTGTGTATAGATTACCTACATTTTTTTCATTCCTAGAAAAGAAAAATTGAGGTAGCCCTGCCAATTGTTCTGCATTGCTGCGTTTTATTATGCTTGTATGATTCGTAGAACCTGCAGGAGTTCAGCTGCTTGTTAACGGAAAAATGAACAGTGGTACAAAAAAAAGTGCATCTACTAAAAAAATCTTCACAATCGCAGGATGCCAACGGTCCACCTACCAACTTGCGTCCTGCATTGTTTCTGCTGGCTGGAGCGGCGCATGGAGCATTTTTCAACTTCTCGAAGTTTGTGATCAAGCGCTGCCCCAAGTGAAGGATGCCGCCGAGGGATCTTCGGTTTTAATGCCACAATTTCATGTGCTTAGCACTTACTCGTAAGGCATTTTAAATATTCATCATCCCAGAGGATATGTTACCTTCGTCTTGGGTGGAATGTGGCTGCAATCAGGTTATTTGTGACAGAAACAAGTGAACCACGTGGTGAGAGTCATTTGTTGATATCGCATGCTACTGAAATAACATTTTCATTCAGCTGAATACTTTCTAAATATTACAATTTGTGAACAAAATATGATAAAAGTCATGATTAGTTGTACTGCAGTGCAGGAAAGAAATGCCAGCACATATTTTAGGAGCCTCTTATATTTCAGGTCATTGGCTGGTGAGCAATAAAACATAACCGAAAATTGTTTAAAGTGAAATCAAATATTTGTTGTCGCCAGTGCGTGGCCCGTAGTAAAAGCTATCTGGTCTCCCAATTTCAAATGAGACAGGAAATGCCAAAAAAATAAGGAAATAAACAAGACAGCTTGCTACAATAAACCAATTCAAATAATTGCTCAATGTCTATAAAGTGGTGATTCAGGCGGGTTAGTTCGGTGTTGATGAAATACAAGCAGGCCCTCGCCTGGTCAAAAACAAATAAACAAAGACATTTTGGGCCCCTACTGGCCTTTGATCACAATGAAAGGGGGGTGAAAGGTCGCGATTATTTATAGGTTTGGTGGTGCAGAGTGCGCATGTATATCTCGGGGAGTTGGTTGAATATGCACTGATTCCAAAAGTAGTCGTGTCGACAGGCACTTCTCTGATGCGATTATGCTTGCGGAATCCCAATCGATGACGTGGTCAGTAGCCAGGTGATGATCCGCCAAGGCATTTCAGCTTGCATTGCCTTTTTTGACATCGTTCTGGTGCTATTGAATTCTTATTTTAAATATTTCCAGTTTCACCTATGTAGGGTGCGTCGCAATCCTTGCATGGAATTTTGTAGGCAACTCCGGGGAATCTTGATTTTTCTAAAGGGTCCTTCACGCGTACCAGCTTTTGCTTAAGCCTGTTCGTTGGCACGTGTGCAATTTTAATGCCATATGTCCCAAAACACCCTTGCAAGAGCTTCACTGATGCCTTGCGTGTAGGGGACGGCAGCACGTTTTTGCCCGTCTTCAGGAACCCTTTCGGAGGAGGCAACTGAATCCCACAATTGTTGCGTCCTCACAAGCTTTGAAGGGTAGCCGTTGCTGCGAAGGTCCTTCCTTACCACGGCTAGCTTTTGCTTGCACAGACCAGGCTCAGAGCAGATTCGTGATGCGCGTGAGAAGAGTGCAGCGGCGACGGAGCGTTTTTGGCCTATAGGATGCGCAGAGTCGAACCCCAGGTATCTACCCGTGTGGGTCGGCTTTCGATAAACACTGGTTATAAATCCTTTGGCCGACCGTTTCAGAAGTACGTCGAGGAAGGCGATCTGTCCATTATTTTCCTGTTCCATGGTGAACTGGATACTTGGAACGCAAGAGTTTAGATGCTCAATTAAAGGCATTACGTCTCGGCGGTGGATCACACAAAAGCAGTCTACGTAGCTGACAAAAATCTTGGGCCCGTCTTGTACGAGCATAGCGCAGAATTTTTTAGAGCCTCTGAGGCAATATTTGCACAGACTGCTGAAACGGAAGCTCCCATCGCTGTTCCAAACCGCTGCTTTTAACATTGTGCGTTGAAAACAAAACGTGTTCTGCAGGCCAAATTCCAGGCAAAATTACGCGGTCCGGAGTTGCAAGGATCTACTCGAGAACGATGTATCTCTGCCTTCACGTTAGCCAATTGAGATGCAAGACTTATATCGTCCCCTGGAATTTGGCCTGCAGAACACATATTTTGTTTTCAACGGACCAGCGGTTTCGAACAGCGATGGGAGCTTCCGTTTCAGTAGTCTGTGCGAATATTGCCCTAGAGGCTCTAGAAAATTCTGCGCTATGCTCGTACAAGACGGCCCCAAGATCTTTGTCTGCTACGTAGACGACTATTTTTGTGTGATCCACCGCCGAATCGTAATGCCTTTATTTGAGCATCTAAACTCTTGTGTTCCAAGCATCCAGTTCACCATGGAACAAGAAAATAATGGACAGATCGCCTTCCTCGACGTACTTGTGAGACGGTCGGCCAAAGGATTTACAACCAGTGTGTATCGAAAGCCGACCCACACGGGTAGATTCCTGGGGTTCGACTCTGCGCATCCTACAGGCCAAAAACGCTTCGTCGCCGCTGCACTCTTCTCACGCGCATCACGAATCTGCTGTGAGCCTGGTCTGTGCAAGCAAGAGCTAGCCGTGGTAAGGAAGGACCTTCGCAGCAACGGCTACCCTTCAAAGCGTGTGAGGACGCAACAATTGCGGGCTTCAGTTGCCTCCCCCGAAAGGGTTCCTGAAGAATACAGGCAAAACCGCGCTGCCGTCCCCTACACGCAAGGCATCAGTGAAGCTCTTGCAAGGGTGTTTGGCACATATGGTGTTAAAATTAAAATATGGTGTTAAACGCTTACCAGCTTAATCAGAAGCTGGTACGCGTGAAGGACCCTTTAGAAAAATCAAGATTCCCCGTAGTTGCCTACAAAATTCTATGCAAGGATTGTGACGCATCCTACATAGGTGAAATCGAGAGCATGACGGAATCCCGTCTGGCCGGGAGGGTACATTAGAAACGAAAAAGAGATGCCGACCAGTCCAAACAAAACGTACTGACGTTTCGGCTTCCAGCACGGAAGCCTTATTCACAATAAATGCATCACCAGAAGTGGGTCGTTTAAGTGGGCTTGAATAATCGCTGCAAAGAGCGTGCGTAGATCGGGTTTAGATTTCCGTCGTTACGATTGACTGTGTTAGATGTGGTCTGAATGATTAGTGATTCCAGATGTAGCCGTGATGCTGTCACTTTTTCTGTAGCGACGATTCTTGCATTGTCCCAATCAATCTTGTGGTCATTCACGATGGCGTGTTCGGCTACAGCATTGTTGCGGACGCTTTGATTCTTTACGTCACGTGCGTGCTGCTGCGGACGATTGTTATAATTTCCTGATTCCCCGATATATTTTTCTGTAGCGACGATTCTTGCATTGTCCCAATCAATCTTGTGGTCATTCACGATGGCGTGTTCGGCTACAGCATTGTTGCGGACGCTTTGATTCTTTACGTCACGTGCGTGCTGCTGCGGACGATTGTTATAATTTCCTGATTCCCCGATATACACGCCGCTGCAGTCTGCACAAGGTATCTCATATACCACACCGGGGAAGCGCTCCTTGGGCAAGCGGTCCTTGACTCTCACGAGCTCATGGCGCATCTTTTTGGCTGGAATGTGGGCCACCTGTCGAAGTTCTTGCTCCAAGTTCTGGCTCCGCTCGTCAATAAAGGGACCACTCACGTTCGTAATTCTTTCGATTTTGTCGAGAAGACTCGCAACACTGTGATCGAGAAAGACGACTTGATGGTGTCCTTCGACACGAAGTCCCTTTTCACGAGCATTCCGAGTGACCTGGCTGTCACCGTATGCACCACTGCTCTCGAGGCTGATGAGACGTTGCCCGAGAGATCACCGATGGATGTGCCAGAACTACGCAGGCTTCTAGATTTTTGCCCGAACAATACGTACTTCGTCTTTATGGGCCATTTTTACAAGCAAAGGCAGGGGACTCCAATGGGTGCCGCTATTTCGGTCACGGCGGCGAACCTGCCCATGGAAGCGCTGGAAGCACGCACGCTAGCCTCCTTTGCCCCTCAACCAAGTGTTCTTGCGTTATGTCGATGATTGTTTCTGCGTCGTTCAGAAAGACGCGGCGAACAGCTTGCTGGCCCACCTCAACAGTATGGACCGTGCCATTCAGTTCACGTCAGAAGAGGAGGCCGATGGCAAACTTCCCTTCCTGGACGTCCTCATGTCTCGGCAGGGCCAGAGGCCACGTTTCAGCATGTACCGCAAGGAAACGCACACAGGCCGCTACCTGAACTTCAACTCCGTGCACCCCGCTTCCCACAAGAGGGCTGTTGTTAGCACGCTACTGCAGCGTGCGAAAAGATTGTGCTCGAAGCCCGAGGATGCGGCGGTGGACACGGCAAAGGTGCGGGACGACCTGGCTAGCTGCGGTTACCCGAGGCACTTTATAAACGCAATGGAACGCCAACTGACCCGACGGGGACAACTGGACGTGCCTCCTGCCCCGATGAAGCGAGCTCCTGTGCCCTACCTTCCAGGAACAAGTGAATGTTTGGCACATATCCTATGGGAATATGACATGCAGGTGGCCCACGGTCCAGCCAAAAAGATGCGCCATGAGCTCGTGAGAGTCAAGGACCGCTTTCCCAAGGAGCGCTTCCCCAGTGTGGTATACGAGATACGTTGTGCAGACTGCAGCAGCACGCACGTGACGTAAAGAATAAAAGCCGAACACGCCGTCGTGAATGACCACAAGATTGATTGGGACAATGCAAGAATCGTCACTACAGAAAAAGTGACAGCATCACGGCTACATCTGGAATCACTAATCATTCAGACCACATCTAACACAGTCAATCGTAATGACTGAAATCTAAACCCGATCTACGCATGCTCTTTTCAGCGATTATTCAAGCCCACTTAACGACCCACTTCTGGTGATGCATTTATTGTGAACAAGGCTTCGTGCTGGAAGCCGAAACGTCAGTACGTTTTGTTTGGACTGGTCGGTGTCTCTTTTTCGTTCCTAATCCTAGATAGGTGAAACTGGAAATTTTTAAAAGAATTCAATAGCACCAGAACGATGTCAAAAAAGGCAATGCAAGCTGAAATGCCTTGGCGGATCATCACCTGGCTACTTACCACGTCATCGATTAGGATTCCGCAAGCATAATCGCATTAGAGAAGCGCCTGTCGACACGACTACTTTTAGAATCAGTGCATATTCAACCAACTAAAAACACGACTAACCGGTCGTGGGGTAATCTCCCAGAGATATACATGCGCACTCTGCGCCACCGAACCTATAGATAGTCGCGACCTGTCAACCCCTCTTCATTGTGAACAAGGGGCCTTGTAGGGGCCCCAAGGCGTCTTTATTTCTTTATTTGTTTCTGACCAGGCGAGTGCCTGCTTGTATTACCAGGCAAGTGCCTGCCTGTTTGTATTTCATCAATGAATAACCCTCCCCTGACGAGTTTTCGTCGAACCTTGGACTCTGTTAGGTGTCGGTAGGTTTACACAGCCAACTTGTGGGGACGCACATAAGCTCTTAACAAATGAGCTGCGTAGTGGCTATGCACTAGCCATGGTTTTTATTAGTTGCTTTGATGAATATGATCTTCTGTCGCAGTGTTTTAGGTAGCTCACTCGCACATTATTCCTTTGTTTTTTGGACATTGTGGAGTGTCCAATGATTTTTCGTTCTATTTCTGATTTTTATTGCAACTGTAAATATGTCAGGAGTCCCGTAATGAGTTTCTGGCAGCAATAGAGCACTACTGTGTGCATGAAGGCAGCCTAAATAAAAAAATTGGCTGCCTTGCCTTTGCTTAGAGGGGCCATGCAGACAACGCACAAGTTTGGTTCATTTGACAGATTGCCTCGTTAGAATCATACTGACACCATTTTTAACGCGCACTTCACTCGAATAAGTTATATAATTAGGAAAAAGGGAATGGCCATGCGACCCACTAGCTCATTTGCGACCCACTAGTGGTGGGGGCACTATAAAACAGGAAATATTTCGAACGAAACGAACTTCTATGTTGTCCAAATGGCCCCTTTAATGCACTGTATTGTATTTTTGGTTCCTGTAGTGATGTCACCATGAAGGAACCGCAGTAGACAATGTTAATGTCAACGCTTTACCATGCATTTTTTTGTGTTTGATGGAAACAAATATAATACTCTAACCAAGGACTTTATCCGAAGCGTTCCCAATGTTTCGGAACCTACTTGGCTCCTTCATTAGAACTGTCTGTTTGACCAAGAGCAATAGTTCTACATACAAACAATTTTTTTGTTTGCTGCAGAGGATCAGAGGCTAGGGCACAAATAGGGGGTAGGACAGCTAGATATCTGTTCATCTTTCGCCGGCTTGCTTGGGTGTGACAACTGTATCTAGTTGTCAATTCCAATTTGTTGTGGTCAGTTTTTCTCAACTAAATTGTAGCTTTTTTGAAGATTATATTGTTTTTGTGGGCTAAAGGGTTGCCTCATTGCGTGTTTCGCCTATGTAGCGTTGAAAGCGGATATTTGCTTCAAAGTGGAATGTCGGCCTAGCATCATGGTCCTTTGGTTGCTGCTCACTTCCATTCATGCCATTATTTTTTATATTATCACTTAAAATTAAAAGTTAACCAATCTGCTGTCATTTTAATTTTGTCACCTGCTTTATAGTTTCTTTTTTTCCAACTGTCTGTAAGGAGTGACAATTCGTATTTTTATGATACCAAGGCGTCGGACTGTGCTAGTTGGTACATGTTTGAATGGATGAAAAACCAGCGGAAAACACAGGGTACGGAAGAGAACGACGGGATAAGCTTGTCCCGTTGTTCTTTGTGTTTACCGCTGGTTTTTCATCCATTCAATTTTCATGAATTTGTTGAACAGAGATTAGTTTAAGTGCTCAAGCAATTTTTGGCTTGAAGGTTCCCTGTAGCATTTATATAAGTGCTCCCTGCTCTTTTTTTACCCAAGACCCCATTACCAGCCTTAATGAGATTGTCTTTTGTAGACATGAAGTTGAAAAAAATATTTGTTTGCATTGCTTTACATATTTTGAAAGAATTGCTTGCTCACTTTTTTTCAACCCTGTTTATTTATTTTTTTTTTCAGAACCAGGAAGGGTGCTCATCCTCGGTTCTTGCTGAAGCACCAGTATCTGTACTTCACACGTGAGCTTTGAACATGCAGTACTTACGGTATGAAACATTTTACCAGTATTAGCTTGCTTTGTAGAGGTCATTGTAGATGGCAAAGCTCTTGACAGTGTAGTACAGGGTCTGGTGTAGTGCACAATCTCTCTATAACAGCACCCGCTGGGTGCTTGTTGTAGAGAATAATATTGTGGCTATAATACTTGAGATTATTTTAAAATGTACGTCAAATACTAGTAAGAATAGCTCTCTAAATTGGTGACCATTTTCCTGGTGGAGGCAGAAAGTGAAAATGCCCATGTGTGGAGATTTAAGTCCACAATAAATATCCCAAAGTTGCCAATGCTAATCCAGAGCCCTCCTCTTCGGTGCACTTAATATCCCATGTGCAGCTTTGTGTAAAAACAGCCAGAAATGTATGATCAATTTAAATTGATTTTAATGTTTCTAAATGCAAGTATTCTCAGTTTAAGCTGCCTTATTTAGTAAAATATTTTCTAACAATTGCATATTTACCAAAGGTTTACAGAAAAGCTTTCATTGGTTATGCACCTTCTCAGCGAAACAAAAATGTCATTAAGAAAAGCAGAAAAAACCTAAATATGGAAAGTAGCAACACTAAAGCTGCTAATAAAAAAGATGCTGAACGTTTTATCGATACTATTTTGCTGATTTTACTTCTAGTCAACTCTAAAAAGGGCTATAGACAGGTTTGATGCTTCCCATAAAGCACCTCGTAATACTAGACGAAACTAATGGGCACTGGCTGTTGGGTTTTCATTTGCAACATTGAAAAATGACCCCACATCCACCAGCAGCGACATAATGCAAGGCACCATGCACAAGCTAGACTCATGATAAAATACTGCTATAGCAACAATGTCATCACATTTCAACCATGGGCTTCACCAGGGAACTCATATGCATTGTTCTGTGATGTTTACAGTTCTTGGTATTGCTATGTGGGGTCATTTTTCATGAAGCAAAAAGAATAATGTAAAATAAAATAAGTGGCAGTGAGGACCCAACTTTTATGGGTAGAATAAAGCCACAGTATGGAGGGAAGTATACATATTGCATTTGGTCTGCCTTAATATTGAGTTTTTCTGCTCAGCTCAAGAATAAGGCACTAAACATTGCGGGTAGCTACCGTGATTGGAAGTTTGATGCAGTGCTGAGAAGCCAAGGGTTTTAAGGTTCAAAGAACTTTTGTGCAGTTGATGTGTTGCATGCCTACTTGCTTTCACTGCATAACACGTTTATGCTGTGCAGTGAAGCTCGAAGGATGTGCACTGCAGTTCAGCAAAATGAATATAAAATTGAATTTTTAACACCGTTTCGAATAATCAACAACCTCTAATGATACAACTTCTGTACTGCAATTTGGCTGTAATATTAGACTTTATAAATAGATGTTTCAAAAATCGGTGGGTCAAAAAGTTCAAGTAAATTATCAGCTGACATTGAGCTTCAATGGAATGTCTCGTAGAACGGAGCTTGGAAAGCACGAATGTTTCATACCGTAATTGTGTGTCATACTGTGCCATATGTGGCTGCACACCTGCAGCGCCATTTGTGAACCGAGGATGATGCACCCTTTTTGTACCCCTTTAGGTGGGTGCTTTTGCAGGAAAAGCTCCTCAGATTGGGGTGCTAAGTAAACACACTATGATATTTTGGGCAGAAAAGGGTGCTCCTGCAGCGACAGAATCCAGGCACCCTAAAGGGTGTAAAATATTGTGTTATGAGGGTGCTCCTGCGGCGACAAGCTGAACGAACCCTTTTGGGAATAAAAATGTTTAGTGTGGGGTTAGATCGAGCTCCGCAAGACGGCGGTACTTGTCCGTGCCAAGCGCATGATATGGTTTGGACATTCCAAGCTCTAGCCCGCCGAACGCAAAGTAATGCCTTGACTCCAATGCGAGTGCTTTTAATAACAACTTTGATGACACCACTGTTGAGAATCGGTTGAAACGGAGCAGGCGACACGCGTCGGTGTTATATTTTTCTTCGGCGTGCGGCCGCAGTGGCACGAGCCGCGCCATGTCCGTGGCGCGATCAGCCATGTTCGTGGCTATTTCAGTGTTGCCAAACAAAGAAATTGACAGCTAAACTTTTCAATGAATACCGGCTATAGGATGGGTCAAAGATAAATGTTCTTTATAGTTCAGACTGCTCTGTCCACCTCATTGCATTCGGAGGGAAGGAAGTTCATAATTGCTTGTATCTTGATATTTGGTATGTGCTTGGCTGTAAAGTTTTAAGGGAAGTTGCCAAAATGTTTATTAATAGACACCTCAATCATAGTTTATGGTTGTGAATTAGTTTTAGTCTCAGGATTCATGCACAGAATTTTGCAAACATTCTTGTTTCTTTTTTTTTATGTTGCGACATTTACTGTCGATTGTAACAGTTTGTTCGGAAAACGTGGTTTCGTTCGGCTTGAGTCTCAAGATTTTTGACACAAAAGGAATTGTGCAATTTATGGTCAATTGAACTTATAAATGTGGTTGTCTGCCTTTTAAAAAAGTTGTGACGACAAATACCAATACAAGTTCTCTACGGGTGCACATCACATGGGATATTGTTTTTGGAAGCTACCACCAGAAAACATGATTGCAATTGAAGTGGGGCTCCAGTTCTGTCTAGTTGTATCACTTCAATGCTAATGTGTAGTGAGCACACTGATAACAGTTTTCAGTGGTCCCTCTAGTGCACCAACGTTGTGATCGTCACGTGCAGGAAATTGTGAAATTATTTCTTCTTTTTTGGTTCAGACTACTACGTTTTTTTTTTTGTGTCATGTCAAGTTAACCGATATTTCAAGATATCCGAGTTTGACGCCACGAGGGATCACTGTATATATAACTTAAAATTGTGCCATTAGTCATAAATTGTTGCATTTCATTTACTTACAGAGCCTCCAGACATACACCTGTCGCCATGAATTGCATTAAGACACCATGGTGATAGGTCGCAAGCCTCCAAGGCCCTGGTGATGACGCGCGCAGCACCATGGTACTGCGCATGCCATCACCTTTAAAAAACGGTGTGAGGATGCTCAACACCCTTTATTTAGGGTGTTGAGCGTCCTCACCACCCTTTAAGGGTGTTGAGCATCCTCAACACCCTTTTTTGAGCTCAACACCTTTTTTTTGTTCTTACACCCTCTTTTCGTCCATACACCCTTTTTTTGCGAAAACACCTTTTAAAGGTGTTAGCCATGGGACAAGGTTTTTACACCCTTTTCGGCCAGAAAGGGTGTAAAAAAGTTTAGTGTGTACATTGCTACAATGGTCAGAAGCCCATCCGCGTTTCCTGTTTTCCCATTCAATGACAAATTCTAAAGTTTCAGTCATCAATTCCAACTATTTTAGACAAGTCGGCTTCACACTTAATGCGGATCAGTGACATCCCTTCATCTTTCTTAGCATATATTTTCCCATTTCGGACCCAAACGAAGCGGTACTGGTTCGCGGTAGCCTTGTTCTTTGTTAACCAATAAAGATGTTTTGTGCGAGCAGTCAGGTTTTCGTTCACGAATATCTTTTCGTCCCTCAAAAAAGTCCTTTGCTCAAGCCATTTGTCCCTAGTGTCAAGCCTAGTGAAGCGAAGTAAAATAGGCGCAACAGCATTAGATCGGGCCTTGATCCTGTGAACAGCCTCTACCTCTTCAGGACGGGGAACCGGTAGTTTCAGCTTATTAGCTAATGAACCCAGGACACCTCGGAGGTCTTCCCCGTCGGTTTCTTTAAAGGGGCCCTGAAAGGCATTTTGAGCACACTAAATGAAGTAGCGCAATCGTTAGATTGGGTCGTCAAGGTCATCTGGGCCAAGTATTACTCTTTTACGCGCAGCGGAAAGCTCACACTTTTGTTGCAAAGTTTGTCGCTTTTTTCTCACCCTTTCCTTCGTGTTTTTGGACGCCGCCATCTTCACATGTCTACATCATCGATTCCCCGATGTTCGTCATGAGCTAGACATCCTGCTATTGGGCGGCTTTTTCACGCACTTCCGGCAAAGAGATGAGTCGTCTGCTCAGCGTCGACTCGCCGGCTGATCTGCCAGCGTAGTGCCGGAGTGCTTGGACATTTTACGAGAAACGAAACAAGTGTAAACAAACGCTTAACCGTTCGTATTGAATGCAACACGGCCATAACACGACATGGATATTCTCTTACCGGAGTACGTCCCATAAAGAAAGCGTTGAAGCCCCGTGGCACTTCTTTCGTGCAATCGCAGAGAACGCCCTGAGCCGAATGCCCAGGTTTGACGGATACATTTTTTCCCACTTCAAAACAATCCAGAGATGCGTTTCGAACGAACACAACGTCACAACATGCGTTGCAAGTCTGAACCGCGATTGACAGACGATGGGCTGCCTCCTCCTGCCCCTCGTAAATTCGGCACTCACCTCGCGCACGGTTTGCGGGGACGAACAGCAAGTCACTTAACTCTGGCGCGCAAGCCGAGATGGCTTTTAGCCACGCACACTGCACATACCCCATGCGAGGTTGAGTCGTACGTCGCTCGAGAAAGATAATCCAGGCCATGGGAAGCACTATCCACCGGCAGAAGCACAAAGTCGCATTTCATCGCGAAACAAAGGCGTCCACAACACACACACCATCGCCTCCTGTAATGCCAAACGCATCTCGCACTTCCAAATGAGAGTGAGTAGTATGCCTGCAGTGCCCATACGCCGCGAGGTGGGGCCCCAAGCTGAACCGGGATCACGCAACCGTAACTGACTTCCAGAGCGGTTTGTGCCTTGTTGCCAAGGCAACCGATGTTTGAGATCGTCAAAGAAAGGCGCTCGCTCCAGCGCTAGAAAGCTCAGAGCCGCGCCGGAGCATGTTTAGCCAACGTTGCCGCTCTCCACCACGCGTCGCCCCAAGCTTAACTGGTCACATGATTGAAGCGTTTTGTGCACGGGTTCTGTATCGGCTTAAAATGTCTTTTTCACATGGCGCCGGCAGGAATTACCACCACCGCAAAATAAGACCCGGCACCAGCGGGGCCACATCTGATACGGCGCTTTTTGGATAAACACTGCGCGGTGCATGAAAGGGACCGAGCGCAAGATCCTGCCCAGCGGCTGCGAGTTCGCCGCCGATTAAAAGTCACGTGCTGCAGTGCAGCAACGCACACCGCGAAAGGGCAAGGCCAGGCCACCGCACACATGCGGCCAGATTTTTCGTTCGCTTATCCATCCTTGAGCGGAGTGCGGAATTCATGGTGTCAACAAAACTTGCCCGTAGCAGACGGCAGTCGGAGGAGCGTAATGCGGAAGTACGTCACCGCTGACTAGCGCAGCATCATGGGAGGCAGTGCTGGCGCGCCGTCAACAGTTGAACAGAGGAGGAAACGCGGCGCGACGATAATGCGCGGTTTTTGATTTACGATTTCTCAGCTAATACTCATCGCTTTAACAAAATTCTTGCGGGAGGAGATTGCTAATACATTGTCTTATTTGGTTACATGTAGATCCATGCATCGGCGGAAGGTATTTCAGGACCCCTTTAATGCCATGAATCTCAACATTATACTTCCGGGAGTACTGTTCTAGTCTATCCACTTCATTTCCAAGAAAAGAAATTCGGACGCTTTGGTCAGCCACTTTCGTTCCAAAGTCATGTGTTTTCTTTGTTATGTCTTTTATTTCCGCTTTCTGTCCTTCAAGCGAACGACCAATATCGTCATATTTTGAAGAAAGCGTTTCTAAACTCGCTTACATGTTCTAGATTGTCTCTGCCTGCTTAGCGATACTATCGTTTGTGGATTGGTGCTTTTCTAGTTGCTCTTCCTGGTTTCCTTCAAGAGCGTTCAAACGCTGAAGAACCATATCTAGCTTTGCCATCACGTCATTCAAAGAAGGTTCGTCATCACTGCCGGTCGAGCTAGCGGCAGCGCTGGAGCCAACTCGTCCAGGCACGTGTGATTTAAGCTCAGGGGAATTACAAGTTGGGCATAACCACGTGTCGAGCCCTTCCGCTGATATTGCTTTGAAACCCTTCTTTGTGACCAGAGCATTTACCGACATGGTAGTGATTCCCGCAAAGCTTACAGGTGAGACACTGACCGTCAGGATCGACAGGCTTAATGCAAGAAAGGCAAACAACATCGTTCGACATAATGAACAAATGGTGCAGTCCGGCAGAGCCACTACCGTAAGACAAATAAGTCACAATGCCTTACCTAGGCGAGAAAACAAACGCAGTTTAGCACGGTTATCGTGCTCCGCCGGACTGCAGAAGCCGATCAGCAGGCGACGGTTTTTAATCCTTGAAATTCCGGGTGGCTTGCACTGACTGGCTGACATTCGGTTGACGTAAGCCCAGATAGCGTGGTGCACCCGGGCGCTTGACTTGGCGATTCCGTGACTGTGCTTCGAAGCGGTGACAGCAACCAAACGGGAAACCTAGGCGAGAAAACAAAAGCAGTTTAGTACGGTTATCGTGCTCCGCCGGACTGCCAGTACTGGTGCGTCTGCCAACGCAAACCCAAATTTTTATTCCCCTTCTGTAACCTCTCCCCAGGCTACTAAAACTAACAAAAATCTCACCGGAAATGTGATGAACCTCTCTAGTATTACCCTGTCACCAGATCAGATGAGCGCCTTGTCAAAAGGTCTGAATTTTAGCCCGGCAACTGGCGATTTCAACGAATTTCAACTTTGTAATGACTTAGACAACTTCGCCAGAAATATGAGACTGCGAGAGTACTCTCATCACCGTCCTCCAACCGACGAAGCCCTAACCGCATTACCTAGCCATAAGCACTGGACCCCTCCCACGCAGCGCGATACATTGATTGATTGTAAGGTTTAACGCGCCGACGCACCGAAGGTGATGAGGCGCGCCGTAGTGGAGGGCTCCGGATTAATTTTAACCGCCTGGGGATCTTTAACGTGCGCAGCGCAGCGCGATACATGCCTCGACATGTACATTAAAGCCGTTCATTGCGATGTACGAGCAGCATACCGAAAGCAAATCCCTTTCCGCTGTAACATCACAAACAAGAAAAAAAAAGCCCTGGAGGAACTCGCAGGTTGCCCCGATAAAGTAATCAAACCAGCCGATAAAGGAGGCGCCATCGTCATCCTCGACAAAGCTGACTATGTCAACGAGGCTCATAGACAACTATCAGAATCTGCGTTCTACAAAGTACTTCCTAGTGATCCCACTAATGATTATAAGCTAATTGTCAAAGAAACACTCACTGAGCCTGTTCAAAGTCAGGGAATAACTGAAACAACTGCTCGTTCTCTTATCCCCTTAAGCCCAGTAGCCGGTAGATTCTACCTTCTTCATAAGATTCATAAAAATAACAACCCAGGTCGCCCCATTGTCTCTGGCATTGGTACTGTCACCGAGTACCTCTCGCGCCATGTCGACTCTCTCATTCGCGACATTCCCCCCAGCTTTCCATCCTTCCTTAAGGATACAAATGATTTTCTCTCGGATATCATGAAGATGGAAATTCCCAACAACTGTTTACTTGTTACCCTAGATGTCGTGTCGCTATACACTAACATTCCGCATGCCGATGGGATCACTGCTGTATCATGTGCGTATGAGGGGTCGGCGGGTGACAAACCTATCGATTCTCTCACCCTTGAAACTTTCCTTCACCTTATCCTTGAACTTAACAATTTTGAGTTTGATGGTGTCAATTACGTGCAAGTCAGCGGAACGTCAATGGGAACCAAAATCGGGCCCAACTACGCGAACATCTTTATGAGATGTCTAGAGTCAAACTTCCTCGCAACCCAAAGTTTGAAGCCATAGTACTACAAAAGGTATATAGATGATATATTCATGATTTGGCAGCACGGTGAAATGGAACTTCTTGTGTTTATTGAGGCTTTTAACCTTGCGCATCCTACCATCTCCCTCTCCCATTCCTACTCTACGCACAGCATATATTTCCTGGATGTTACTGTCACAGTTTCTCAGGGCAGACTTCAGACTAATCTCTACAGGAAACCTACGGACACGCGCCAGTATTTGCACTTCCACAGCAGCCATGTCAGGCACTGCAAGACTGCAATACCTTATAGCCAATCTCACCGTTTTAGGCGAATCTGCACAAGCCAGGCGGATTTCGATTCTAACTGCAGAGAACTTAAAACCCCACTCTTAAATCAAAAATACCCAGAGCAGGTGATCGATGGCGCGATTACACGAGCTAACCAGTTGAACCGCACCGACATTCTCCGAAAAAAAGCTCCAAAACCCAATCAACAAACAAACCTGGTTTTGACCCGTTCGGCCACTTCTCCGAAAGTTGCATCAATACTAAGGAAACATCACAATATCCTCACTCAAAGTGAACGCCTAACGAGAATATTCCCCGAGCCGCCACGTGTTGTTTATAGACGCAGCAAAAATTTGGGCGACGTTCTCACTAAATCCAGCATCAGCCGACCACAGACTACTGGTTGCATGCCCTGTAACAAACTACGGTGTAAGGTATGCCCACAAATGACTACCACACAGCGCGCCGCCAGCACAGCTTCAAACTATTATGTTAATATAAAAGGGAACTTTAACTGTGATTCCGCCCACGTCGTATACCTGCTGGAATGCACCCTCTGCGGCAAACAATACATCGGCCAGACTGAAACACCCTTTCGTTTGAGGTTTAACAATCACCGCTCTCATGCAAAAACCTACCCTTCTTTGCCTCTATCAAAGCATGTTAACACTCGTGGTCATTCTTTTGAACAACTAAAAGCTACAATTCTTGAATCTAGCTTTAAAACGCATCACGATCGCGAAGTTCGTGAGTCCTACCTTATCTATAAGTTTAAATCAGCGTCGTTTGGCATAAATGAAAGTTATGGGAAATTAACATGTCTTTCCTCCGATTAAAATTTCGGCTGCATTTCTCAGGCTAGTGTTATGCCTGTTCATTTCTTTCCCTCAATAATATTCCCCCATGAGTTGGCGAGCTCCCGTAGTTGGGTATAGTTTCGTGCTAGCACAATGGCATCACTGAACCAAATTTGACGAACAAGTCTGGACATGACATTGTGTTCTGGGTAGAAGGCTGCAGTACCATTGTTAGCTTTGATATTCTCAGTTAAGGCTGAAAGTTGGGCTAGTTGGTGTTGACTTAGATGCATATTACCAGCGAAAAAAACAGACAGGGACGAGGAAAAAAAATATGTGTGATTGCTTTCGTGTCCTCTTTCTTTTTTGTATTGTTGTTTTCTAATATTCGTTGCTGACCGCCTCGGCATTCCCTGAACGGGCACCATGCGCCGACCAGATGAATACCACCTGCTGCCGCGTCATACGCGTGCACCTCCCTGTTTTCTTTCTTTTCATGATTTGTTTGACCTTGTCTTTTTTTTGCATACCAATGTACACTCATATCTTCTTTGAAACTTCTTTGTTCCACGTGACTAATCTTTTTGCCAATGTCAAACACGTGCATGGGCATATCTTGTTTTGGCCCCTCTTTCACCGCCGTTTCCACGGGGGAAGGAAAATTACCTTGTTAATTTTTCCCCCGCTCTTTGTACACCAATGTACACTCATTTCCTGTCGAAACTGCCTGTCCTACTGCTTTTGGGCGCGACCCTCGCCTCCCACCAACAGAAGCCACGTGTCTCTTGATTCTTAGAACGAATGTGTATGGGCAGATGTGCGCCATTTGTGTGCATTTACATATCTTCTTTGGAACTTCTTCGTTCCGCGTCACTAATCTTTTTGCCCATGTCAAACACGTGCATGGGCATATCTTGCTTTGACCCCTCTTTCACCCCCGTTACCCCGGGGGAGGGGAAAATTACCTTGTTATTTATTTTTTATTTTTTAATTATTTATTTTTTTCTGTGTTTGGTTCTTCTCTCTCTTTTTTTCTATTTTTTTTCCATGTTCGTGCCGCGTAACTGTGTTCTTATTATCCTTTTTATAATTTATTTTCCCGCTCTCTCTTCATTCTTTTGCTACCCACCAATCATGATCCATTTGTACAAACTCTCCCTCCTCTTACTTTGCCCTCGCCCTTGCTACATTTTCTGTATATAGATAACTCTGAAACGAACTTATTTTGTACTCTGAAGAAAGGGAGTCCTCTTCCTGAAACGTCAGTAAACGAATTTCTATTTTCTACGTCTTTCTCGTTTGTCTCTGTCTCTACTAACCTTATATATTTATATATATATATATATATATATATATATATATATATATATATATATATATATATATATGTACAGAAAGAAATGCCGGCAGTCTACAACGCCAAAGGCGGCATAGGGGAATGATTAGACTATTTTTTACCGTTAGTGACGTTACATATTTTTTTTTATTATTAATTACGTGAGAAAGAAAGAAAGAAAAACACGCGCCCAGAGAGGGGACCGAACCCACGCCTTTCGGCGCGTGTTTTTCTTTCTTTCTTTCTCACGTAATTAATCATAAAAAAAATATGTAACGTCACTAACGGTAAAAAATAGTCTAATCATTCCCCTATGCCGCCTTTGGCGTTGTAGACTGCCGGCATTTCTTTCTGTATTTCCTAACGAGCCCCTCATTTCCCAACCTATATATATATATATATATATATATATATATATATATATATATATATATATATATATATATATATATATATATATATATATATATATATATATATATATATATATATATATATATATATTGTGAGCGTTTATTGGTGCCTTGACTCATGAAGAAGACTCATGGAATGAATTAATTGCCATTCGCTAGTGGGACCAATCTCTCACCTGTACATACCCATTATCATCATCATTTGTGGATTATCATCATCGTCTGGGCTTGTTCTGCCGAGTCTCTGAGTTCCCTGCGGGCTGAGTAAAGAGACGTGCCTTGGAATTACCATTCCCTTGTTCCAGCCTGCTTTCCTCTTACAAGTGGTGGAGGTGCGGGGTAGCACAAGGCGTCCTGAACGAAGCTCCAGGGGTGCGGCCGGTTCGGGTAGAGGTCGGGGTCGAACGCAACCAAGGAGCGGAGTTCTTCTCCAGCCTTGATTTACGCTCCGGTTATTGGCAAATCCCCATGCACGAAGATGACAAAGAAAAGACGGCCTTCGCCACTCCTGATGGGCTTTACGAATTCAATGTTATGCCTTTCGGGCTATGTAATGCGCCCGCGACATTTGAACGCATGATTGATACCGTGCTCCGCGGCCTCAAATGGAAAACTTGCCTCTGCTACCTCGACGACATTGTTGTTTTTTCAACCACGTTTGAGCAACATCTCCAACGTCTCGACGAGGTACTGGCGTGTCTCTCAAATGCCGGACTCCAGATTAATACAAAAAAGTGCACATTCGCCAGTAAATCGATAAAGGTGTTAGGGCACATCGTGAGCAAAACCGGCATACAACCAGACCCTGCGAAGATTTCTGCAGTTCTAAATTTTCCGCGCCCGCTACAGCAAAAAGACCTTCGCAGCTTCCTCGGACTAGCATCGTACTTCCGCCGCTTCATACGAAATTTTGCAACAGTTGCTTCTCCTCTCAATAACCTCTTGCGTTCTGGCACAGCTTTTGTTTGGAGTGAAGATTGCGAACGGGCTTTTCAAGCTCTGAAAAACGCACTCACGTCGAGCCCTGTGCTTTGCCACTTCGATGACGCTGCACCAACGGTTCTACACACGGACGCCAGTGGTCAAGGCATCGGTGCAGTCCTGTTGCAACTCGATTCGTGCAAGAGGGAGCGAGTGGTCGCCTATGCTAGCCGCACACTGACGTCGGCAGAACAAAACTATACAATCACGGAGCAGGAATGCCTTGCTGTTGTGTGGGCCATCCAGAAGTTCCGCCCTTACTTGTACGGTCGACATTTCAATGTCGTCACTGACCATCACGCATTATGTTGGTTGTCGACGTTGAAGAACCTCTCCGGCCGCCTCGGCCGTTGGGTTCTCCGTCTACAGCAGTATCATTTTACCATCACGTATAAGTCCGGGAAAAAGCATTTAGATGCAGATGCCCTCTCACGCTGTCCCTTATCGCAATCGGCCGTCTGCTTCTCGCCGGCAAGCAGGCCTGCTTTACCCATGGCGCCCATTGCTTACTCCACGGTTGATGACATCAGTCTCCCGGCCAAACAGCGCGACGATACTTTTTGTCGCAGAATAATCGATCGGATAGACGGTTCCGCGCGACCTCCCAACAGCCGGTTACGTCGCCAACTCCAGAAGTTTCGGCTTGAAAACGGAGTTCTGCACCGTTACAGCCACCACCCTACAGGGGCCAGGTGGGTCCCTGTCCTACCTCAGGAGCTACGCGCAACTGTGTTAGAGGCATTTCACGATGATCCGACAGCAGGACATCTCGGGTTTGTCAAAACCTACGATCGCATTCGTTGTCGCTTCTTTTGGCCTGGGATGTCGACATGCGTGGCAAAGTACATTTCTTCATGCACCAAATGCCAGCACCGAAAACGCACTACGACTCCGCCAGCCGGGTTGCTACAACCGGCACCTTGTCCTTCGGCGCCCTTCGAAGCTGTGGGCATTGACCTGTACGGCCCGCTTCCCAGCACACCAAACGGCTATCGCTGGATAGTGACTGCTGTCGACCATCTAACCAGGTACGCCGAGACGGCCCCTCTACGATCTGGCTGCGCCCAAGAAATCGCTGACTTTCTGCTGCAGAATATCATCTTGCGCCACGGTGCACCCCGCGTCCTTTTAAGCGACCGCGGCAAGGCCTTCTTGTCCCGAATTGTGGCTGAAGTGCTTCAAGCGGCAGATACGATTCATAAAACAACCAGCAGCTATCATCCTCAGACGAACGGCCTCACTGAACGCTTTCACCGGACTCTCTCTGATATGCTCTCTATGTATATCAAACCAGACCACACCAACTGGGACCAAATTCTTCCGTTTGTAACCTTTGCCTACAACACAGCAATTCAGCGCACCACTAGCTACTCACCATTTTTCTTGGTTTTTGGCCGTTCCCCTTCCTTCTTTATTGATACCGCTTTCTTATCTGCACCGGTCTCTCCCGTTACCCCGTTTTCTGACCAGTTCATCTCCCGGGTTAACCACTGTCGACACCTAGCCCGCATCCACACTGAAGCAACGCAGCAGGAACGAAAAGCTCATTACGATGCTCAGCACCGCAACATCGAGTTTCATCCCGGTGAAGAGGTGCTTTTGTGGACCCCGATACGATCGCCGGGCCTGTGCGAGAAGTTTCTGAGCCGCTATATTGGTCCATACACCGTCATTGAACAAACTTCACCTGTCAACTATAGAGTGTCTCCTGCAGTTGCCTCCAACGACCGTCGCAGACGTGGAAGTGAAGTCGTCCATGTTTCTCGTATGAAGCGTTTTACCCAGCGTGCGCCTTAGCTACAAGCGTCCAGGCGGCCGCTTCCCAGCGAGGGGGGGAAAGTGTGAGCGTTTATTGGTGCCTTGACTCATGAAGAAGACTCATGGAATGAATTAATTGCCATTCGCTAGTGGGACCAATCTCTCACCTGTACATACCCATTATCATCATCATTTGTGGATTATCATCATCGTCTGGGCTTGTTCTGCCGAGTCTCTGAGTTCCCTGCGGGCTGAGTAAAGAGACGTGCCTTGGAATTACCATTCCCTTGTTCCAGCCTGCTTTCCTCTTACAATATATATATATATATATATATATATATATATATATATATATATATATATATACAGTAACACCTCGTTAACTCGAACTCGCATATCTCGAAAAATCGGCTAAGTCGAAATTTTCTGGGGCCCCGAACCATTTCGTATACGTCCCATGTATTTGTTGCCCTTTATTTCGAAGTATTTTTGGGCGAAACTGCGGGTATCTCGAAATCTTGACTGAGAGTGGAACGAAAATTTTGGTGCCGCGGACCGTTTCACAAGATTCGGGCGATGCTGGCACGCCTAAATCCCTTGATTTTTTTTTTATCGTTTAGCCGGGCCTACCACAAAAATGATGTTTTTCCCGAACACGAAGTCTGAACCTAGAGGCATATCAACTTCGTCAAGCAACCCTGTGGCTCGTCATGTAACGGTAGAGACACGCCCAGAGGTGCAGTGTACTAGAACATACAGCTGTGTCGTGCGGAGAAAAACCCAATGGAGAGCACCGGCGGGGAAGATCGGCTCATGCGATGCGTCAAGCAGCTAGAGGACTCTTTACTAGGGCCGAGTGCGGCTGCAAAGCACACCAGCACTACGCAGTTCTTTTCTGCTAAATAAAATTGCAGAGCCACGAAACCCAGCCGGTGAACGTCTCTTCTATGTTGTTTTCTCTTTCAAACCTTTATGAAAAGCAAGATAGAAAGCTGATGTTGAAGAACTGGTAAGTAGCAGCGCCATTTTTGCAAAGAACTCGATGTTTCATGGCAATTCGCGCAACTTTACTTATTTCGAAAATCGGCTTATCTCGAAATATTTCCCGGTTTTTACTACTTCGAGTTAACGAGGTAATAGTGTATACATATATATATATATATATATATAAGCAGAAAAAGAAAACTTCTCGAGGAGCCAGAAAAAATACTTGAGAAAATCGTAGACGCACGATTAAAAACAAAAACAGTGGTTTACTGACGTTTCGACTGCGGGACCAGTCTTCATCTTGAGTAACATACAACGTTGGAGCACGCACGCGTATATAGGTGCAGAGGGTGTGCTGCAGTGTACCCCTTTTTTTTAACAACATTTGCGTGTTTGGGGCGAGGGAACAGGGAAGGGAGGGCATTATACATGTGGCAGTATACACATGATGACAAACTCTTTTCTAAAAAGCCCAGCAATATTCAAATTCATCCATCTAAAAAAAAACAGGGTAGGGAGCTGCTCAAATACGCTTTTCATACGGATTACACGAATAAATGGATGGTGCAGGGAACGTCTCGACACACGAAATGCAAAGTACACAAAAAACAAATAAATACAGAACAGAAGCCGCCGGTGACGCATCCATTCCTGAAAACACCAATTACCGGCGGCGTAGGGAATGTCAGGGCACTTTACAAGTTCACAGAAGTCACAGAAGAGCGCACGTGCCAGCAACGCAACAAATTATTTAGCCAGGTAGGAAGTAACTAGGTGTGTCCTGCGTGGAAGCAACTATTGAATCGGTAGCCAGTAAGGGTCAACAAGTTTCTGTGTATACAATAAAAGCATGTCACAGCATGATGGAGGCATGCAAAGAAGTGAGTAATGATTGACAGTCTAAGAAGCGGAGGGGGGGGTCCCCGCAACATGGAAGAAGACGGTGAGTGACCGCGCGGACGGCGCGTTCGCGATAACAAATTTAACCCCCCAAAGGGGGCTGCCAACCGCGGTAGCGGAGGCGTACTGGGACCAACGTTTTTAGATTAGGTCAGTTGGCAAAGAACGCGGCCCTCCAAGCAACGAGAGCTTCGCCGCTGCGACATTCCACAATAAAACAATAAAAACAACACAGTCTACTCTCGCTACCAGACCACTGCTCGGTCGTGATCTCTGCGCTCTCAAGCGTACTTTTTTTTTCTTTTTTTTTTTGTCTCTCGCATGATGGCGGCTTTGATGTAGCGTGCGGTGGTCGTTTTTCAGCAGCGGCCGGTTGACCAACGGATCGCCAGCGATGCGACATGGTGAGTGTGGTGAATACATACGACCAGTCTGTTACGGTTCAATACTTTTAATACCTCTACGCTTCCTTCTTTGCTGTCCCGCCCCGAGACTGTTGTCGCGAGGTTTCACACTCGATCCGCGAGGACAAATTAAACGAACGATCCTTGGACTAATACGAGGAAGCGTCTACAGGAAGCCCCAATAATATTCCATGTCTTGCTTCTTCCGCACAGTGCATCACATTCGTTGTGGTGTTGCAATGCATTCTGAGGCTGTTAAATATTACTGTTTATGCCTCTGCCAAATATAAACACGTGACAAATTTGTTGTCAAGGTGCGTGCGTATAACCAGCGTACCAAGCAGGTCCAATAATCACACCAGCAAACGAAGAAAACCAATTATTTATTTATGCATCGAAACATAGAAGCTGCGAATTGTTCAGGAATTTTTGCAGTATTAAATAGCGGCAACCCTGTTGCATGTTCTCCGTATGAACATCTCATCATGATACAAGCACGTGATATTTTTCGAAAGTAATGGTGGAAGCGAGTGTCTGAATGAAAAATGTGCCGGCAATTTTTTCCTCCCTAAATCCTCCTGAGAGAAAAAAAACATCAGTAAAATAATGGCTGTGCCTTCCTAAAATATCGTTTTTCTGTTCACTATTTATCTACCTGACAATTAATATTGTCACGAAGACAGGGACGATGCAGTGGTGTTGAATGAGAAACACGTTTATTGGAGCGAACTTGTGCTCCCCTAACAACTCAAAAGAATACAGAGGCGGCGAAGCAGCGGTCAACAAAGTGACTTTCACAGGCGAGTGTCGTCGAATCGAATGCCCCGGCGTCCGCACTGCAGGCTTTTTATCTTTTGGCGCGCGTGGTTCTCGAAACGTCGATTCGCATCGAGAACATAGTAGATCCAAGAAGATTATTCTGGGCTGTTCACGTTAGATCGGAATGCTCTCCCTATCACAACAGATAACACATGCGGCACAGAAAGAAAGAATTTAACACGCGCTTCCCTTGGCGCAGAGATAATACAGACCGGCGCAGCCGGGCGGTAAAAGCAAAACACAAATAAACAAACCCAATGTATGGTTGGCGGCATTACCCCCCCCTCTAAGAGTGCATCGACCCGATGCTAACATAAGCGACAGTCCGAACAAATGAAAATAAAAGTTCGTCATCGTCCGTAGAAAGGTTTTAAGCGAACCACGTGGACGACTTCAGGCCGCGTGCGTCGTCGTGATGTGCCGGAGTCACCATCGGGGATCACTTCGTAGGTAAGTTGGCCAACACGTCGTAGAATCTGGTAGGGTCCGAAATACCTTCGCAGGAGCTTCTCACTGAGTCCGCGTCGTCGGATGGGAGTCCAAACCCACACACGATCCCCTGGTTGGTACTCGGCGTCTCGGCGTCGGAGGTTGTAGCGGCCCGCATCCACCAGCTGCTGGTCCGTTATACGAACTCGAGCGAGCTGGCGGGCCTCCTCCGCACGTTGAAGATATCCGTGGACGTCGGCGTTGAGGTCGTCGTCTTCTACGTGCGGAAGCATGGCGTCGAGCATCGTAGTCGGCCTTCTACCGTAGACAAGCTCGAACGGCGTCAGCTGTGTCGTCTCCTGGATAGCCGTGTTGTACGCAAACGTGACATACGGGAGCACTTCGTCCCAAGTCTTATGTTCAACGTCAACGTACATTGACAGCATATCTGCGATTGTCTTGTTCAGACGTTCTGTTAGTCCGTTCGTTTGGGGGTGGTACGCCGTCGTTCTTCGGTGATCCGTGTTGCTGTAGCGTAATACTCCTTGCATCAGCTCCGCAGTAAATGCCGTTCCGCGGTCTGTGATTAGGACTTCCGGGGCTCCATGTCGCAGCACAACCTGGCTTATAAAGAACTTCGCCACTTCTTGTGCAGTCCCCCTCGGAAGAGCGGCGGTCTCTGCGTAGCGCGTCATGTAGTCTGTCGCTACGACAATCCACTTGTTCTGTGATCGTGACGTAGGGAACGGGCCTAAAAGGTCCATTCCAATCTGTTGAAATGGTCTCGATGGGACGGCGATCGGTTGCAGAAGTCCGGCGGGTCTTGTCGGCGGCGTTTTTCGTCGCTGGCAGTCACGGCAGCTCCGGACGTAGTGGGTGACGTCAGAGGTAAGGCCGGGCCAGTAGTACCTCGCCTTGATTTTTCCGATAGTGCGGGCTGTGCCCAGATGTCCGGAAGACGGGTCGTCGTGGCACGCTTCCAAAATTTCGTCACGAAGGTCCGCGGGGATGACGAGAAGGTAATTCGCTCTTGTTCCGGGGCTGAAATTCTTCTTCACAAGGACGGAGTTTCTCAGGCTGAATGCTGGTAAACTGCGTTTGAAGGTCCTAGGAACGGCAACGTTGCATCCCTCGAGGTACTCGATTATGACGCGTAAGTCGGGGTCGGCACGCTGCTGGGCGGCTAGGTCGCTCTCCGTCACGATCCCGAAGAACGCGCTGTCTTCATCAGAGTCTTGTGGTGGTGGGTCGACGGGGGCGCGGGACAGGCAGTCGGCGTCGGAGTGTTTCCTGCCGGATTTATAAACGACTGTAACGTCGAACTCCTGCAGGCGCAAGCTCCACCGCCCAAGACGGCCAGAGGGGTCCTTCAAATTGGCGAGCCAACACAGCGCATGGTGGTCTGTTACAACCTTGAATGGCCTTCCATACACGTATGGGCGAAATTTTGAAATCGCCCATATAATAGCCAGGCACTCTTTCTCAGAGGCAGAATAGTTTTTCTCCTCCTTCGACAGACCACGGCTAGCATAGGCGATTACCCTTTCGCAGCCGCTTTGCTTTTGGATAAGGACGGCACCCAAGCCTATATCACTGGCGTCCGTATGCATTTCCGTTTCGGCATTTCCGTCGAAATGAGCGAGCACGGGCGGGCTTTGCAGGCGTTTTTGCAGCTCGCCGAATGCTTTTTCTTGGTCGTTTTCCCAGCTGAAAGGGGTGCTATCTTTCGTCAAGCGCGTGAGTGGCTCTGCAATGCGTGCGAAGTTTGCGACGAAGCGCCGGTAGTATGCGCACAGCCCGAGAAATCTCCGCACGCCCTTCTTGTCTTTTGGCCTTGGGAAGTTCGCAATGGCTGAAGTTTTTGCCGGGTCAGGTAGGACTCCCGCGGCGTTGACGACGTGGCCCAAGAACTTGAGTTCCCCGTATGCGAAACGGCACTTTTCAGGCTTCAGCGTCAACCCCGACGTACGAATGGCCTCGAGTACAGACTCCAACCTTGCAAGGTGTTCGTCGAAAGTTCGGGCGAATACCACTACGTCGTCGAGGTATACGAGGCAGGTGTGCCACTTAAGGCCAGCTAGCACAGTGTCCATGACTCTTTGAAACGTCGCTGGTGCTGTGCACAGCCCAAACGGCATCACCTTGAACTCGTATAGGCCGTCTGGGGTTATAAATGCAGTCTTCTCTCGGTCTCTCTCGTCCACTTCAATTTGCCAGTAGCCGGTCTTCAGGTCCATCGATGAGAAGTACTTCGCGTGGCAGAGGTGGTCGAGGGCGTCGTCGATTCGGGGGAGGGGGTACACGTCCTTTTTCGTGATTTTGTTCAGTCGCCGGTAGTCAACGCAAAACCTTAATGTGCCGTCTTTTTTCTTTACGAGTACGACGGGCGCAGCCCAGGGGCTTTTCGATGGCTGTATAATGTCATCGCTCAGCATGTCGTCGACTTGAGTCCGGATGGCTTCCCGTTCGTGTGAAGAGACGCGGTACGGTGACTGTCGGGTAGGTCGGGCTCCATCTTCGGTTATTATTCGGTGCTTCGCTAGAGGGGTCTGACGTAGTTTTGCGCTCGACGAAAAACATTCGCTATAGCGACGCAGCAAAGCCAATAATTTTTTCCGTTGTTCTTGCGGTAGCGCCGGATTCACGTCGAATTGCTGCGGGAGCTTGAATGTTTCTACGGGTGTGCGTTCAAAGTCGGCGACTGCGATCACATCACTTGCTTCTTGCGTTTCTTCGAGGAACGCAATTGCAGCTCCCTTGTTTAAATGCTGGTACTCTTCGGTGAAATTAGTGACCAAAACGTGAGATTGGCGTTGCTTAAAGTGCGCAATGCCTCTTGCGACGGAGACACCGCGGTCGAGAAGCAACCTTCGATCACTCTCTACGATAGCATCGATGTCAGAAGCAGCATCCTCACAGTAGACGGCGATCATCAAGCTTGCGCGGGGTGGCAGGGTGATGTGATCGTCGGCGATCCTGACAGCAGCACGGTGATCGGGGTTCGGCTGCGGCGTCGTGGAGTGATTGGAGGAAAATGTTATCGACTTGGTCTGCAGATCAATTATTGCGCCGTTGTCCGTCAAAAAGTCCATTCCGAGAATCACGTCGCGGGAGCAGTTAGGCAGAACGACGAACGCCGCAGGGTACGTTGTGCCGTCTATGGTGACGCGCGATGTGCACGTTCCACTTGGCGTCACGAGGTGGCCTCCTGCTGTGCGTATGTGCGGACCGTCCCATCTGGTCATAACTTTCTTCAGTTTAGACGCAAATGGTCCGCTCATTACCGAATAGTCCGCTCCCGTGTCTACGAGGGCGACTACGTCAAAGCCGTCGATGGACACCTTGACGTCAGATGCAGTCGTCCTCGAGTTGCGGGTTCGTCGGGGCGTCGTATCTCTGCTTGTACGTGTTGATGGTCGGGCACTGTGCATCGTCGTTGTCGTCGTCTTCTCAACGGACGTCTTGGTCAGGTCGGGTACGCGTCGCGCCGTGTAGCTGTCGTCGTGTTCAGGAGTCTCGTTAGGGCTAGGTCGGGTCGTCGGGATGAGGGCATGTCGTGAATGATGGTCGTCAGCGAGTCGCTGCGTCGTTGGAGGGTTTTCATTTTTCCGCCGTTGTGCAACTTTACCTCCCGAAGTTGCTGCTTTTAGTTTCCCCCGCGTGGGCTGGGGGAACTTCCACGTGAGAAGTCAGCAGTGCTGCGGCGGTTTGGTGACTGAGACGGGTAGGGCGACGGTGAACGGTTGAAGCGGGCTGGTCCTCGGTTGGTGTTGGAGAGGTATTCTTCGATCTCAGCAGGGCGCTGGCCGTATCGGGGGCGTGGGGCGTCGACGGAGAACCCTCGCAAACCGAGCCTCTTGTAGGGACAGCGACGGTAGATGTGGTCGGCCTCTCCGCAGTGGTAGCACAGCGGGCGATTATCGGGCGTTCGCCACACGTCGGTCTTCCTTGGCGTCTGGTATTGGTCTACAGGGCGTCGGGCGGGCGGCGTTGGACGGCGGTATGGCTCAGCCTCTTGACGACGGGTTGGAGCAGGGCGGGGTTGAAGAACAGCCGAGGAGTAGGTCATGGCTTGTGGTTCGCGGGGTGCTTCCGACGGCGTAGAAGTTCCCAGTGCGTTTTGGACTTCTTCTCGGATTACGTCGGTCAGGGAAGCCACTTGAGGTTGCGGCGTCGTTGGAAAAAGCTTCCGAAGCTCCTCCCTGACCACTGCTCGGATGGTCTCTCGCAATGTATCGGAGCTTCCATTTGCAGCACCGATGGTCTCCGAGAACAGCGCGTTGACAGGGCGGTCGTACTGCCTGGTTCGAATTTCTAGCGTCTTCTCCATCGCGGCCGCCTCAGACGCGAATTCGGCCACTGTCTTCGGAGGGTTACGGACTAGACAAGCAAAAAGCTCTTGCTTCACTCCTCGCATTAGAAACCTGAGCTTCTTTTCCTCGGTCATTTCAGGGTCCGCACGACGAAAAAGTCGCTTCATTTCCTCAACGAAAATCACGACTCCTTCGTTGGGGTGCTGCGTTCGAGTTTCAAGCAAAAGCGCAGCTCGCTCTTTTCTCACCACGGTAGTGAAGGTCTTAAGGAACTCCCTCTTGAATTGAGTCCAGTCGGTCAAAGAGCTCTCATGGTTCTCGAACCAAGTTCGAGCAGCATCTTCTAAGTAAAAGAAGACATGCCGGAACGTTTCTTCATCGTCCCACCTGTTGAAGATGCGGACTCGCTCCAACTTCTCCAACCATTCTTCGGGGTCTTCAGCGGGGGCTCCCCGGAACGATGGCGGTTCTCGGGGCTGCTGCAGGATGATTGGCGACGTTGTTTCTTGCACCATGGTGTTGGTTGCAGCGTTCCTTCTCTTGGGCCCTTCTGGCAGAAGACCGAACTCGGGCGGTAAATCTTGCAGGCGGGGGCTGGCTCTTGTTGGACTGGCTTGGCGGCTTTTCGAGGTTGTAGTGGGCATGAAGGGTGCGTACCCAGCACCTCCACCAGATGTCACGAAGACAGGGACGATGCAGTGGTGTTGAATGAGAAACACGTTTATTGGAGCGAACTTGTGCTCCCCTAACAACTCAAAAGAATACAGAGGCGGCGAAGCAGCGGTCAACAAAGTGACTTTCACAGGCGAGTGTCGTCGAATCGAATGCCCCGGCGTCCGCACTGCAGGCTTTTTATCTTTTGGCGCGCGTGGTTCTCGAAACGTCGATTCGCATCGAGAACATAGTAGATCCAAGAAGATTATTCTGGGCTGTTCACGTTAGATCGGAATGCTCTCCCTATCACAACAGATAACACATGCGGCACAGAAAGAAAGAATTTAACACGCGCTTCCCTTGGCGCAGAGATAACACAGACCGGCGCAGCCGGGCGGTAAAAGCAAAACACAAATAAACAAACCCAATGTATGGTTGGCGGCAATATGTTCTTACACATATAATTCAGTTCCTCCTCCGTCGGTTATCTTTGGGAAAATGCAGCAAGTTTAAAGCGAGCGACACGTTGAACAAGATCCCCAGCGCGCCCCAGAACTATCGCCCCGTCCGGCCTAAGATGTGAGCGAAACGGCTCTTGAAACCCAACAGGCAAGCCGACAGACACACGTCATAGAAGTGGGTGCAGCGTTCGCGACTCCAGAGCAGTGACGTAAGGCGAAATGTCCGCCGGCGCGCACCACATAGCGGATGAGTGGCTGAACTAAGCGTCCCTACCCTTCCTATTGAAAAGCGCGCGACGTGTCAGGCAATGTTTAAACAGGCGGCGTTGGGTGGTACTTACTACAAATTGATAAATCTGGCCGAGCTGAAGTGTGAGTACCGTTGGCCTTTAATGAGTAACCCTGACCATTCCTTGATTTTTACAGGTGCCATTCTGTCACGGGGCATGGTGGACGAAAATTCCCATGGCTGACCATTGATGACAATGACGAGGGAGAAGCTGTGTGGGGGCGAAGCCAGCACTGACTCTCTCATGGCCATTTTGTAAATGTTGTAAATAGATCGCTCATAACCTTCAACCATGGTTCGTCTTATCTGCTGTGCCACAACATTACAGTTCTTTGCTAAGTTTCACAGTTGCTACAAATCCTGTTGTAGAGAAAACCTTTTATTCGCCTTAAAGGGGCCATTACGACAAAATACCAGTTTCACTCACAACATTGGGTGTCTTATAGTGCCCCTACTGCTTGCCAAGCAGCGAATGATGCCTTATTCATTGAGAGATTACACAATTTAAGCCAAAGTTTCAATCATCTCGCTAAATAGTGTCTTGTGATGTCAGCGATGATATATCCAGGGCAGTTATTTGAAATGAATGTTGAGCACGTTAACTAGGGCTGCAGCGGATAGGGAAACCTTGCCTTCCATCCAACAAGGATGCAACATCTTGCGGTGACAGGCCTCCGTGTAGGCGACGCAATTGCATACACTTCATGGATACATGGGCCTCATCATCATTCCCTCTTGGACTTCATCTGCGAAGTGAACATTTTCATGTTCAATTAACTTTGGTCATCAACTCCTACTCCCTCATCTATGCCCTGTGGCAAAATAAATGCCTTATAATTGCATTGCTTCGTTTACCGCCCATCCTCTAGATGGCGCATGAATAGCACTCAGGCCCACTGTCCATACTCACTTTGTTTTTGAGCGTATTTGCACCTCGCTTGTATTTCTGGCTTGTCTTTGTTACAGCATGTAGTAATCGTTTCGTGAAATATAGGGTATGCTCAAGAAATAGGGTCACCTAAGACGATGTCGTTTACGCCAATCGGCCAGTGTTGTGAGAAAACTCCAAAGCGCCATACTGCTGAGCAGCTCTAGCAAGCACAGTGTGCACAGTACAACAGTGCACACTGGTACTTTTGTTTAGTTTACATAAGTTTTTCAAGTTCCACTGTTCACCTGATTCTTACTATTATAAAATGAAAAAAAAACCTTGTTTTTCAAGCTCATAAGCCTTGCCTAACAACTTGCGTTTGCTTTTGCTGGCCTCAGCAAGTTGCACTGCGTCCCATAATGCGTGCCAGTGTCATACTAATGAGGCAGTCATTCCAATGAACCAAACATTCATTTTTTCTTCATGAAAAAATGAAGAGTAAGCCCCTTTGAGTAACAGGGATTTACTTTTTCGTGGCATTTACAGTGAAACCTCATAAGAACTGAAAAGGTAGCTTTGTTATAGGTAGTCTACTAATAGTAACGTGATGAAAACAAACAACTTGCAACTCCTGTTGTATTCCTTACTCCATTATGGCTCATTTTGTCGCCTCGCATGACCTTGTCACACTTGCTGAGGAAGTGACACGGCAACACCAAAATGGTCAGAAATGGAAAGACATTTATTCTGCACTTCAGCCAGACAAATGATGACTAGCCGGGGACCACGGCATGTGTAACTTTGCCTATGTAATTTGCTTGTGTACAACTGCTCATCCGTTATACTGCTCCTTTCGCGTCGTTTTAAATTGTAACCGGACAATGGTGGCGGTGGTCAATCCCACGGGATATGTCCCAGGGGAAGACGAAGATGTGGCACGACATGGCCTGGATTAGAACATGGCCAACAGTGCTGGACTAGGTGTCCACAGCGTGACCTGCTGATGATCGGACCTTGGGGGAACGGGACTTCCAGTAAAGGTGTGGTTTTCCAGGGACTCCGTGTCTTTCTTGGGAACCACGGTCGGGTGAAAGGACCCTGGTACTAGAAAATAATACCCTGCAATTACCTCTATGTGATGAATTTTGATCGGCCCATAAATCTCAGCACAGGTAACCATTTCTGGTAGCACAGGTAACCATTCAACAGAAGTATTTCGTTATTAAAGTGTACAAATTTATTGCTCCATTCTTCTGCACATCCAAAGATGGCCCAGTGTGTCGCAGTCACCGTGGCCATGGTCAGCTGCAAAAGAAGCAAAGTTTCACTTCAGATGATGGTCAGCTGAACTCTGAATTACATGCAGTAGCTACAGGGCCGTACCCAGAGGGGGGGGGGAAGTTGGGGGTTTGAACCCCTCCTGAAACCTTTTCCAGGCAGCATGTAAGCAATACTTACTGTTGCATTCGGGAAAACTACCCCCTTCCCAAAATCCATACCCCCCCCCAAAAAAAAAATCTGGCTATGGTCCTGAGTTGCTATAATGGGAAGCACAAATTGGGTGCCACATGAAGACAGCACCAAAGAATGGTTGCTAAACCGGAAGGATAAGCAGTCTAATTTCCGGTTTAACACACCAAATAACACTTTCACCTGCCTGCCTAACTGATTTGCATGACTTGCACACACGCACACACACACGCACTACTTCTAAAGCAGCTCTTAGGTAGACAACAGGGGCCTTAGCAGTTGGCCAATAATAACTGAGCAGAAGGCTGTACAAGATGTTCTCCAAGCTGCGGGTGGGTCTGGTGGCCAGCACACAGCATTTGATCACACGTACTAAAGGGAGCACTAGTACCAGAGGCCTTCATACCAAAAAACTGAACCCTGAAATTTCTGTTATGACCAGCAGCATGTTTAATTCATTTGCATGAACGGAAAACAATGCAAACTTATTTACCTTTTACATTATTTTTTCTTCACCTGGTACAATGCTTGAATAATTGTTTGTGGGGTTTGTGCCAAAGCTACACCTTCGCTAAAGGCATACTGTAGTGGAGGGCTCGGGATTAATTTTGACCACCTGGGCATCTTTAGCGTGCACCGAATCTCGACCACACAGGCGTTTTTGCTTTCCGCCTCCATCAGAAAAGCAGCCGCCATGGCCGGGAATCGAACCTGCGTCCTTGGTCTCAGCAGCACAACACTATAGCCACTGCAGTGGGTCCCAGGTACATTGCAATGATGCCTGAATGGTTTACCCAATCTCAGCTCCACCCGCTGCAGTCGATCGAGCGATCGGCACAGTAGGGAGGTAGTTTTTATGCCGATTAGCAAACTTCAACAATGAAAAAATAAAAAGTAGAAGCAGCAAATACTCAAGACTGCATAAGACAGGTGTATTGGCGTGCATCACTTGCACCATCAGACAGAGAAATTGAACTGAAATTCAATTTTGCAATGGCGCATGGGTTGATGGGTGTCTGAGCGTGCAGAATTAATCACTCGTGATTACCCCTTTATTTGTTCTTTTTCTTTCTGCACAGTTTTATTTGTCCTTAGCTTGATTTTAAAAAAGAGTGTCTGTATAATAAACTGCAGTTGTAGTAGCGCACTTGTGTTGTCCTTTCACAGTCCCTGTCCATTTTATTGCCCTACACTGTTCGAGCAATGGAATATCAACTAGGCCAACCCGTCACGTTACTAAATCATGCAGGGTTCTCAGTTTTGGTGAGACTGCCCTTGTACTTTCAAAAATGTTGCGGGTACCTTAAAGTCACTTGTCAAAAATGATAGCTAACTTACTGTTTTCCTTTCCTTCTTTGTCACTCATTTATCCCTAGCTCCTTAACCACCGGTGATATAGTATGTACAGAGAACAACACACTTATCTATAACACAACTGTCATACTTCTAGCCTCATCCTTCCTCGCCCGAAAAGGATATAAAGAAAACTACTATGGCATGGCGTTCTTAAATCTTACCCACATCTTTTGGCCTTACAGTTTTTGTAAAAGCTTGTTTCCGCCGTTTTCAGAGGTAGTTCAATGAAGATGAACTCGCTGTTATAGACAAGTGTGTGGCACGCGCACTGTACTCTGTTTTATTGTTTGCTGGTGGGTATAGCAACGCCCCAACATTATTTCCGAGTAAGAGCCAAAGGGGTTGCGAAGTCTTTCATCGCCTGAAAATCTGTAGGCTTGACTTTAGCCGTACGAGTGCATACTAAACTAATGCCGCGACAATATGCCCTGCGAGAGACTGAAAAAAGCTGCGAAAGTGAGAAGAAACAGCGTCGCGAACAATGTACAAAGCAACGTTTGTACCTTTCAGTTAAGGAACACAGATTGCGAGAATGTGGTTTTAACGTGATGGATGGCGATCGCTATAGCTCATCAATTTTCTTGGTGCAAACATTTTGCTGTAATTAAATGCCAAGGCAGCCAGTTGTCTCATCCGCGTCGCTGGCTTCCTACCTACCTAATGTGTGCTGCGTTTTCATTCGTTTGCATTCAGGTTGACAACCAGCTTGTCTGCGAAACACCAAAGACTGGCACTATTAACAGCTAATGCCAACGGATTCCAACAGTCATTAGATGCTGCGGTAAATTTACAATGATCGTCCGTTTAATTTGCCCTCGCGGATCGAGTGTGAAACCTCGCGACAACAGTTTAGGGCGGGACAGCAAAGAAGGAAGCGTAGAGGTATTAAAAGCATTGAATCGTAACAAACTGGTCGTATGTACTCACCACACTCACCATGTCGCATCGCTGGCGATCCGTTGTTTAACCCGCCGCTGCTGAAAAGCGACGACCGCACATACGCTACAACAAATCCGCCATAGCGGGAAAGACAAAAAATAAAAAAAAAGAAAAAAAAATACGCTTGAGGGCGCAGAGATCACCACTGAGCAGTGGTCTGGTAGCGAGAGTAGAGTACGTTGTTTTTATTGTGTTTTATTGTGGAATGTCGCAGCGGCGAAGCTCTCGACAAATATTCTCATCCAAGGAATACTTTATTTCTGTCAAGAAAGCACATTATACACCCCAAAGAAATAAAATCGTCGAAAAACATTAGTTTAATATTAAATTGGTATATTTTGTTTGTTATTAATAAAGCCGACTACTGTTGCAGCGCTTGGTTTCCGATCGGCTCACTAATTTTGTTAGAATTGCAAATATACTTCTGTGAAAATGTACTTACTGCATTTGCTTCCGCATCATAAATAAAAATGGCAAGGCATCCTTTCTTGATTCCAAACGGGTGGTTGACTATTGTAGGCTTTTCCGCAGTTTCAACCGTGTAAGACGTGTTCGGGTATACTTTAAATATTATTGAGGTATAAGGGATCCCGTACTGGGGTCCGTTGGAACGGGATGCGCCTGAAAGCAAGCGCACTGTGCAGCGTTTGGCTTGCCTTTTTCCCATCCGAAATAGAGCTTGTGTCTCCTCAAAATGGCCATAAAAATGTAGAGCTCTTGTCACTAAAGCGGAAGATTAGAGCGAAGTTGGATTGTGCATTTCAAAGGTACGTTAACGGTGTGTGGTGGGCGTTCACCGGCGCCTTTTCAAGCAAGGAGAAGCAGACGACGCGCCCAGACCGATCTCAACGCTACCGCAGCGCCACCGCCTGGTCGGCGACAGCAGCGGCCAGCGACAGCGGCGTATGTTTATGACGTAACTTTGAATTCTTTCCACGGAATCGCGCTTTTCCACGGGTTCAATCCGTCAGGATCCTTCGGCGACTTGGAGAAATGCCGCGGCACGAACTTTGCCGCTGCCGAAGCATACCCCGAACGGCAGCCCGGCGCGGAGGACGTCAACAAACCGCACCGACACTTCAGAGATCCACTAAAATATGTATGCACGATGACAGCACGGAGTTAATGCGCTAATAAAGGCGTGATGGACAGCCGAGCACCAACAGCACAGCGAAAGCACATGGCTGGAGCGAGCCCCGCTCCACAAACTAGATCTCAACGCAACGCCAGCGCCACCTCTCGGAGTGGCGACAAAATAGTGCCGCCTCTCAAGGCGCAGTTTGCAAACTGAGTTAATCTAAAAACGTTGACTGGGACTGCAGCTACTATTCCACGAAAAAAAAAGGGGAGACAGACAAGGATGGGGAGGGGGGGGGGGAACGTGTCGTGGCTGACAGTGTTTGGTAGGGCGAATGAAACAAACAAACAAACAAACAAACAAAAAAACGGTGAAAGGAAAACAGTGAAAAATGGCTTAGGTACCCACCAAAGACGATACTTTCCCCAAACTCTCATTAATGCCTGAAGATGCGGATTTGAACTTATAAATGAGATACGATTCGCGGATTAGTCGATCATGGTGAGAGCGAAACCCAGATTCTAATATCGTGGCTCTGAGGTGGTCAAAAGAGTGCCCAGGAAGGTTAACGTGTTTTGACAACGGGAGAGATGGCACAGTTTTGGAATGTGACTTGTGATTATTAAACCTAGATCTGAACGACTTTTGTGTTTGCCCGATGTATTGTAGGTGGCACGCCGTACACTCGAGCAAATATACCACATTGGAACTATCACAGTTGAGGTTTCCTTTGATTTTTAGACGAAAGTCAAAGGCTGAACTGACCGCGGTAACCGTTGTGGACATGTGCGTGCATATTTGACATCGAGGCTTCCCGCAAGGACTGCATCCGCCGGTCGTTTGAGTCCTTATTTTGGATGAGGTCAGGACATCCCTAATGTTTTTGTTTCTCCTGTACACAACCCGTGGGGGTTCGGGAAAAATATGTTTTAGGCGCTCACTTTGGGTAAGAATGTTATAGTGCTTTTTTAGTATAGACGAGACTTTGGGAACAGATGCGGAATGTGTTAAGACCAAGTTCGTTTCCGGTTTGTCGTGGGAGGTTTTGGTGCCTCTGAGAATGTCTGAGCGATTCAGGTTTCGTGCTCTGTCTATAGGGTTGTCAAATATTTCAACGGGATATTTTTGTTTCAAAAGTGCACTGCGTAGCTCCTTACAATTATCATTGAAGTCCGCTTCCTTTGAGCAAATTCGACGAAAACGATGAGCTTGGCTATAAGGAATTCCGGTTTTGCAATGTTTGACGTGACTACTTTGAAAATGTAGGTACTGTTGCTTGTCGGTCGGTGTTCGGTACAGTTTAGTGATCAGTTTGCCGTCTGAGACGGTGACGTTGACGTCAAGAAAATTAACAGTAGACGGAGAGTATTGGCAAGAAAAAGAAATGGAGGGATGCGCAGAGTTGAACGCGTCTATGAAGGTTATCAGGTTCGCCTGCCCGTGGGTCCAAATCAGGAATACATCATCAATGAAACGCTTATAATAGAGTGGCTTTAAGCTCTGGCTATTCAGAAATTCACCCTCTAGGACGCCCATGAAAATATTGGCATAGTTTGGCCCTACGCGTGTTCCCATAGATGTTCCACTTATTTGGACGTAGTGTTTTCCATCGAACTCAAAATTGTTAAGCTCTAGAATTAGCCGAAGAAGAGTGCTTAGTGTAGAGCCATCAACAAATTTGTCAAAGGTTCCTTCTCTGTAAGCGTGAGTTACTGCTCGGATTCCATCGTCGTGCGGAATATTTTTGTAGAGTGACGCAACATCCATTGTAACCAGGAGGGAATTGCTGGGAATATCCAAATCTAAAACGTCCGAAAGGAAGTGGTTAGTATCTTTAATGTAGGAAGGAAAACTAGGCGGTATGATGCTAATTATCGAGTCCACGTACCGCGAAAGGTGTTCCGTGACGGTGCCTATCCCCGCGACGATTGGGAGGCCGGGATTATCTTTTTTGTGGATTTTTGGCAGCAAGTAAAACCTGCCGGCTACAGGATTAAGCGGAACAAGTGAATGGGCGGTTCTTTCTGCCATTGCTCCATCCTTCACCAATTGAGTGAGATGTTCTTTAATGGTTTCTTTAAAGTCGGCTGTAGGATCATTTTCGAGTGGTTTGTAGAATGACGAGTCTGATAGCTGCCTTTGTGCTTCTTTAACGTAGTCAACCTGGTTAAGTATTACTATTGCACCACCTTTGTCAGCTGGTTTAATTACAATATCAGTGCGGTGAGAGAGGGTTTCTAATGAATTTTTTTCACTGATGGAGAGCTTATGGCAGAAGGTACACTGCTTTTTGTACGCTTCAATGATGTCTTGTGGCACAGCTTTGATATACATATCTAAGCACTCGTCCCGCTGGGGGGGTGGTGTCCAGTGTTGAGGGCTTGGAAGCAATTTAGCAGTGTCACTAGATGTTTCGCGGTCATGAAAGTATTCCTTCAACCTCATGGTACGGGCAAAATTTTCCAGATCTTTAAAAAGCAGGAATTCGGAAAAAAACCCTGTTGTTGGGCAAGAACTCAAACCCCTAGAAAGTATGCTCAAATCGGCGTTGGACCAAACCGCATCTGACAAGTTGACTATGTTACTACTCTCGACATCTTCTTGCTGTGTGACTGGTAAGGTGCTAACAGGGGACCCGTCTGGTTTAGGGATAACATTATCACGCGAGAATTTTTTGGCCTTGACATTAGACAGCTTATCTCGAACCTTTAATTCGTGCGAGGGCAATGACTCGATCTCATGTTTGTTGAGATGGGGAAAGAGAAGTTTTTCGTTCCTTACCAAAAGTTCAAAATTTGTCTGGTAGTGATCGATAATTATGCGTATCAAGTCCAATGAAGCGGATTTGAGCACACTGTCCCACTTTTCCTTATTTGCAGGCGACAACTCAGATGTGGCTGGTTTTAATTCTATTGCAAGACCTTTGGGCACAATGGAGGAATTGAGGTACTGTTTAAGAGTGGAGGCATGCATCTCATATCGGACACGTTTGTCGGTTAGTTTTCTGGCATCTAAAAATTTCCTAGAGACATTATGGTTGGTTGCGTTACCGGCATCAGTAGGGCACAGTCAATCCTTGCGGCCGCGGGGCGGGAACTTTGAAGTGTTCGAACGGAGGTTGTACTGCCGACTCGAAGAAGCTGCAGTGGAAGGCACCGCAGGGGCAGCGGCCGAGGCGGCGTAGCTGCGCGGCGGTGATGTTGAGGCCTGAAGGGACGGCTCCGCCGGCGCGGAGTTGGTCGGCCAGGTCGAAGACCAGGTTGTAGACGGGCCCCTCCGTCTGAGGCACATGCCATGGAGGTGGCTGGCCATGAGAGCGACGCCTTCGAAGCTGGGGTTAAGGCCGTCTGCTGCAAGAACTCGTGCCGCAGGATGGAACTGCAGCTCGTGGTCAATGTAGAACAGCGTTCTTGATCGTCGGTTCCGGAGAAGCCGATTGAAGAACGACGCCTCTCGGTTGCACCGGCCAACAAACCGGTAGTTTCGGATCCTGAGGCGGCGGTTCGTGCCTCTTGGCAGCACCAGGGTCATGTACACACGAGACACCTTCGGACATTCCTGAACAATCAGGTCCAGGAGAGCCTTGTATCTTTCGAATGCCGTGGATCCATTGACGGTGGCCAGGTCGTTTGTTCCGACGTGCAGGATGATCGTTTTTGTAGTATCCGGAACGAAGTCTAGGAGGGACTGCACGTCGCCGATGCATGCTCCGGGCTGGGTGATAAAAGCAGGCGTACCTGGTCGGTTGGGGTCAAAGTGCTGGTAGAGATGCTTGGTGTGGGGTAGTCGCCGATAACGACCGTGGTGGCAGGGACCTTGGGAAATTTCCAGATGATGTTTTTAGTCGTGGTCATGGCTGGTTCCTTCGTGGATATGTAAGCAGTAAAAGAAAACTTCTCGAGGAGCCAGAAAAAATACTTGAGAAAATGGTAGACGCACGATTAAAAACAAAAACAGTGGTTTACTGACGTTTCGACTGCGGGACCAGTCTTCATCTTGAGTAACATACAACGTTGGAGCACGCACGCGTATATAGGTGCAGAGGGTGTGCTGCAGTGTACCCCTTTTTTTTAACAACATTTGCGTGTTTGGGGCGAGGGAACAGGGAAGGGAGGGCATTATACATGTGGCAGTATACACATGATGACAAACTCTTTTCTAAAAAGCCCAGCAATATTCAACTTCATCCATTAAAAAAAAAGACAGGGTAGGGAGCTGCTCAAATACGCTTTTCATACGGATTACACGAATAAATGGATGGTGCAGGGAACGTCTCGACACACGAAATGCAAAGTACACGAACAACAAATAAATACAGAACAGAAGCCGCCGGTGACGCACCCATTCCTGAAAACACCAATTACCGGCGGCGTGGGGAATGTCAGGGCACTTTACAAGTTCACAGAAGTCACAGAAGAGCGCACGTGCCAGCAACGCAAACAATTATTTAGCCAGGTAGGAAGTAACTAGGTGTGTCCTGCGTGGAAGCAACTATTGAATCGGTAGCCAGTAAGGGTCAACAAGTTTCTGTGTATACAATAAAAGCATGTCACAGCATGATGGAGGCATGCAAAGAAGTGAGTAATGATTGACAGTCCAAGAAGCGGAGGGGTGGGGATCCGCGCAACATGGAGGAAGATGGTGAGTGACCGCGCGGACGGCGCGTTCGCGATAACAAATTGAACCCCCCAAAGGGGGCTGCCAACCGCGGGAGCGGAGGCGTACTGGGAATGTAGCTACTATTCTACGAAAAAAAAGGGGAGACAGACAAACGTTGGGAGGGGGGGGGAAACGTGTGGTGGCTGAAGTGTTCGGTAGGGCGAATGAAACAAACAAACAAACAAACAAAACGGTGAAAGGAAAACAGTGAAAAATGGCTTAGGTACCCACCAAAGACGATAATTTTCCCAAACTCTCATTAATGCCTGAAGATGCGGATTTGAACTTATAAATGAGATACGATTCGCGGATTAGTCGATCATGGTGAGAGCGAAACCCAGATTCTAATATCGTGGCTCTGAGGTGGTCAAAAGAGTGCCCAGGAAGGTTGACGTGTTTTGACAACGGGAGAGATGGCAGAGTTTTGGAATGTGACTTGTGATTATTAAACCTAGATCTGAACGACTTTTGTGTTTGCCCGATGTATTGTAGGTGGCACGCCATACACTCGAGCAAATATACCACATTGGAACTATCACAGTTCAGGTTTCCTTTGATTTTTAGACGAAAGTCAGAGGCTGAACTGACCGCGGTATCCGTTGTGGCCATGTGCGTGCATATTTGACATCGAGGCTTCTCGCAAGGACTGCATCCGCCGGTCGTTTGAGTCCTTATTTTGGATGAGGTCAGGACATCCCTAATGTTTTGTTTCTCCTGTACACAACCCGTGGAGGTTCGGGAAAAATATGTTTTAGGCGCTCACTTTGGGTAAGAATGTTATAGTGCTTTTAAGTGCGAATGCACTTCTTAAGCGAGCCTGAATCGTCCGCCGCCGTAGTCCGCATAGCAACAGCTGCGGGTGCGCGCACTCCTCGTCTTCCTCCTCGTCTTCCCTAGCAACGGGGGGAGATGGGCACGCGCTACTCTCCTCCTCTTCTCTCCGCTCAGTGACTGCGGGTGTTGGGCGCCTCCTCATGGCACATACCCACGTGAGGGATTGACCAGGAATCGGGCGTGAGAAGGGCTAATGCACCCGCTTAAAGGAGTACTGACACGAAATTTCAAAGCTTAGATAACTATGTAAAACGCTTCCTTTTTATCAGGAGATATCTCTCAGCAAGTTTTAACAGCGGCGAGAGGCCGAGGCGAAGCGGCAACGTCGAGTGGCCCTTCGCGCCGCCGCCAGGGACTTCGCTCGAGCCGACGCCTGCTTCAAGAGCAACCGTGCATTCGCACTTACACACTCTCCCCCTCGGGGAAGTGCGAGGGAATTTTTTTAGTATAGACGAGACTTTGGGAACAGATGCGGAATGTGTTAAGACCAAGTTCGTTTGCGGTTTGTCGTGGGAGGTTTTGGTGCCTCTGAGAATGTCTGAGCGATTCAGGTTTCGTGCTTTGTCTATAGCGTTGTCAATTATTTCAACGGGATATTTTTGTTTCAAAAGTGCACTGCGTAGCTCCTTACAATTATCATTGAAGTCCGCTTCCTTTGAGCGAATTCGACAAAAACGATGAGCTTGGCTATAGGGAATTCCAGTTTTTCAATGTTTGACGTGACTGCTTTGAAAATGTAGGTACTGTTGCTTGTCGTGCGGAGGAGGACCGTGCCGAGGGCTGTGGGACGGGCCGGGAGCATGGGCCCATCGTTCCTCATCTTGCGGGCGGCCTTCCTGCGCTGCGAGCGCGACAAATACAGCTGCCAGGACCCTTCGTCGGCTTGTTTGTTTTTGAGGCTTCCGCCACTGGCCACCTGGAGGCGGGAGCCCAGCACATGGCGCTCCGACCCTTACCCGCTGCACATTGCACCACCCGGGAAGCCGGCCAGACGGCCCGCACTGCACCACATCACCCACTGGGACCAGTTCCGGCGCTGCCTTGTCGCGGAGGAGCTGGGGGAGGGAGCAGAGATGTTCGGGGGCTTGGTTCGCTGCGCCAGGCGAGCCACGCGGAGCTGCACCGTCGCCGAGGGGACCACCACCATGTCAGACCTGAAGCTGCTGCAGCTGCGGGCGGTACGGAACCGGGCGGAGCGGAGAGCGCAGCTCTCGGGGGACAGGGCAGACTGGACGGAGTACCGTCGCGTGGATGCTGCCTGCCGACGACATGCCCACCGCCTCAACCGGCAACGGTGGGCCGAGCTGTGCATCAGCTCGGAGGCAGACCCGCGCTGCCTTCGACTCTGGGACATCTTCCGCTCCATCTTGAAGCCCCGGATAAACCGCAACCCTCTGGCCGCCCTGGCCATCCGCAAGCAGGCAAGCTTTGGGGAGCTGGCCGAACCCTTTGCGGATCACTTCCTGCCACAGCACCGGACGGAACCAAGGCCCGTGGCTGCGCTGGAGGAGCCCGAGGGACGTCACCCTCTCAACGACGCCCCCATCACGGAGGGCGAACTCCGCAGTGCCCTCCGAAGCTGCAAGCGCAAGTCGGCGCCAGGGGCAGAGGGCCTCACCTACCAGATGATCCGCAACCTGGACGAGGTGGGGTTCGGCAAGCTCCTGGTGGCCTACAACCGCATCTGGGAGACGGGGCAGCTGCCGCCCGAGTGGCTGCTCGCCATCCTGAGGCCCATCCTCAAGCCGGGGAAGGGCCTTTGGGCGGTCACGGCATATCGTCCCGTGGCCCTGCGGGTGCAGGCTGCTGGAGCGGGTGGCGCTGCGCAGGATGGAGGCCATCGTGGTGGAGGAAGAGGCGATCCCGGAGCAGCTCACGGGGTTTCGGAAGCACCGAGTGGCGACCGACTCCATCACTGACGTGGTGGCGGCCCTGGAACACGCCCGTGCCACCAGGCAGGTGGCTGCCCTGGTGCTGCTCGATGTGAAGGGCGCATTCGACAACCTGCAGCGCCCCGCCATATCCTTGGCCATGGAGGAGGCCGGCATTGCGGGGAAGCTGCGGGGCTTCGTCGAGGCGTTCCTGACGGGCCGGACGGCGCAGGTGCAGGTGGGGGACGTCTTGTCGGCACCTCGGCCAGTGGATATCGGCACCCCACAGGGCTCCGTCATCAGCCCCTTCCTCTTCAACCTGGTGATGGCAGCCGTGCCAGGCTGCCTGCCCAGAGGGGGGGCGGCAAAGGGTACACATGTCGGTGTACGCCGACGACATTGCCCTGTGGGTGCTTGGACCGAAAGGAGACGGTAGGGCGGTCGTGCAGCAGCTGCAGGCGGCTATGGATGCGGTGCGGTGCAAGCTTGAAGGTGTCGGCCTGCAGCTGTCGGCTGCAAAGACAGAGGCCATGCTTGTGCACCCGAGCGCAGCCGCCCGCGGACGGACGAGGAAACTCCTCATAGACGGCGAGGAGCTCGAGTGGAAAACCAGGGTGAGCTACCTGGGGCTCACCCTGGACCACAGGGTGGACTTCCGCCAGGCCGCCAAGGAGCTACGTGCCAGGGCACAGCTGGCCACCTCGGCCGTGCGGAAGATAGTCGCCCGGGACAAAGGCTGCTCCCAGCAGACAGCCCTGCGGCTGTACAGCGCCTCGGCCGTGGGGCTTGTTGAAGACCAGGAAGCAGACGTATGTTAGCGGACAGCGGTTTAATGAGGGGGTAATTCGGTAGAGGAAGAAGATGGTGTCACGAGCCTCGCTGCCTGTGAGGTGGCTTCGATGTCTTCGTCTTCTCAACCAGATCACATTTTCCAACAGGCTCCGGCCGGCCAAATTTTATGGATCTGGTTGGATTCACATGGCTAAGTTCTAAAAATGGCAGTACACTGTGCAATTACATCTGTAGCATTAAGGCGCTGAAGTCGCTGAATGAATTGTCCGTCTCAAAGTCTGCGGTAAATGCAAGCACCACGCATTAGCGAACGTGTCCATTCACACTTTCGTTGGCCGAATCAATCTTTTCCAAGAGCCTCCCCACCAGGGAACCTGCGCAGCTATGAAGTTTAAGCTTCCGGAGTTGTTTAGAAAACAACCATGCATTTCGTGCGTCCATGGGATCCAATTCCCTTCACATATTCGTGATTCTTTTGTCTTGAGATAACTATCGCGTTTAGGCTTCGGTTTCTTGCAGCAATCAGTTATCGTCTTCTTCCAAGCGGTAAATCGTGCGAGAGGGATGTTTGATCTGCAAAAGTCGCTTTCAGCACTACCGCAACAAAGGTTTGCGTTTTCTGATGTAGAGGCGTTTTCCCCGCCTGAGTTGTCAATATCTTCGTCATGCTTGAAAACTTTGAAGTTCTCTGTACTTTCTTCGGAAAGTTCTCGCTCGGCCGTAACTCCTAGGTGGTGAAGGTCCGAAAATGCATTCTTCTGCTCATTTGCAGGCGCTTTAGTTGCCACGTGCATGCTTCTCATTTCTTTGAAGTCGACGATCGGAGAGATGGATGTCGCAGCTCCGTGCACCGTCCACCCGAAGACTGTTTTCACGGCGGTGAGATTTTCACTAAGGCGCCGAATGTCCCCAGTCACAAGTTTCCAGGAAAAGTCTGCTCCGATAAGTAGGCTAATGCCTGGTTCGGGCTGAGCTTCAAAGGAGAAGTCGGCGAATGGCATCGCTTTGGCATCGAGTTCCTGAAGAATCGTCTGTTCCGTTAACCGAGGCAGGTCCTTGCTTATCTCAGGTACTTCAAGTGCCTCGATTTCAAATTCGCGACAGTCGTACTGGCTGTAGAGGGTGAGTTGTACTCTTTTGTATCGCCTGCGTTGAAAGGACGAATTTCTAAAACCGGACATCGTCATCTCCTCCTCTGCAAGTACATTGGATCGTAGCTTCCTCGACAGCCTTTCGGTTATAAAACTACGTTGGCTGCCTCCGTCGAATAAGAGTCTCACCAGATGTTTGCGTGAAGTGCCCGTAATCCAGACATGTGCTGTCTGAAGCAGAACAATTCTGTCGGAGGTCTTTGATTCCGTTGACGAGCTGGACGCCGGCAATCTTTCCGGCGGTCGGCGTTTCCACGCTGGGTCACACAAGGAAGTGATATGGCGTCCATTGCAATTTTTACATAAAAGCCTTCTCGTACTCATGCACTCCTTGGCGCGGTGAAAACGCCTAGCGCAGCGAAAGCAACATCCGTGTTGTTTCAACTTGGCTTTCTTTTCGTCTAGTGTAAGTTGAGCCTGGCAGCTCTCTGTGATGTGGTCGTGCGATTCACAGAAAAGGCAACAGTTGTGGGACAACCTAACGGTTAATGTCGAATCAGACCCCTGAGTGTTGTCCTTCACTTGCATCCGTGGTGTGTCGATTGCAGATCTAGTCATAACATAAGTAATCTCCCGACTCCTTACTTCTAGGTTCAACAGGTCAAGTAACGTCGACACTTCATCGGGCCTTTCACATCTCGGTTCTCGTGCTGATGTTTCCATCAACGTTAACTTGTTAAAGTTGAGCACGAGCTCATACGGTAAACTCTGCAATAGCGCAGCCTTTAACATCACTCCGTAGGAATCAATGTGAACATCGAGATGCTTTAGCGACCTGACGTGGCTCTGCACACGTTCATGGAGCGTCTGAAGGCCACTCAAGTCGTCGCAGGAGGCTACTTTCGGCAGGTTTAGAAGTTTTCTCATGTGGTCGTTGATTATCAGGGTCTTGTCTTTAAATCGTTGCTGCAGCAGTTCGATGGCTATGGGGTAGCTGTCGTTAGTTGTTGGTAATCCCCTGATGACGCCTTGCGCATTCCCCTTCAGATAACTGTGCAGATACTTGAGTTTGTCAACGTTGGCTAGTGATGGGTTTTTATGGATCGTAGATTCAAACTGGTCCTAAAATGCAGGCCACTGAGCAAATTATCCGTGAAAAGGTTGTATCTCAAGTTTGGGCAATCGAACTTGAACTCGTTGTGGAGGTGAGCTGGCAGCCTGTATTGTATTACCCGCCGTGAAAAGGCACGCGTCTACAAGAAGCCCTTCAGCGCGGAAAATCATGCGTGCGATGGAATCACGGTAGTGTTCTACGGCTGTCAACTCGTCGTCTAATTCCTCACCGGGGACGCGACCCTCGATTTCTTTGTCCATATCGTTTAAAGAAGTCTCTTTCAATTTGAGCATATTTAGCTGTTCCGCCAGCTCACCCATCGGTAGCGGGGTACTCTCCATTGTGGCCTTCATGTCGTTGATGATCCGTGTAGTTGAGGCGCGTAGAGCAGCACGTTTTCGTTTGAGCAGGTCCATGATGACACGCAGTACGCGGAGGTGCCGCTTTAGCAGGAGCTGGGGCGATGCGTCGTTCTTGGGAGGCGCGTCCTCTTCAATGGGCCTGCTTCATCGGTAGGTGTCTCCAACGGTGTAATCCTTCGATCCTGGTCACGGCACCAAATTGTTGAAGACCAGGAAGCAGACGTATGTTAGAGGACAGCGGTTTAATGAGGGGGTAATTCGGCAGAGGAAGAAGATCGTGTCACGAGCCTCGCTGCCTGTGAGGTGGCTTCGATGTCTTCGTCTTCTCAACCAGATCACATTTTCCAACAGGGCTACTGATGTACGCGCTGCCGCTGGTCACCCTGCGGAGACCCAACTGGCGGCAGCTGGAGGGCGACCATCGAAAGGGCGTCCGCACCTGCCTGGGCCTGCCCCGAAACTCGCAGTGCGACAGGACGCTGGCTGAGGCAGGGGCGTGGACGGTGGAGATGACGGCCAAGCAGAGGGCCCTGGGCCACATTGACCGGCTGCGCCGAGCCGAGGGGGGCGGCCCCCTGCTGCAGCGGCTGCGCACCCACCGGCACTCGCGCATGGGGCGCATGCTGGCCCGGTACGAGCAGGTGGTGGGCATCACAAACTTGGGACCCTTCAGCCGCCCTCCGGACCTGGCGGCCGAGCTCCACCTGGAGATTCCGGGCCTGCGCAGCAAGCGGCGAAAGCCCCACTGCGGGTTGCTGCAGCTGGCCCGGGCCGTCGTCTGGAAAGACCTGGAGGGCCACACCCTGGCGTACTCGGATGGCTCTGTGCGGCAGCGGCAGGGCTCCGCTACAGCGGCCGCCGTGCTGGGGGAGGCCACCCGGCAGGCCCGGCTGCACTACGCCGCATCCTCGGTCACGGCAGAGCTTGTGGGGTCCAGCTGGGCCTGGACCTGCTGCTGGAGCTGGAGCCCGCACCCGAGCGCTGCGCCCTGCTTTGCGACTCCCGGGTGGCTCTGCTGCGCATCCGGGAGGGCGACTCACACTCCCCTCTGGTTCGAGGAGTGCGCGAGAAGGCGGAGCGGCTTGCAGGCAGGAGTGCCCGGCTGCGGCTGCAGTGGGTGCCCGGCCACATCGGGCTCGAGGGCAACGAGCGGGCGGACGAGCTGGCCGCCGAGGCCCACGAGCTGACGCCCTCGGCCACGGATGCCCAGGCAGCGGTGGACGACTCCCGCCTGCTTATACAGCGGCACGTGCGGGCACAGCACCCGGACCCACGGCTGGCTGCTGGAGAGGCCCCACCACCTGTGCGGGCTGCACGGCTGCCCCGACAGCAGCGTTCGGCAATCCTGCGCCTCCGCGCGGGGGGGGGGGTGTGGACGGCGGAACGAAAGCACCGCCTGGGGCTGGCCGACAGCCCTGCCTGCCGGCACTGCCGCGCACCTGTCCAGTCCCTGCCGCACCTGCTCTTCGAGTGCCCCGAGTATGCGGCAGGGAGGCCGGAACTGCTGGCCGCCCTGGGAGGAAGGGCTCGGCCGCTAGACGAGCTACTATGGCCGCCGGGCAACACCAGGGAGAGGGACAGCGTCCACGAGGCACTGGGCGGCTACCTGGATGCCTCAGGGCTCCTCCTGGCACTTGACTCTCTGGCACAGTGACTGTGTGAACTTTTAGAAGTTCCTTTTTTTCTTTTTTTTCCTTGCTCCAGACTTTGTGTGGGTGTGGGAGTGTGTGTTAACTTGTAAATATGCCCCTCTCTCCCCTGTGTTCTGTAAACATGTCACCTCTATCATCTGTCTCTCCTCTCTATGAATCTGTCATCCTCTGCCCCAACCCCCACACCAGCAGGCGTTCCGGTGTCCACTCCTATGTGTGACAATTTACGCCGGCTGGTGGTCTTTCCTTTCCTTTTTCTTGACAATAAATTCAAATTCATTCTTGTCGGTCGGTTTTCGGTACAGTTTAGTGATCAGTTTGCCCTCTGAGACGGTGACGTTTACGTCAAGAAAATTAAGAGTAGTAACAGTAGTATTGGTAAGAAAAAGAAATGGAGGGATGCGCAGAGTTGAACGCGTCTATGAAGGTTATCAGGTTCGTCTGCCCGTGGGTCCAAATCAGGAATACATCATCAATGAAACGCTTATAATAGAGTGGCTTTAAGCTCTGGCTATTCAGAAATTCACCCTCTAGGACGCCCATAAAAATATTGGCATAGTTTGGCCCTACGCGTGTTCCCATAGATGTTCCACTTATTTGGACGTAGTGTTTTCCATCGAACTCAAAATTGTTAAGCTCTAGAATTAGCCGAAGAAGAGTGCTTAGTGTAGAGCCATCAACAAATTTGTCAAAGGTTCCTTCTCTGTAAGCGTGAGTTACTGCTCGGATTCCATCGTCGTGCGGAATATTTTTGTAGAGTGACGCCGCATCCATTGTAAACCGCAGGGAATTGCTGGGAATATCCAAATCTAAAACGTCCGAAAGGAAGTGGTTAGTATCTTTAATGTAGGAAGGAAAACTAGGCGGTATGATGCTAATTATCGAGTCCACGTACCGCGAAAGGTGTTCCGTGACGGTGCCTATCCCCGCGACGATTGGGAGGCCGGGATTATCTTTTTTGTGGATTTTTGGCAGCAAGTAAAACCTGCCGGCTACAGGATTAAGCGGAACAAGTGAATGGGCGGTTCTTTCTGCCATTACTCCATCCTTCACCAATTGAGTGAGATGTTCTTTAACGGTTTCTTTAAAGTCGGCTGTAGGATCATTTTCGAGTGGTTTGTAGAATGACGAGTCTGATAGCTGCCTTTGTGCTTCTTTAACGTAGTCAACCTGGTTAAGTATTACTATTACACCACCTTTGTCAGCTGGTTTAATTACAATATCAGTGCGGTGAGAGAGGGTTTCTAATGAAATTTTTTCACTGATGGAGAGGTTATGGCGGAAGGTAGACTGCTTTTTGTAAGCTTCAATGATGTCTTGTTGCACAGCTTTGATATACATATCTAAGCACTCGTCCCGCTGGTGGGGTGGTGTCCAGTGTTGAGGGCTTGGAAGCAATTTAGCAGTGTCACTAGATGTTTCGCGGTCATGAACGTATTCCTTCAACCTCATGGTACGGGCAAAATTTTCCAGATCTTTAAAAAGCAGGAATTCGGAAAAAAACCCTGTTGTTGGGCAAAAACTCAAACCCCTAGAAAGTATGCTCAAATCGGCGTTGGACAAAACCGCATCTGACAAGTTGGCTATGTTACTACTCTCGACATCTTCTTGCGGTGTGACTGGTAAGGTGCTAACAGGGAACCCGTCTGGTTTAGGGATAACATTATCACGCGAGAGTTTTTTGGCCTTGACATTAGACAGCTTATCTCGAACCTTTAATTCGTGCGAGGCCAATGACTCGATCTCATGTTTGCTGAGATGGGGAAAGAGAAGTTTTTCGTTCCTTACCAAAAGTTCAAAATTTGTCTGGTAGTGATCGATAATTATGCGTATCAAGTCCAATGAAGCGGATTTGAGCACACTGTCCCACTTTCCTTATTTGCAGGCGACAACTCAAATGTGGCTGGTTTTAATTCTATTGCAAGACATTTGGGCACAGTGGAGGAATTGAGGTACTGTTTAAGAGTGGAGGCATGCATCTCATATCGGACACGTTTGTCGGTTAGTTTCCTGGCATCTAAAAATTTCCTAGAGACATTATGGTTGGTTGCGTTACCGGCATCAGTAGGGCACAGTCAATCCTTGCGGCCGCGGGGCGGAACTTTGAAGTGTTCGAACGGAGGTTGTACTGCCGGCTCGAAGAAGTTGCAGTGGAAGGCACCGCAGGGGCAGCGGCCGAGGCGGCGTAGCTGCGCGGCGGTGATGTTGAGGCCTGAAGGGACGGCTCCGCCGGCGCGGAGTTGGTCGGCCAGGTCGAAGACCAGGTTGTAGACGGGCCCCTCCGGCTGAGGCACATGCCATGGAGGTGGCTGGCCATGAGAGCGACGCCTTCGAAACTGGGGTGAAGGCCGTCTGCTGCAAGACCTCGTGCCGCAGGATGGAACTGCAGCTCGTGGTCTATGTAGAACAGCGTTCTCGATCGTCGGAAGTAGTTCCGGAGAAGCCTATTGAAGAACGACGCCTCTCGGTTGCACCGTCCAACAAACCGGTAGTTTCGGATCCTGAGGCGGCGGTTCGTGCTTCTTGGCAGCACCAGGGTCGCGTACACACGAGACACCTTCGGACATTCTTGAACAATCAGGTCCAGGAGAGCCTTGTATCTTTCGAATGCCGTGGATCCATTGACGGTGGCCAGGTCGTTTGTTCCGACGTGCAGGATGATCGTTTTTGCAGTATCCGGAACGAAGTCTAGGAGGGACTGCACGTCTCCGATGCATGCTGCGGGCTGGGTGATAAAGGCAGGCGTACCTGATGTATATATATATATATATGTGTGTATATATATATATATATATATATATATATATATATATATATATATAAGGAAAGAAAGAAAGAAAAACTCGGGGCTCGTGTTTTTTTTCTTTCTTTCCTTTTTACGTAACTTTAAAAAAATGTTAACCTCACTAACCATCGTAAAAAATCGCCTAGTCATTCCCCTATGCCTCCTTAGGCGTTGAAGACTGCCGACCTATCTTTCTGTAACTATATATATATATATATATATATATATATATATATATATATATATATATATATATATATATATATTTATTTATATATATATATATATATATGTGAGTGTGTGTGTGTGTGTGTAATGGCGTTTAGAAAGAAAAAATATAGCTCATTTAAATAAAGTGTTGAGAGAACTTTATGACCTTGAAAACTAATATGCTGGTCAATATATGGGTGGCATTCGGAATGTGGAGGCGCAGCTACTGTCATTTGATGTTGAGAAATATTGGGGAGCTCTAGTGCAGACGGTCTTTAAGCGATGAGCGCCGTCATGCCCTGTCTAACAAGTATGTATTTGAAGTTGAGTACAAGGATAAAACTGCTGACGACAATATTGTGATAACGATGGCCATCGCGGATTATTATAAAACTCTATTCCACGCTCCCCAGAAAGCGGCGAGTGAGAGTCTGTTGAAAATTCATTAGTTTGCTGGCCGAAATAAACCAGGACGAGTGTGATTCTGTTTACCAGGAGATTGGTATACAAGAATTGCTGTCTAACAAAGGTCGTTGGCGAAAGGCAAAAACCCAGGACCTCATGGCCTCACTGTAGAATTTTACCAACGATTCTGTTCTTTGCTGGCCCAATTTTTGCTCGAGGTTTATCGCGAGGCTTTTATAAGACTGGATATCTTCCACTGTTTGGTCCCGAAAAATAACGATCCTGACAAACTGCGTAAAGCAGATGGATATCGTCCCATTTTTTAAAGTGGTGTAGATTACAAACTATTCGCGAAGATTTTGGCCAACTGTCTCCAAAATGTCTTTCAGCCCCTAGCATGACCATCAGATATGTGGTATGCGCGTGCGATCTATTTAAACTAGCATTTACAGTGCAGGGTCTTTAGTTGAATACGTTAGGGGCACTTTAGCATGAGTGGCCCTAGTACAACTATATTTGGAAAAGGTTTTCGATGGTGTCAGTCATGAATTCCTGACTATCGTTCTCTGCATTATGTAAATGCAGGATCATGATTTACCGATGGTATTCGAATATGTAATGCCAATGGCTCTACAAGAGTGACAGTCAACAATCGACTAACCCAACCAATTCACCTTCTTTCATCGGTTCGTCAAGGGCGCCCTTTATCACCACTCCTGTTTTGCCGATACTTGTAACCATTATGTATTTTCATAACACAAGACAATCATGTTCGAGGATTTATGCCATCATCCTTCGAGGGGAAAATCTTAGCATATGCCGATGCTGTAGCTTTCTTTTGTACTGCCAAGGAAAGCTTGCCAAAATTCTTGCCATTACACAAGAATTTTGGAGAAGTTTTGGGTGTGGCCCTGAACTTCAAGAAAATCTGTGGGTTTTGATTGGGAGAATGGGGGACAGCACCCGATCGTTTCGCGGGAATCAATTGGAATAGTGACCTGACGTATTTCGGAGTTCCCCTCTCACATTTTCGCAATACTGACTCGCATTAGTCAGTGCGGGCTGTGAAGGTACAGTACCAAGTGAACAATTGTCGTGGACGACAGCTGTCCACCCTCTCCCGTGCGCGGACATGCCACACGTCTTTTGTGACCAACCTTTTTTATGTCCTACAGTTGTTACATTGCTCTCACCTAAGGCTTCTCACCGGATTTTTGTAACCTTCACTTGATGTTCACGTAGTGAGCCAATGTGTCGTGATAACCTTTTCCTTCCCGTTGTGCGAAGGGGACTTGGGCTTGTTCATCTTTTTGTTTGGCAGCTTGTTTCTCGCATGTTCTATTTTCGAGATGTCCAACATCCGTTTTGGAAAGCTGTACTGCAAACGAGTCTTGAGCACTTTCTCCCCAATATTGTGGTGCCTTCACTGTCTGTGGAAGCAGTCCAAAGCCTATAGGGTGTTCTCAAGGAGGTGGTTGATATGTTTTTGCTTCTTGCAGGCTCGGTTTAGCCTTGAATACATACTAATTACTTCGAGCAAGTCTATTACCGATGCCCTGGTTTCTGGGCTTTTTTTCCATGCCTTTGTATCGGGTCTCACACCTCCAGTGCCTATACCAGGATGCCCTCAATAGAGTGTGTAAAAGGTGTGTTCCGTAAAGTGTTAAAACATTTTTCTTGTAATTACACACTGTTACGCTCCCCGTTAGCACCTGGATGAAAGACTGGGTCTCCTAATAGCTTGGTGGACAGATTGCCGCCTCTGTTCTCGACAAGCGACAATTGACGACTGCTTTGTAGATTACAGAGATGCTGTCTTTTTCTGGAACATTTTGCAGCCAACACTCCGAAACGATACATATATCACGCCTTTCTCAATCCGATTTTTGCCATTTGGCTATCCTAGTGAGCCGCCCTATGAGATATTGTTTTCATTGGTTTGTACAGTCTAGCGATGTCACTCTTGGGATAGGCATGCTGAGCTACCTAGATCAACAAAACCATATTTCCTAGAAATTCTGGAGTATTTACACATTGTGTGTCATCACGACCAACCACCTGACTGGTTCCCTCTTTTGAACGCTTGCGTCTTTACCTTAAGTTTGAAGTATTCATGCTTTTGTAACTTTAGTGTACTCCCTTGTTTGCTTGACTATGCATAGTGTCCTCGTACTGTCATGTTTGAGCACACTCTCCGATGTAACATATAAAAAAAGAGATAGCCCAGTTCGTAGAGCACTTGCCTACTCCCAAAGGTTTTAGTTGTTGGCTCCTCCTGCGCAGACCTAGGTTCAAATCCCATTTGATCACGCTTGTTTTCTTCACTGGACAACTACAACAGCACTTTTTTGCACAATGTAATAATGTAAAGTTCTAGGAGAACGGGCTTACTTACGACGACCTGCACGTGATACTACAGCATATAATAAATATACGTGTAGGCAAGACCAGAAAATGAATAAGGTGAACTTCATAAAGAACAGGACGGGAACAGATTATAAATGCACGGATAAAAAATAGTCTAGTTACAGCAAGACGAGCTCACAGATTCGGTTATAAAACAGAGTGTTATGAAACAGAGTGCTGATTGTATGTACACTGCAATGGAAACATGGAAAACAAGCCACGCAAACATTTGGGATTAAAAAATTGGCTGCGTATCTGCTCCTTTCGATAAAAATGTCGACAAAATACGATAGTCTTTCGTCGACATTTGTCAAGTAAATGCCTCCCTCTGCTTTCCCACTCACCTCTCATCCTGTTCCTCTGTCGTCTCGTTCCTCCCAAGATAACACGCTAGAGGTTTCCTCAAGTCAATTTAAATTTACCGCGTTCCACTGCTCCAAGTCAGATTCCTCGATGCCAGCGCTGCCGTACGGTGGAGACGCGCGTAAATCAAGGCACCCAACTACAACGTTTATAGGACCACGTTCCCCTACTTCACGAGCGTTCCAAGTGTAACGTGGAACCTACCTATCTTGTGGAACCTTTCGTTGCTGTTACCACTTGATTTTTTGTAAGTGCCGCCAGGTAGTGCAGGCAACAGCAGGTGACGGTTTTCTGCAGTTGTAGTATTTTATTTGCTATCACAAAAACCAAGCATCTGTGAATTGTTTAATAAAGCAACACTGCAAATATCACTCATGCATTGATTTCCTGCCTTATATTTGCGTAATGTCTTGTTCTTGTTCAACAATGTTGAAATGTATGAACATTAACACTGGACTTGGACGTTTAGATTCGGCTGTGGGTATGTAAGACTATTGCACAGTTCCTGTTTCACTTTGACGGGGTGGCTGAATCGAATCACAGACAGACAGACATATAGACAGACCAAAATTTCTGGGTTAAGTAGCCCAAGAAAGACTATCGTTTTTTAACCCTTTCAGGTGGTGCTTGCTATTTACCCCTAAACAATTTTGTTGTTATTTCTATGCTCTGTATCTCACCAATAAAACGAATCGGCAGGTTACTGACCCCAACAGAATTTGTTTTTTTACAGTCATGTACAGAATTTTGTACACAGCGCCCATGAGGTCAGGAGCATCAGGTTGCACTGAATATTTCCACGTACGCATATATTTGTGTGATATGCATTGTTTCTGTATATCTTAGGGCCACCAGTCTTTGAGAAAGCGAGGAAAAAGATGAAAACGCTCACCCTCTGAAGCTGTCGCATGCGTCGCCATTTTGTTTGTTTACCAGTGTAGTAACCTTACTTGTTGCCAGATGGCCCTAAAATCTTCATTGTTAGACGGAAGATACAAAATTATGCTAAACTAGCGAAAACTTTGTTTTGGTATTTTTTTGTAAAAACCACAAGATTGAAATGTACACAGTGGTGTACGTAGCATCTGAAAGGGTTAAAAAGCCAGTTTTCTGGCAAACTTTTGCAGCACGTGGAGGGACATGTAGCAGCTCACCACGAGGCACTCTTCCATGAACAATTTTCAGGAGGTAACAAAAATCTACCTTATTACGGGTAGAGGGTAAGCATGTCAGCATTACCAGCACAGATGATCATCCAAGGTTATAATTAGTGGCCAGACATGGTTAAACATAGATATCTTTTTGGGCCCTTCCAATAACGTACGGTTTCAATAAGCATACTGGGGGGCAAGTAGTGGTGCAGAGCGTGAGAACCCAGCTCCTTGAATTCCTTTGCTAGGCGACACACAACGCCAAGGGATCAAAGGGCTGGCCGACAAGGAATGACCCGGAATCCGTGGCGAAGCTCAGTCTGTCAACCCAAGATGTACTTATGCAATTATCAGAGCAAATCATCAAACCCCCCAGCGGCCTAGACACGGCGGCCATACTGGCCCTGGACCTGACCAAAGCATTTGACAACGTTGCGCACGAGGCCATAATGTCGGGTCTAGAATCGGTCAATCAGGGCGAAAGAATTTACAATTACATTAAGGACTTCTTGTCGAACCGCACAGCCGCCATACATCTAGACAGCCTCGTCTCTACCACTATCCCGCTAGGCAGTCGAGGCACTCCACAAGGAGCCGTCCTGTCACCATTACTTTTCAATCTAGCAATAATAAATATTCCCCTAAAGCTAGCACAGATTCCCCACCTCTACCATAGCCTCTACGCAGACGACATCACCCTCTGGATGAACCGGGGGAGTGATGTCCACATCGAAGAAACGCTTCAAAGAGGCGTAGAAGTGGTGGTGGAGGAGGCGAGGAAAGCGGGCTTGACCTGCTCCCCGGTCAAGTCTGAACTACTATGTATTCCCCCGAGCCACAAAAAACAACTCAGACCCAACATCAAAGTTCACATCGAAGGGAGAGAGATTCCAGAAGTCACTTCCCTCAAAGTCCTTGGGCTTCAGATACAATCATCCAGACTGAATAACAACTTTCTCAAGACAATAGAACGGCATGTAAACCAAACTACTAGTCTCCTGAAGAGAGTCACCAATAAGCACTCGGGCCTCACCGAGCAGGACAGGGTCCGCCTCCTTCAAGCCTTCATCGTGAGCCGAATAGTTTATTCCATTCCATACCTTAAGCTTACAACGGCAGAAACGGACAAAATAGACGTCCTCATTAGACGCGCCTACAAGGCGGCGCTACGCCTCCCCCCCGGAACGTCAACTGCCAGACTGGAAGGGTTAGGCCTTCACAATAAAGCCAGCGAACTTGTCGAAGCGCACCTGATGGGACAATACGAACGCCTCGCTCGCAGTCCCACAGGAAGGCACATCCACCAAAACCTAGGAATAGGATACCACACCCTATATCAGGATGCAACAACTATTCCTCATAATATTCACGCTAACATCATAGCCAAACCACTCCCCCGCAACATGAATCCTACGTACCACACTGATCGGAGGGAACAACGGGCCCGCGCCCTGCATAAGAATTACAAAAACCACCCGTTAGTAGTGTACGTAGATGCGGCGGAATACAGGCACCATGATGCTTTCACCGCAATCGCTGTCTGCAATTACCCCCAAACCAGCATCATTGATTCCATTACAGTCCGGACGCCCATCCCAGAACCGGCGGAAGAGGCGGCGACAGCGCTGGCCCTTTCACTCAACCCTACCCCCGCAACAATCATTACAGATTCTAAAACCGCTCTCCAAAATTTTGCCGCTGGACGCATATCCCCAACGGCGCTCAAACGTTTGCTCAGGAACCCCCCGCAATCCCCAGTACGACTTATCTGGACCCCCGCGCATTCTGGGCTCAATGGAAACGAGGTGGCCCATGACCTAGCCCGAGGATTTTCTATCCGGGCAGGGCCGAACCCGTATCCTTACCACGGAGCCCGGTCCGCGCGGGACCGTCTGATCGCTTTTCACGATATTACCACCTACTACCTCCTCTCCCGCCGGATCTATCCTCGGGCGGACAAATCCCTGACATTAGAACAAAGCCACGTCTGGCGCCAACTCCAGACGGGAGTCTTCCCCAATCCCGCCGTTATGACGCATATCCACCCCAGCCTTTACCCAACCTCGGCGTGCCCCTTATGTGGCGCTCATGCCAACCTGGCCCACATCATCCGGGCATGCCCCCAGGACCCTTTCCCCGAAATCCCTTCTGAGGAGAGGTGGGAGGCCTGGCTTCGCAGCCCCGACCCGGACCTACAGGTACGCCTGGTCAAGAGGGCGGAAGAGGTCGCCGAAAGGCACCGGCCTACGGTCACCACGAGCTCGCCCACCTAACTCAAGGAGAAGACGTCCTGGTGGAGTGGACGTTCAGCCCTTACCCGTCGCCAACATAAGAACTTCAATTCTCCTTGGTCGCTTCCTCAGCCAATAAAGTGTTTTCTCTCTCTCTCTCTCTCTCTCAGCTTACTGTCCAAACTGACACCCAGGTCATCAAGCTCTACCACACTGGACACTGGTAGTACTTCCCCGTTCATGTTATAGGAGAACAATATGGCGACAGTTTTCTAAAGCACTAACCTTATTCGAAAAAGACAACAGACATGGCGACACAAACGACACAGCCTCTACGGCGCAGCTGGTGCTGAAGGCGGTGGCGCCGCTATTGGCGGGCACCCCGAAATGCTGCCGCCAATCATTGCTTCCGACCCTGTGGGAAGCCGCTGGTGGTTCGGGTCATTTGGGAACCTCAATCCGTGTTGCCGTCCTTGTGAGACGCAAAAATCGCCCGAACCTCCAGCGGCTTTCCCCAGAATCGGAAGCAATGACTGGCGGCAGCATTTGGGGGTGCCCGCCAGTAGCGGCGCCACCGCCTTCAGCACCAGCTGGCATAAGTGCTAGTTTCAATGGCGACGAGGATTAGAGGTAAACAAGGAAAGCAAGAACAATTCTTTTTGCATGTTTGTTTGGGCTACTGCATAATGCAGAGGTGTATTATCTAGTATGTGCTGTCGTGAACATGTACTTTAGTGATTGTGCACGCAAAATCAGTCTGGCACCCTATTTAAGCGTCACCAGACATAAATGCTGAATATAGGCTTAACAACACACCCACTCAGCTGATTTCAGATTGATGTTGACAGCAGCTGTTGGAAGCTCACATCTGGTTCACCAATCGATTCACCATCTGATTCACCAATCTGAGTCGCCAATGAGCGATGTCAGCTTGCCCACCCAAACATCCCTTTGCACCTCAACAACAAATCATCACCAAAAAGTGGTGCTCACGCATTCTCCCGTCCTAAGAGAAGGCTTAGGCACCCTGTAACCTTGAAGTTTCGGCCCTGAGGTCCCCAACTTTAAAGGCGACCACACCTAATGGTCAGGGTATTTTCTTTTACTGCTATGCAACAAACACCACGTTAAGGAATACTTAGTTTACTGCATTACGTTCCGTAAAGGAGCCATGAAGAGAAAACAAAAGTTTGTTTTATTCGAAAGATTAGGTGTTTCATAGTACCCCAAGCGCTTTCCCGGAAGCAAATGATGCTTTATTCACTGATAAATAAGGCAATTTAAGCCAAAATTTTAAATCTCCCGCTAAAATTGAACATTCCGTGACGTGTACAATGGCGTCATAGAGCCGGTCCATGAAACAGATACTTAGTATGTCGACTCCATATAGCACCCACACGCGGGAGTCGATCGACACGGCGGCCATTTTAAAAATACTAGTAAAACCTAGTGCACCCGCAGCCCTAGTCATGGAATCGCCTGATCCGGAGAACAAAACTCTCGCCGAGGAGCTCGGGCTTGCATTTAACAACCTCACACCACAAAAACGCTCAATGCTTCTAAGTGCACGAGCGGCAAGGGTTGTGGGATACGCGGTGGACGGGATAGCGACCATTCCGCGATAGCCACAACAGACGAACGCCCAGCCGTCGGCACCGCTGCCTCGTCAGCCCCGTCGCGACGGACGAATATAGACTGGTACGTATGTGCCGTATTTTGATTACGGTTAATAATAGTTCAATTTCAGTAGCAGTATCACTTATGCCAGTTGGCCGGTGTCGTGTATGGAAAGCCGTTCGCGCGAGCTCTCTGCTTCGACCAGAAAGATACGAGCGTCAATGCGCGGTGTTTACGGCATTTTTTTTCCCAAGGTCAGAGCGATTTGACGAAGTCGGCAACGAGCGCCAGCATGTTCCAGGAGTGAGCTAACGTAAGGGTCCCTGCCGTAACTGAACAAACTGAAGTTTTCAGTGGTTGTAAACTGGAAACGAGCTCGTAACGACAGCAGCAAACCAACACCATTCGAAACTTACGCGACGACTGGCACTATCTCGTCGCTTCTTGCTGTTCCTTACTCCCCTCGTTTCTATTTTTACCTTTGCTGGTTGGCGATATGACGGCCAACCTCCTGTGAAGGGATTACGATACGAAGCAAGGTCGCGGCTGTGCGTGCTGGAACGGTTCGTTGGCCCCGAAGAGCCTCGAACCCGAAAATTCGTCTGCGCGACGGCGAGATGTCGAGCTCGGCCGGCGCGCTAGTTTCGTACGCATTGGCGCACACGCTTGCGAGTTCGTTCGGACCTTCAACCGTTTACTCCAGCGTTCTTTGTCATAAAAAGAATGTGCAGTATGTTTCACGGGCATTTAGCTCGCTATGCAAGCTGTAAGCCCTGCCTAACATGCGTTTGCTTTTGCCGGCCTCCGCCAATCGCAGAGCTTAGCCCATGTGACGGCATAGGTTCTGTTGCGGGAAATGAGCTGGTGGGTCGCATGACCATTCCCGTTTTTCCTATTTATGTAGCTTATTTGAGCGAAGTTTGCGTTATAAGTGGTGTCGTTATGGTTCTAACGAGGCAATCTTTCGAATGAACCAAACTTGTGTTTTCTCTTCATGGCTCCTTTAATCCGCTCCTCCAGCAGTGGACATACATGTCAATAGCTCTTCAGTAAATGGAAATAGTAAAGCTCTCCAGTATTCTCACGAATTGTGCCACTGCGTTAGAATTTTCAGAAATGATGCCGAATTGCATTCAAAGGCAAAAGCCAGACAATCAAAAAGTGACTTTGTAGTGTGCAGTACAACATTCAAACGCAGTGGGCACTGCATGGTCAAATGACCGTATTTGGTCCTGCTGTGCACATCCTAGCCTTAGCAACCTGCTTCACGCAACTTGTGATCAACTATCATCCACAGTGCAGCCTCCGGATAGATTACTGTCACACAGATTTGCATGTGGGGCACTTTTGACCGCAGAAAATAATTCTCGCAGAAAACATTTCCCATGCAGAAAGCAGCACCTGGTCAGATAGAATGGCATTTTTTACGGTAAAAATTTCCCAAAATTACCAAAGAGGCGGCAACACACCTCAGGCCACTTCTCATAAACGATGGCACAGCAGGGTGTAAGAGCATTTACTTTATTCACTTGGAGAGAAACACAAACGTTACAACAGTTGCGGGGAGGGAGGACCAAACATGCATCATACATTGAATAAAATCTGTATCGTAATGAACACGCCTTTAAAATGACATTTGTATTGTTTATATATATTTATTCACATATGTATAAACTAAACACACTCTTTAGCATTTCCAACTACTTGTTGGCAATAAACAGAACACAACAGCTTTCTGAAATTGAAGCAAAAAAAAAGCACCTTGGAACAGGGCAGCCTCAAATGCCTGAGAGACAGCAGTACACACAGAGAAAAATAGAGACAAAAGCTGTGCAAAGAAGTATTGTACCAATAGTTTGCTTCAGCTTAGTGAATTCTGGAAGAGGGACCCCATTGGTTTGGCAAACAGATTACTTTGTCCTTTTCAAATGTGGGAAGCAAGAAATTTGGTAAGACTTGGGAAGTGCCAGACTGCATATTGACGGCAGGGGAAGAAAAGTTTTACAGCAAAAAATATCATATTAGAATACCCTCCTTGTGCATGGAATGAAAAGCTTTTTTTTTTTAATTTCGCCGGATTGACCACCAAACCAGGCGGCCACAAAAGCATGCAACAGTCTCATAAGAAAATATGTCTTCTACTACGTGTGCCCATTGTGCCTTACCAAACAGTTGTTCAGCCTGACAGGGGAAGTTAAAAAGGCTACAGCACAAAGAACATTTGCTCTGTAATGAATAAAGAATGCTGCTGCCTCCCTGACAAAGAGGCACAAAAAAGTAAACAAAAAGTAAAATTGATCAGACAAGAATGTGCCGTCACTATGCAGCGTTCAAAAATAAATGTTCCACAACAGGGAGGTGCAGTGTTAAGAGGCTTGCCACTTAAAAAAAATTATTTGCACAGCATTCTGCTTGCACAAACGTGTACCTAAATTAATAAAAGGAAGGGCAGAGGGCCCGTCTATATACCGCCAGGCCCAGGCACTTACGCGATAAAAAGCATAGGGCCGAGTACTGCCCCTTGTGGCACACCCTCAAACGAAAATGAAAGTGCAAAAGGTTAACGATATTCTGCAACAACAGGGTCACAACGGGTGCTCACACTTTCCTATACAGCATACACACGACTTCCCGCCATAGTTCCGCCCGTCAACGAAGCACTCTTCACTGGTGCGGGAGCAGAACTGGGGCTGCACTCCGCTGCGCACGGGACGAGTACGCGGTCAGTTTTGCTCTCCTCCTCATGGGAGCGAACATGTCATCCAACTCCCCTCAGCTTTCGAGAGGAGTCCGCCAACGCTTACAAGAGTGAAATGACTGTTTGACTCTTCATCTGCTCCCCGATTTCTTGGAGTGCAGGCAGAAGACGTGAAAGCGGCCACATGGGCCCACGCAGCAGCTGCAGCGTTTGCGGTGGTTCTCCACTCCTCATGTGTAAAAACGCTTCTGAACGGTGTGGGGATCTCGCTTGTCCCATTCAACGCGCTATCTCGCTCGAGCAGCGCAGCCGCGGTTGCAACGGAAAAGTTTCTCTACTAACTTTTTTATCAGGTGAATACAAAGCGAAATGTGTTTTTGTGCGTGCGCCACTGGTTCCGGAAGGACAACACGCTGTGCGAGGTTCGAAAGACGGCTGGACGCAAAGAATGCTCATGTTCTTTTCTCGGAGCACTTTGAAGCCGGCTGCTTTGCCACGACGGGCCAAAAAAACGTTGCGACAAGGGAATGCATTCCTACCGTTTCTCAGACTTTTCATAAACATATACTGCAAAATCTGAACTGCTGCGGCCATTGGTGATGATCACGATCGATTACACACATCGGGTGGACTTTTGAAAAAACCTTTCGCCTGTTGTCGGCTCAGTAGTGCCATATATATCAGAAGTTGTGACACTGAAAGTGCATGGTTGCACATTTCGCAATGAATGCTGCTGTGAGCTGCTGTCGAGTGAGCTGCCGGCAGCTGTTAAAACTAATGGAGGAGCCATGAAAGCATGTGGTGAAGATTGGCCACAATGTGGACAGTGCAAGGGCCTAAAATCGTAATACGCGAGTAGTGACCGCGCCTTATCGTAAAGACGTTGACAGTGACCTTTGAACAAGCATTATTTGCTCAGTTGTACATGATGATAATGACTTCATAACAGTCATTAACATCATCTGTTTATTGATTTCATTTTTTCTTACATCTGGTGTGGCAAGCTAGGCGCCTTGCCCAGGATAACCTCACCGGTACCATTAAAGACTATTCTCTCTCTCTCTCTCTCTCACTCACTCTCCGTCATCGATACACTCAACAACCAAATTAACGCTTTTGTAGCGAGAGCTGCAATGGCCGCATTCTCAGCGTTTCGATAAGGCCGGTGGCCGCACCGCGAGCACAGTGGTCGCCTAGCAACTGCCGCAGCTGGCAGCACCGCTCGCCGCGCCATCTGGCATGACTTCAAAGGAGGCGCCGGTGAGACCGCGTTGCAACAACAGAGGATGAGCCCGCGTTGCAGCATATATATTTCGAAGAGACGGCTCGGTGGGATTAGTTGTCAGATATGGAAAGTCGGGCGGAGAGACTGAAAGAAGTCGTCTTAACGAAACCAAGAGGAGGCAGCGAGCCGAGGAGACGGATGAAGAACGAGCTGCACACCTTTAGAAGCGTCGTAACCTTACGGAAAACCAGGCTAAAGAATAACATCAACCGCTCCTCTCACTACGCACACCCAGTCATAACTGAGTTGAGCCGCGGCGAATTTATTTTTTCAAAGAAGATTGCCAGCAAAGGTCGGGTTTCACCAATTTCGCAAAGAAACCAACCGGAAAACTCAAACAGCGCAGTACAAACGCACCTTACAAGGACTATTTTTTACAAACCTTTAATAGTCGGATCGGAACCGTAGTGCCAGTAAGCTGGCCAACTGGTCCGACTTTGTATTCTCTTGTATTTTTCTGGTGTGCTTAGTTGTTAAGGGCGCGTGTTTTATTTATGTGCTTACGTACATACATACATACATGCATACATACATACATACATACATACATACATACATACATACATACATACATACATGCATGCATGCATGCATGCATGCATGCATGCATACATACATACATACATACATACATACATACATACATACATACATACATACATACATACATACATACATACATACATACATACATACATACATACATACATACATACATACATACATACATACATACATACAATAATTTAGGATTCCGCTGCAGAAACAATATTCAGCTCTCACGGGGAAGCAGTTTACAATACAGCAAGCCAGCGACAATCTTACACGCTTTATCACTGAGTGTGCAGTTGAAGTCGGGGGCACAATTCCTAGACAGGATGCTGGAAAACTTTCCCCGGAGACGAAAGGTACAATTAGGAAACGGGAAAGCATGACGATCTTTACCCCAGCTGACAGAATAGAACTAGCGGAGCTTTCGGAGTTATTAAATAATCGTAAGACAGCTGACACACGGAAGTGTGTCAGCTGTTAGGGAGGGAGGGGATCGAGCACGCTGTAAAAAAAGGAGGCAGCCTGAAAACAGTGAAGAGGCTCAGCAAGGCTTGGGAGTGGGCTAGTTGGTGTTTTAGCATCTTGAAGTGCAGAGGTGCGCTGCCTGACACGAAACGTCGGACAGGGTTAATACCACAAAAACAGACAAGGTGAGGCGCAAACTATCAACTGTTTATTATCTTGTGAAGGGGGGCGGTTATATATGACGGAAATGAAGAACATGCACGAAAAAATAACAATAAAACGCTACACGTGACATGATATCTATTCCTCATTTTGGAAACTTATTTCACGCGCCGAAAGCCGGATTGAAGGGGCGCTAACACAATCACCCTCCACTCCTGTCAACATTGCATATGCTTCGTATATTTCGCGGGTAATCTTGTCTCTGGAGCGGAACAAAATGGTTGTCCCCTGAAAATCGGGCGAACATTTCTTCTCGCACTTCTTAACATGCGCGGCCAAATTTCCATTTGCCGCCAGTTGCGCGCATGCATTCTTATGTTCCCGTAATCTGTCGTTGAGACAGCGGCCTGATTGCCCCACGTACGACCTACCACAGGAGAGGGGGATCTTGTATACAATACCCTCTGCGCAGTTGACGAACTGGCGCCTGTGCCGTGTGCCACATTCGAAACCTTTTTTCCTCTCTTGATTTGCAGCCTTGCACAGTCCCTTTAGTTTCAACGGGGCAGAAAATACCACCGGAATATTATGTTTGGCGCCCACTTTCTTTAGCCGGTGCAAAACCCTGTGAATGTAGTTCATGACAACTGGTCGAATCTTAAGTCTTTCCTTGTTCTTCTCGGGGCTGTTCGCGTTTTTCACCTTCTTCAGCACATTCTCTGCAAGTGATACAAGTACATGGGTAGGGTAACCACCCTTTTTCAGCCTTATACATTGGCGGTCTAGGCTGTCCGTCACAGTGTGCCTTCTCGAGGACTTGACACCACTTGGTGTAACAAGGTGTTTCCTCTACGTCGACGACTTTTTAGTATGCATGCCTTCAGGAACAAACCTCGACAGTGCCATCCCTAAAATTATGGAACAGTTCAGCCGGTTGCATGTGGGGCTAGATTTCACACACGAAAAGCCGGAAAACAAGTGCCTACAATTTCTTGACCTGTTTTTAAAAGAAGAAGAATTTCACACATGTTGGGCCTACCGCACAAGAGGGGAGAAGGGACTGCTGCCTTATGACTCGTCCCACACCAAATTGATTAAGCGTGGAATTGCAACTTCCTGCATCACGCAGGCAATCACGAAATCGTGCCCGCACACTGTTACGGACAGCCTAGACCGCCAATGTATAAGGCTGAAAAAGGGTGGTTACCCTACCCATGTACTTGTATCAGTTGCAGAGAATGTGCTGAAGAAGGTGAAAAACGCGAACAGCTCCGAGAAGAACAAGGAAAGACCTAAGATTCGACCAGTTGTCATAAACTACATTCACAGGGTTTCGCACCGGCTAAAGAAAGTGGGCGCCAAACATAATATTCCGGTGGTATTTTCTGCCCCGTTGAAACTAAAGGGACTGTGCAAGGCTGCAAATCAAGAGAGGAAAAAAGGTTTCGAATGTGGCACACGGCACAGGCACCAGTTCGTCAACTGCGCAGAGGGTATTGTATACAAGATCCCCCTCTCCTGTGGTAGGTCGTACGTGGGGCAATCAGGCCGCTGTCTCAACGACAGATTACGGGAACATAAGAATGCATGCGCGCAACTGGCGGCAAATGGAAATTTGGCCGCGCATGTTAAGAAGTGTGAGAAGAAATGTTCGCCCAATTTTGAGGGGACAACCATTTTGTTCCGCTCCAGAGACAAGATTACCCCCGAGATATACGAAGCATATGCAATGTTGTCAGGAGTGGAGGGAGATTGTGTTAGCGCCCCTTCAATCCGGCTTTCGGCGCGTGAAATAAGTTTCCAAAATGAGGAATAGATATCATGTCACGTGTAGCGTTTTATTGTTATTTTTTCGTGCATGTTCTTCATTTCCGTCATATATAACCGCCCCCCTTCACAAGATAATAAACAGTTGATAGTTTGCGCCTCACCTTGTCTGTTTTTGTGGTATTAACCCTGTCCTACGTTTCGTGTCAGGCAGCGCACCTCTGCACTTCAAGTGAAGAGGCGTCTTGGCGTGGGGAGAAATCAGATGTATGCACTTAAAGACAAGCAAGCCACTGTCACCGCAAATAGGGATAAAATAGTTATAGTAGCCGAGGAGTTCTACAGAGATCTGTACAGTAGCCGTGACACCCCGGATACTTTACGAGGAAGTATTTCAGAGGAGATAGACTTCCCTTGAGTAACGACAGAAGAAGTAAAGAAGGCTTTGAAAGAAATACAAGGGGGCAAAGCACCTGGTCAGGATCAGATAACAGCAGACCTCTTGAAGGTGCTTTCGTTCTAGAAATCTGGGAAACTTGTACCCGCAAAGCTTAATGACCGCGAGTGTACGGAAATGTAATGCCCACGAGTGAACGCGTATATCGAATCGTACTAGAAATCGTACTAGAAATACTGCAAAGTTAAATGAGCGCGAGTGTACCGGAATACCGACCGCGAGTGAACGCGAACATCATTCTAATCTATAAGAATGTATTCTTACATAGCTTCTGATATAGGTTCTGAATATACATCAAATCATGGTAAACCAATTGTGTAAATCATGTGCTCAGATCATAGCCGTGACCTGAACACAAAAGGAAAAAAATTAATATAAATACAACAGATGAATACAACAACAGAGAAAACATGTATGAAGATCAGAACTATACAGGCAAAACATTAGGTGTAATGCAGCATGGTGTCAAAGCTTTATAGATCATTGGGTGAATATACACATAAAAATACATCAGTTCTGAGTTGTTTACAGCATGATAATGCCTGCCGTAAAAGATAATATCATTTACTTTTCATAATAATTATAGCACAAATAGGCGATAACACTTTTTAATATATGAATTACTGCCCAATAACACAAAAATTACTGCTTTATATATCTATATTTTGGGATCTCAACTTATTTAAAAGGTGCGGAACTGTAAGACGTAGCATTTCACGACCGTAATCATTACGGCAGAATGGAATATGGCAAAAATCTTGAGTGCGCGTTCTGTAGGCCTACATATTTGCTTACCGGTAGCAAACAGCTATGTTTTCCATAGTTAATAGATTTGACGTACCGTATTGACAAATAATTTTGCCACAGTCTTGGAATGGGGATAACGTTGAAGCGTTTATCCAAGGCTCCGTGCGTGCTAGGTAAGAGGCATTAGCTATATCGGTAATGGCCTTCTTTTGCAATACATAAAATTTTTTTAGTATTTGCTTGCTTAGTTCTACTGCATCCTAAGAACCGATAGTCGACGTGGGACATGAAAAGGGTGCTATAAAGAATGCGCTTTACAGGTATTGGCAGAAAATACCGAAATTTCGGGAGTATTACGACACATTTAGCAGGGGAACTAGTAACTGAATCAACGTGGGTGTCCCAAGTCATATTATGATTTAAATAAACTACTAAAGGTTTTTATGTCGTCCACAATGTCAATATTTAGTCCCTCGATGGCGAAACTAATGTTGTGCTTAAAACCGTGGAGCTTATGATAAAAAAACGACCGCTTTTCTTTTTGTTGCATAAGAACCAAAATGTTATCGTCCCTCCGTGACTGCAAAGGTGCAAGTGCGTCATTTATGACCGGCTGTAATAATTGTACGTTGGTACCTGTGAAAAATATACTTTGTTCGTCTTTCTATATTAGAAAGTTTATTTTTTCGTCAATTTTGGTAATTTCATTATCGTAAAACGGGAACAACGGACCCACGATACTTCCCTGTGGTACGCCTGGTGATATTGCTTCGAGTGATGAGACATGCTTTCCTATACTTACCCATTGTAAATGATATTTTAAATATGATTAGAGTAGCAATAGGGGTGCTCCTCTGACGGCATATCGTTCTAGTTTATCCAGTAAAGTTCGGTTATTGAGGCGATCGAATGCCTTGGACAAGTCCACAAACACTCCCACACATACTTGTCTGTTCTCCAACGTTGAAGCATTCATTCATTTTGCGCAAGTAATGCGGTTTCCGTAGATTTTCCCCGACGAAATCCGTATTGCCATGGTGATAGTAGTTTGTGTTTACCCGCAAAGCTGGTTATTCGCTTCAAAATTATTTTTGTAAGCCTTTCGAAAGAATAACTAAGGTAGAATTGGGCCTATAATTTGTCATGTTATTCCTTTCTCCGGATTCAAACACTAGGATAACTTTAGATGTCTGCATTAGGTGAGGAAAATTACCAGTAAATAGGCATACAGGCTGTATATATAGGTAAGTATTGGAGAAGTTACTCTTAATTATCGCACATTTTACCAGCGCCATCTGACTTTCCTCCGTATCACATAAGGTAAGAAAAGCAATGGGTATTTTAGTTTTAGACGTAGGCTCAAAAAATGTGCTATCCGCATTTCATACAATAAGACGTACCGAATCATCCGGTTTACATGGTGCAGGTTTTACTACGATTTTAAAAAATTGTTTAATTCTACCGCTATTTTCTGTCATTCTAAGCAGCTGCCATGAATAGTGAGCTGCCGAGTGCTCGAGTGGGTTAGTGTACGGTTAAATAAACTTTTAGTTTTTTCATATTTGTTCGATACCTATTCCTGGATCACTGAGACACTGATTGAACAAATATTCGCATTTTTCTCTTCTTTTAAAAGCGTTCAATTTATTTCGGTACTCCTTGGAAGTTATTACATCATTTATTGCTTTTGTTTTAAAGAACTCCTTTAACAAGTTTTGTTGTCTTTTTTATCATTTTTTAGCATTCATTATTTATTTAGGGCTGTCTATTCCTACTGCACCGTTTAAATTTTTTCAGGAGAATGTGTATGGTACAGGCGCTTATATTATCAAGATAAGTGCTTCATGAGCTCCATAAGCATTTTCAGCCAGAAAATCTGAGTCCCATGACGTGTTAATCACGCTATTACAAAAAGCTTCTAGGGTAGCCGGTGGGATGTTATGAAAGCTAATGGTTGATGGTGTATTAGTCTATCGTGTAACTTTACATTCTAAAAGTAAATAAATTGAAAAATGGTCACTCAGATCATTGCTAATGACCCCCGATGATGCACTATATGATGGTGTGTTCGCGACGGAAATGTCAATCAGTGTTTCTGTCTGAGCTGTGGTTCGCGTTGCGGCTTTCAGCGAAATTTCATGTGCAGTAGTGTGAATAGTAGATAATAGTATGCTTTGCACAAGGGAAGGTTTTAATGAGTCAATAGTAAAATCACTACCCAGGACCGATTTGAATTGATTTATGATGACATAGTTTAACAAATTTTCAACCTGGGTGATGAAGTGGTCCAAAAGACATTCACGTGGTCGATAAACTTCGGAAAATACATAGTCCTTTGACATATGGGTCAGGTATTCAATGTCAGAACAAATAAACCAAAAGTGCTGCACGATGTTATACTCGATTTTATTATTTAAGATTATCGCGATACCACCGCCTCAGTATTTGATCTGTTAAGCAGAAATTCTGGCAGCCGTCGCGTTGCTAAGCGTCACTACTGCAGTCGTACCATGTCTCAGCAAGTATTGACCAAGCCTCCAAGCATAACCACGCATAAACTTAGCCCAACCTAAGCTATGTGGGGCCGGGATCTCTCCTGTTTCTTCACCCTTGCTCCACTAATGCAAGCTGCGCCAGTTTTGTTTCCTAATTTTTTTAACTTTATTATTTTTCTATGACCAATTTTCGGTTTCATCTTCTCAGATAAAGATCTTCAAGAAAACACCAGTGAGTTGACCAACCCCTCGCCCATTAAATTATGCGACAACACCAATTGAAGATACAAAAACAAGCATACCTTTTTAGGTCCGGCAGCACATACTGGTTGCACGAATGCTGAGAGACATGCATTTGGAGTATACCATTGGCAGAAGATTGCCCGAGCACGAGCCTTATCCTCCACATATAGAACCCAGATATAAGGCCCTGAATACCTGCAATGTCTACGCATTCCCCTATCCAGCACTCCCGCCTATGTGACCTGTGCAGTGAATCAACGGGGACCGGAAGCAATATCCTGCAGATTCAAGAAAATGGTTACCGATGCTGTCGAAAAAGCCGCCATTGATTACGCCATCACAACTACACATAACCCAATCAACATAATTACAGATTCTCAGACACCTTGCAGAAATTATGTGCAAGGTCGCATTTCCAAACGGCATTTCATCTCCTACCAACAAGAGCGAGCATTCCGGAAGTTTATTCAGTCTGGGTACCAGGACACGAATCCCATGAGGGTAATAAGGCGGTTCACGGCGTTGCCCGCATTTATACGCGATGTCCCAACTATGGTGCACCAATATTTTAAAGAGGAGTAATGGCGTTACTCCCAGAAAACATCCAGCATAAGATTTCCATCACAGTGGAGCAGAGGCTAGTAACTTTTTGTTAATGAGATTGAATTAGGTAGCTTTAATATTTTTTAAATAGAAAAGTATCGTTCCAATGAATACAGTGCCAATTAATCACTTGTAGCTACTCAGGAGGGACATCTAACTGCGGTATTTTCACCGACTACTTATGCGTACTCATTTATTCTGACTGATAAAGGAAACACGGGAAATATGAAAAATACCACGTGACGGTGTTCCCGCCCGCACCACAAAGCAGTCCTCTCGAACAGTTTTCCTCTGACATTTCCAGAATTAACTAAAGAATAGAAAGAAGAAATCGTGAGTAAGTCTGTGCCTTATCTGCGACACATGCCCGCGAAACCCTGTTGCTGCTCCTTTCGTGCCATTATCAAGGAAAGGCGCTGTCTTTTTAAGAGTGCGACAGGCAAAGCAGTTCCAATCAGCTTATTTGGGGACGCTGGTTTACCATACAGTTGGGAGCGCCGTCACGCGGTATTTTTTATATTTCACGGATTTTCTTTATTACTCAAAATAAATGAGTACGCAATTAGTGCGTCGCTAAAAATTCAGCAGTTAGATGTCCCTGGTCGGTAGCTACAAGTGCCTCATTAACCCCTTAATGACTGGGACAGCACTTCGCGAGTCTATATTTATTTGCAATTACTTAAAATCCAATTAACAAAAAAATTACTGGCGACTACTGCACTTTACTTGAAACATTATACACTGGGGTTTCTTCGGGTAACACAATTGCTCTTTCTTAAAATCTCGGTGCATGATACTTGGGACACACTGTACATAGACCGGGCTGCTTCTTTCCCGGGCCAGTCAGCTCCCCTTTCATCTAACCTATAACCCCTGCTGTGCTACATGGGCATCTGCGGACTACTTAGCAAACGGGATATTTTCCCCTATTCACACCACCAACATACACCACCACCTTCAGACGACTCGAGACTAACAGATATCCGAACACAGCCATGCCCGTGCCATCTATCCAACAGAATATCAATTTACCTGCAACTACTGTTTATCCCCCGGTTCCCTATATCATCAGGTGTAGTAGTGCCAGAAAACACCGGATCTGCGGACAATCCCTAGCCCATTCATACAACTATGTACGGCGAGGTTACACAGCAGAAAATCCGCGTTCAAGCTTGGCCTGGTGAAATCGGCCCGAGTAGCCACCAGCACCCAGGGGATCCTTGCGGGTTCAAATGTCAAAAAAAAATTACGATTACAATACAGCTAACTACGATAAAATGAGCAAGAACTAGATATATTTCATAATACAATACTAATGCCTTTGTTTGAGAGTCGTTCAATCGATGAAAAGTGGTCGCTTTTCAGGGACGAAATGGCTGCTTTGGCGACGAAATACGTACCGCTCATTTATATCTCAAACGATAGAACAAATCCATGGTTTAATACGGGTCTCCACAAACAAAGAAACAAAAAGAAGCGATTATACAAAAACTCCATCCGTACTCCTCAAGCATGGGAGAAGTATAAATAACGTCTACAAAAATACGTGTCTGTTTTAACGGCTGCTAAAAATAAATATTTTTCATGCGACCTGCCTTCAATCCTTAAAACCAATCCAAGGAAGTTTTGGCAAGAAATATTTCCCCGAAACGATGGTCATAAAATATTGCTGCACGGTGACGACCACATTCCCATTTCCGACGTTAATTGTGCTAGTGTCTTCAACACGTTTTTTTCGTCAGTTTTTACCCAGGAAAACTATTCCAACGTTCCCATTTCGATTACCTTGATTGCCCATATATGCAACCAATTTCCCTTACTATGGAAGGTATTGAAGCTTTAATAAGCAACCAAAAACTGTCCACGTCCGCAGGAGTAGATAACATAAACTCACAACTTTTAAAAAACACGAAATCAATTTCAAGTGTGATCTTATATCACATATTCACGCAGTCATTATCTTCTGGCCATTTGTCTAGGGACTGGAAAATAGCTAAAATCATGCCGATGCATAAATCGGCTAATAAAAACTCACCGGACAACTACCGTCCCATTTCACGAACGTGCATATGATGTAAGATGCTGGAACACATTATCGCTTCTAACATTTACTGTCATCTTGAAACCAATAAATTTTTTTTTCGCTAACCAGCACGGTTTTAGGAAAGGCTTTTCTTGTGATACACCGCTTTTGAATTTACTACGGACTTACACAATAACATGAACAGTAACTCGCAAACTCATTGTCTCTTCCTCGATTTTTCCAAAGCGTTTGATCGTGTAGCCCACTGCCGTTTATACAGTAAATTATCCGCCCTCCGATTATATTCTTTAACTTTATTTTGGCTTTGTAACTTCCTTTCCATGAGTGAACAGTTCACGGTGGTTAATGGGTCTACTTCGCCGCTTTCCCCTGTCTCCTCGGGTGTGCCTCAAGGCAGCGTTCTTGGCTCCTTACTATTTTTAATATTTATTAATGACCTACCTTCTCGCATAACATCTTGCGTGTGACCTTTTGCTGACGATTGCATAATCTAACGGAAAATAAATAACCCTAGTGACCATGTAACGCTTCAAAATGACCTAAAGGCTATCTGCGACTGGTGCAATACGCGGCAAATGTCTGTGAACTTAAACATATGCCAAAAAATTTCTTTCAGCCGAAAACGCGTTAACTCTAATTTTTCGTACTTCCTAAACAACCATTTAATTGCTGACGCTTTAAATTATAAATACTTAGGCGTGCTCTTAACGGCCACCCTTTCGTGGTCCACCCACATTAACGCCATATGCGCTAAAGCTTCGCGATCACTGGGACACTTACGTCGAAATCTGCATGCTGCGCCCTCTAACATTCGTCAACTAGCCTATAAAACTTATTTACTACCGCAGTTAGAGTTCCCTTCTTCCGTTTGGTCCCCTACCAAAATTACCTAATTGAAAAAATAGAAGCAGTGAAGGATCGGGCTGCACGGTTTATAACCAAGTCATATAACTTCAGCTCTAGCATAACAAAAATAAAACACGATCTTTCACTGGAAACACTGGATCTGCGCCGGCAAATCGCTCTCCTGTGCATTTTTCACAAATACATTCATAACACCAGATACTCCCCTTTGCGCATTATAACTCCTGTTTCCACATCACACAGATTATTTAACCAACGTAGCTTCGCACGCATGTACGGCACCACCAACGCATTCAATTCATCCGCCGTTCCACGTGATATCCGCTTGTGGAATGATCTTCCTGATACCATCGCGTCGCTGACTAACCCGGAAATATTCCGTCATCACTTGCAGATTCATTTTAGATGCGACGCATCTCTTGCTCTCGGATATGTCCATCCGTTGTCGTTGTCGCGGCGTTCGCACACCACCTGCGCATGCGCAAACTCTCCTCCGTTTTTCTCGCCAACAGCTGTGGGCAACGCGCTCTCTCTGTTTCATTATCATAACAGCTGCGCGCGCTTCGCTGACGCTTCCCTCTCGCATTTGCTCTCGCTGCGCATGCGCAACTCTCCTCCGTTCGTCTCCACTCCTTGAAGTGCTGAATATAAAGCGGTGAGCGCCCTGCGCCGGTTCAGTCACAGAACAGGGAGGATTTTAGAGAAGCAAAGGTCTAGCTTTGCCTGTAGTGCCAGAAAAAGCGTAGTGGCGGCGCACGGCCTCCGCGATCGGCTGCCGGCGGCGCGCCGTCGGCAGCCGATCGCGGAGGCCGTGGGCGGCGTCGTGAACTACCGAACATACCCGGTTGATGGCGCTGTAAACACGGCTTTGTAAACATGGCGGATGCTTTTCGCACAGGCCGCTTGAGCTCCTTAACAACATGGCTGCCCTCGCACGGCGGCCGCCGGCTCGCTGCTCTACGGCCGGACTCGACTCTCCTCCTCCCGCGCGCGAAAGGAGGGTCGAGTCCGGCCGTGGCTGCTCCGGCTGGTTCCTGGCTGGCACGCTGGCCGCGTGTTTACTTGCGTCGCGCCAGTGAAGTGATGTTACGCCAGGTGACCAGATGGCCTCGACTGGCACAGACCACAGTGAGCAGCAAGTGAGAATAAATCGTTTATTGACATTCGCAGAAAATTTTTAGTTTGCGACCGAATTAAAGCACCATGGTATTTTTAAGTAACATATTGCTTAGTTGTGCTTTAACAATACCAATTTCCTCTACACCCGACCCCGGACTGACCGCTTCGAGTTCATGAAGCCCAACCAATGTACGAGTTAGTTCCCGTACAAAAAAGTCTTAAATAAGAGAGGCGAGCGGACTCTTCTATTGCGCAATTACTTACCTCCTGTTTGAATAGATCCCATTTCTGATGTAAAGACTGTGTGTTTCAAGAAACTAGTCAAGCAATCTGATATACGTTTACAAAATATTCTATCAGCCAATAAAAAGGTATTAAGCCTCCACAGATCACATAGAGGCAGCATACTACGCGGTCTTGGACTTCCTAAGCAAACAGATACCATACAGTGGTCTGTGAAGAAGATCGGGCGTACAAGTCAGAAATGCTAGGCATCTCATTTGCTGAAATATATATGCGGTCAAGACGGGCACTCGGATTGCTCTGAAAGTGAGTAAAGTACATAGTACTCACTTTTTCCTGACGAACATCGACAAGACCATCATCATGCACTACATCAAACAGGGTGGCTGTACTTTGGTCACAGTGTGAACTTGGTCTAGATCGCTCCTGCTCACAGCAGACACAATTAAAATCCCCCATGAGGAGTATTTTCTGTTGTGTGCGCAGAAAATTTCCTAGTGATATAAAAAAGGATTTACGCTCCTGGCAAATCACCCATACATAAAGGCAAATGATACGCCATTCAACTCCTACCATAACAAGGTCACAGCAAATAAACGCCCAGCTTCATCTATACTACAGGAGAGACCACAAAACTCAGCTTTTTTGCTTATAAGCACAAAACATCCACCAGACAAGCCTGCAGACGGACTAACACATGCGCTGTAATGTTCTAAAAAAATCACGCCATATCCACGGAATGAATGATGATAAGTGGGGCGAAGCTCGAGAGGGGGAGATCATCGGTAACCGTAACTCTCCCGTGAAAGTTCGCCCATTATATCATTAAGAAAGACGTAAGACTGTGTGCGTACATTGTACAAATCAACTTTTATTTTCGGAGTCAATGCTCCCAGGCCCAGACCTGGTCAAAGACCCCGCGCCATCGAGGACTACCCCGCACCTCCACCACAATTTGTCACGTAGGATGGGACACAGCGGTAAAGAAAGAACTTTTATTTAGGGCGAACTTGTGCCCGAAGAAGACGAGAGGAAACGCGCAAAGGTCCTTGCGTCTCGTTCGATCTCCGAGAACGACTGCCTGCGTTCGTGGCGTGATCTCTTGCGTGATCTTCCCCTCGCAGTGCACGTGTGCTCGCGCCTCCGTTGGCGAACACAGACAAGCTCGCGCTCCCGGTGCCGAGTTTGCGCTGCCGGTTGCAGCCGGTTCTTGCGCGTGCAACGCGGCCCACTTTGCGACATCTCGGAAAGCATGCGGCGATCACGTACCACGAGACACAAGGGATGGACAGACCCATGACTTTAGGAGCTTCGCCCCTAAAAGGGCTCTAATGCAGCCGCCATGTCCTCATCACTGCAGACCCTTGTCTCCTGAATGACCGCAATGTCCACGCCCATCCGTTGAAGGAGGCGTAAATGCTGGTATTGTTTTCTCCTGTTTCTTAGGCCTCTCACGTTAAGTGCGGCAGCGTACAATGCTGTGACACTTGCCATTGTGTTGGAGCACCTCAAGCGACCTTTTCACCCCCAGATGTACCACCCTTGCGGGTGGTCCTGGACTACAGTGACTTTCCTGGCTTTCTGCGATGCTGGCAATGGAAATATAAGATATATAAGGTATAACCAGCTTACACTTTTATTTAGTTCTGAGCATTCGAAGCATTTTAGGTGACTATTTGTTGTATAGCGCTCGGCCAGTAACCGTACCCCACATTTCCACAATATCTCAAGTCTAGCAATTGCATTTCTTAGACGGAAAAGCGTCCGCAAATGTGTGGTCGTCCTGCTGACCGCTGTGAGTGTTCACCCAGCGCTAAAAAGTGCTTCCTGCTCCCTAGTTTTACGCAGTACGGTAAAAGTTTCAGTTGATTTTATTCCCTTAGTACCTATATATTGACTTCGCTGACTCTTCTCCCGCCTTCAATTGGCCTTAGATTTTCCTACTAGCGTACCAGTCAGCGAGGCGCTTGTTCAGCGCTTGTGTGGAGCGACCTGGAATTGGAGCTTGGTACAGTGTACAAACTAACAAAGTAATGAGCGGCACATTCTTCCATTCCCAAACGTGTAGTGGCTTCGTTTCAACTGAGCGAACAAATTGCGACGACCCGTCGGCGGCCGGCGGACTAAAACGCTGGGCCGACTGACTCTGTCGGAAGATCGACGAGCTGTGCAGTAGCGCATTCAAGCCAAGTCATTTCTTCCTCACGTTACACGAAAACACCAGAGAAAATGGGCGAGGATGCAGAGAGGAGGACAGCATTTTCGAATTGGTTTTTCTACTAAATAAATTCGCGTAAACGCACTCAGAGTGGTCGAAACATGGCCTATGGACTCGGGACTACCATTTGCGCTAATAATCCAGCAATGTTTACAAAGCGCTTCTGTGTCCCTTTAAAACGCTTGATTTTCTGTGTGGAACATAACGAGAATCGGTGTATATACTCGGCCCCTGTGTGAAATTCACTACTTCTTCACGAATGGTGATTGTCAGCTTTCGTTTTCCAAATGTATTGTTGCCCTAGACATTCCACGAATCCACCTGATGCCCGCATCTCTCGAGATGAACAAAAAGGTGATGGCTTCCAGGGCACTGCTGCGTTAAAAAAAAAACAACTTTTATCCCGGGGGTGGCGAGGGGGCAAAATACTCGCTCGCGCGGCGCCTGACCTGTAAGACGCATCAAAGCTATCTGGCGAGTTCGTTGACCATTCGACATGATGAAAAGGAATGCGCTAACATGGACGGCACGAAAGCTAAGGAAGGCTCTGCCCTGTGCTGTGTCTTCTTTGCTTCGGCACAGTCCTTGCTAGTGCATTTCGTTTCGTGATATATTGGCCTCGAGGACATACCGTGGCGCCACCTACGAGTGACGTCACTTGTAGGACGCCGAATCGTGCTGTCGTCTGCTACAACACATTTCGCGTGCGTATGCGTAAACGTGTTTTTTTTTGTTGTGGCCACCGTCTCGCCCCCTCCTTGTGGATTTGATGCAAATTACCCCAAAAGTTGTCTGTAAACCAAACAATTCGGCAAGTAATCAGCGACTCGCTTGTTCCCGGCGACACCGCCGCGTTCAAGTAGTTGCTACCATCGCGACCCACAGCTCTTGCGCAGCCAGCTAACGCCAAGGACGATGCAACTAATGCCGAGAAAAGTACGCTGTAAATTCATTATGAAATACTTGTGACGGGATATGTGTGACCCGCCGCGGTGGCTCAGTGGCTAAGGCGTTGCGCTGCTGAGCACGAGGTCGCGGGTTCGATTCCCGGCCGCGGCGGCCGCTTTTCTGATGGAGGCGAAAAGCAAAAACGCCCATGTGTACGAGATTTCGGCGCACGTAAAGATCCCCAGGTGGTCAAAATTAATCCGGAGCCCTCCACTACGGCGCGCCTCATCGCCTGCGTTGCGTCGACGCGTTAAACCGTATACAATCAAACGGGATATGTGTGTGCATGGAAACACCTTGTAACGGCGACGGAAACGCACCGCTCACTTATGATCTCACCGCGCGAACTGCTCGTATTACCTCGTAAATGAATGACTACGCGAGAGCGGTGATCAGATTGCTTCGCTGCACATGCTTGAAAGTATTGTTATGGTCTGCAGTTTGGATTAATCAGTGCCTATTTCCCCTACGATGTTTTTATATATCATGCCCGGATTTGATTAACGATCACTGCCGTAGCCTGCACTCTGCATGGCTGATGTTTACTTTTCGCGACAACTTGTCCGCAATGTATGAACGGTAAGAGGAGGAGGAGGAGGAGGAGGAGGAGAGAAACGTTTATTGGACTTTTTAACGCCTTCGAGCGGGTTTGGACAAGGCTACATTTAGTCTTCATCAGGTGCTGGACTGGACTGGACTGGAAAGGACTTTATTCACATCGATCCTGCAGTGGGCGGGGGTTTAGCCGGCCTTTCTCAAGAATCAATTTCGAAACTCGCGACTGCTCACAGAAGGCGAGGTTGCGTACAAGCTTGCGAAACACGTCGTTAATGATTTCGGGTAATGGGGAGATTTAGAATAGGAGAACCGAGCGTTGGGGGCCCCCAAGAAGTTAGAGGAACCCAAACGCAACACGCGCGTGCGCGACAGGAGGGCCTTCAACAGCTCGCAGCCGGCTTCGGATGCACGTAATCTGCGGATGTTGGGAACTATAGGCTTGGCGTCGCAGCAGATATTTCATCGCCATTAGAGTTGCGAGTGACAGTCCCTAACAGAACGTTAACACGAAAACACAAATTAACACGAAAATGCTTTTAGAACGCGCTTCCTAAGCGAAGTGTCACACGCTGCAAGCCAACTACGGAGCAAGACAGGAACGGTGATCCTACAAGTGACGTCAAAACGATCGCAGCGCCGGCCTCTCCAGTGGTGGGCCTCGCGGCCAATATAAGACGCGTCGTATAGGGCGGTGGAAAGCGCGGAGTACAGGAGTCATCGTGAGCACCTTTCTTGTGCGCCTAAATAACCACACAACGGCGTTTTCGTTCGTTCGGGGTCAGGGGAGCTCAGACAGCGAGGACTACTCGAAACGGGTGCTGGGAAGTGAGTGTTTATTTCACGCTAGGTTCGTGCGAAAGAAGAGAACATGAAACGGCCGTGATGGACTAAGAGGGGTTGGGTGGAGGGGGAGGCTTGCCCAGCGCTTGTTGGACATTCAATCGCCTTGCTCGCAAACACAAGAGACGTAGTGCTGCTGGAGCGGCTGTGTGTCGCTGCGCTGGCGTAGACAACAGGAACCACAAAGTGTAAGTAACCGGTTGAGACAAAACGGGGAAAATAATTCCAAGCTTTTAAAAAATACATGAATTCTGGATGCAGCTTGCTCAGCTTCTGCTGTTTATTATGTGTGCTACTGCTTTGAACAAGCCACAAACTCTGCACGTATTTGCAGATTTGCACTACAGCTGTGCGTAATTTAACGAGAAAAGGAAACCAAACAAGCGTGAGCGGGGAAATTGAACACCCAGCTGTTTCCACCCATGACTTGGTCTAGGGTGAATAGGGGCGGAAACGGCGGTGGAATGGGAAGCGGCCAGCCTCGTTTCCCACCGGCGATGCCGCCTCCCTTCCCTGAAACACCCCGAGTGTTGAGGAAACGAAGGGCACACGTCTTACACCTGCCTCAGAAGACGACCGGAAACAGGCCGCCCGCGTAGAAAACAACGGGAAACGAAGCCGTGTTAAGAATGGCAGCGGCTCCTGGCGCTCGTCACTTCGAGAAGCCCCCGCCGTCGCCGTACCCTGTCTTCGCCATGCTCGTCACTCGTGCGACCGTGTTGTGCGCGCTCTTGGTGCTGATGTGCGTGCCGTGCATCGTGGTGAGGGCTCTGCGGGAGGCCGAGGCGGGTGCGGGCCAGGCGATCGAGGCACTGTTGCACATGGCCCAATGCCGAGCCACCTGCCTCTCACAGGTGAGCGATTCGCGCAATGCCTACTGCGTGTTTCTGCTTGCCTTAGGGCAGTCTCTCTAGATTCCCCTAATTTTTGCATTCAATGCTTATTATTTATTTGTTGCGGTGACTGGTTTTGTGTTTTTCGCGTATTTTATTCATGTGCACCTATGATGAACCTGCTTTTTGGTCGTGCGCTTTTATAGCATTGGGAATAGGTCCCTTTTTTACGTCAGTGTCGATAATGTTTTCCGTATCGCTCATACATGTAGCTAACGTCTCAACTCCCCATGACGATGACTATCATGGTAATGCGTGCTTATCCTGCCGTAGTTTGGAAGCACTTTTTTTATTCTAAGCTATAAATAAACCCTTGAGGCAACCGCCGGTTATACCAGCTAGTGAAAAGGAGTTCGGCTTCAACAACGGAGGGAAGCCAAACGAAGCGCTAAGCGGATTGTTCCGGATAAAGCGTACCCATGTAAAATTTCAAACTAGCATTCCTAACGCTGTTCTTGACCACACTTGAGGTTCATTGCGGTTTTCAACTTCGCGTATGGAAGAAGAGAAAACAACTGAGGGTGGGAACTTAAGAAATCAGGCGGAGTTTTTGTGCAGTTGGACGCCAACGGATGCTTACGCCCGTGTCTACGAGATTTCGGCGCATGTAAAGAACCTCTGGTGGTCAAAATTAATCCGGAGCCCTCCACTACGGCGCGCCTTATCGCCTGCGTTGCGTCGGCGCGTTAAACCCTACAATCAATCAATAATTAGAACATGAGGGCGGAAAGTACCTACGGAAGAAATATCTGTTCTACGCTCCTCAGATAACATAGATACTTGCTGAACAGATTTTTCTCTCTTTCCCGGTCTCGCTCTTGGCGTTCTTCGAGTGCTGAAATTATACGTCACTACAGCGGTGTAGCGGCTATTGGCCAGCTTTCCTTTAGTTGTAGCAATTAACCCATTCGACAGCCACTTTAAAAGAAAGCCACAAAAGCAAAGCAGAAAATGAAGGCGTATCACCTGCGACGAGCATAACACCCAGTGCTACTCCGTGCTGGCGATAACTATAGCTTTCGCGGTGCTCCCACCCGCGAAGGAAAGATCGCAAGCGTTTATCGGACGTGTTGAAGAGTATCTTAAAAACCGCTGGCTGTTTGGCATCAAAGGTAACGTTTATTCTTCCGGTCTCTCATGCAAACGATTCAGCTTGCCGTGAAGACACTGCCGTCCTCCTCCGAAGACAACGAGTGCTTGCAGGGCAACAAGGAGTGCTATATGGTGAGTTCCTTCCACTCCTGAGAACCTTATACCACTGTACTTGCGAGGGACTTCGACATGGAGTACCTAGGGAGGCAAGGGCTGTCGAAAATAACAGGCGGCAACGTTAGTACCCAATGTAGAGTTCCACTGCAATCACTGGTTCGAGGTGAACAAAATAAAAACATTACCATGCCTTCCTAAAGGAAGCTGAGAAAAGCGTGAAAGCTTGCTTACATCAAAACTGCGTGAGCCGTGCGTCGAATCTTCGCCGACCCTTCCCTGAAACTGCGTCCAATCGATCGTTACGCCTTCAAAGACCCAACTCGCAAACGAACAACAACAAACCCACGCGACGATTTTTCACGCACTAACTAAAAGCGCATACGAACGATCTAACTGGATACCGATACAAAAACGTACTCCTTCTTATGATCGATGCGCGTATTGTCTTGTCTAGAACGGTTCCTTTTTCGCGATTTCCGAATAACGGTTTTGACATACTGGAATTCAGGTTTCATGCACGCGTCGTGTGTTCACATATCTAATAAGAGCTTTTCGGCCGACTAACCGGTCTACGGTGAAATTCATTAGTTTTTGGACAGAACGCCATCGGTATCCCTGATAAAGCTATCGTTATAAAATATCGAATTTTCGGTAGCTTCTAAGACGGCTCGATCGGTCATCTCACTTAAAACTTCGCGATGGTTTCTCCACTGATAGCTGTTGTGCAGTCCTGGGTCCTCGCTTGAGTGATTTTCCTGTGTGTGTCCAAGGTCACTGTTAAGGAATTAGCGTCCGGACGAGCGGTAGGTCATCACTGGATGCTTCCTTTGCTTTGCAGTGCTGGGAAGTGTGCGGCCTGCTCCACAAGAACTTCACCGTCTGGGGACCCATGTGTGGCGCGGACAGCATTTGCGTGAGTAACGTCGGCGCCCCGCATGGTCAATCGACGTGCTGCGACTACCTACTTAGCCTTGTGATCTTCTCTTGCATGAAATTATTGGCTCAACATTCCCTGTGATGCATATTCAATTTGCTTTCATTGGCTTCTAAAGTTAAGATTTCACGTGGCTACCCCGATCTACGTGAGCCGTTATAAGTACCCAACTATGAAGCAACACAGGAGCATTTATCGGTTTTTAACTCAAGGTGCGCTACTAGACGCCAACAAGAGCAGTATCTAGCCGGTCCTTTTTCAATTGAGCTCATCTTAAATGTACGCGTGCACAGTTCACGTAGACTGTCATGGGTCGCTGTTGCGTTCGGGTATAGTTGGAAGGGTGGCGACTATGATGTATTTGCGTTTCTGCACAAGAATCGCTGCCATGACGACCATTGAAGCTGCCAAGGCCATGGAACTACCATTTATGGGCACCGAAAAGCTGAGGAGCCACTGGGACGCCGACCCGGTTGGTCCCTATGGACTACTCTGCGTTGTTGACCAGCCAGGTTACTGCGTACACTGGCTAGTTGCGCTCGACTACATTATGAAGCTTTCCGCCCTGTTTATTTGGATACAGCCATTCTTGGCCACGCCCGTTGAGTCCGTAATCAGCATCGAACCAAGGGATGGATCATACAGCACGGGATACGACCAACTGGAAGTCGGTGGGAAAACCCTTGTCTTCGCTGAGGACATCTATGCTGCTGATGATGATGATTACATACATGCATACGTACATGCACACATACATACATACATACATGCATGCATGCCTACATACATACATACATACATACATACATGAATGCATACATACATGCACATATACATACATACATACATACATACATACATACATACATACATACATACATACATACATACATACATACATACGTACATGCATACGTACATACATACATGCATACATACATACATACATACATGCATACATGCATGCATACCTACATGCAGACATACATACATGCATACATAAATACACACATACATACATACACACATACGTACATACATACATACATACATGCGTGTACCAACACTTGGAATTCATTCGCAACGAGGGCGATGCGGCCATTGAACATTTTGTACGAAATGACGCTCCACTCCAAGCCGACCGCAGGTTATAGTGAGTGGGGCGGCAAGCCCGGCACTTATATACTGCTTCGAACAAGGCCGCTATTCTTTTGTTGAATCTCTAAAAAAGCTAGGTGTTCTGCCTTGGTGCGCAAATGGTGAAGTTTTGAGTTCAGACACTAGCGGCCCGGACTCGAGCCCCAGCTGTAATGAAGATTTTTTCGCCAATTCCATGTTCTCTTGGATTAGTTCGTCGCATTGTCTACGCATATTTATTTATTTATTTATGATACCCTCAGGGCCAAACGCATTACAGAGGGGAGTGGGGGTAGAATACATGTAAACAAACAAGGAAAAAATGAATTACAATATAATATAATTATACAGTATTAGCTGCATGACCAAGAGAAAAAAAACAACTCACAAACATAACAAGAAAACAGACGTTACAGAGCTCCTATTTATACAATTCAAGCTAGAAAATTTCGGAACTGTTCGTTATCAATAATAGATACATCACTATAACGAAGGCGATTCCATTCCCTACTAGTCCTGGGCAAGAAAGACTGAAATAAACGCTGGGTTTTGCAAATGTCAATTCCAACTTTGTGGCTGTGGTCGATACAGTCAGATCGATAATGGGGTCTAGCGATAAACTGGTCATGCAGAACATGGTGATGACGAGTTATTTTGAACTAGTTCTACGGAATTTTTAAGTTTATCCTGACTTCGGTCCCATACCGAGCATGCGTATTCCAGTTTGGAACGTATTAGTGTTTTGTAGAGCATTAATTTAAGTTGCGATGGCGCCTTATAAAAACTACGACGTAAGTAATCGACATGTGGTTTGCGTTGCTAATTACATATTTGGTGTGAAGGTTCCAGGTTAAGTTAGTAGTAATTTGGATGCCAAGGTATTTATAATATGCAACGGATTCTAATCGGGCACTGTTAAGGTAAAAGGGTGGTGGGGCAGTCTTGGTGCATGAAATACGCTTTACTTTACATTTCTTGATGTTCAGTTCCATTGACCAGTCTTTGGATCAGTTAGCAACATCATTAAGGTTAGACTGTAATAAGGTGGTGTCATTGTCACTAATTTTTTCATGAAAAATAACAATCATCTGCAAATAGAAGAACATTCGAGTTTAAAAGAGTAGCCAATTCGTTCATTTTAATAAAAAACAATAGCGGCCGAAGAACCGATCCCTGTGGAGCGCCTGATGCAACGTGACTAAAACCAGAACAACACTAATTAGCAACAACAAACTGAGAATGATTAGTAAGAAAAAATTTTATCGATCTCAACAAGGTATCGTTCTAATATAAGCATTTCAATTTATGCAGCAGCAGTCTATGTGAAACCCTGTCAAACGCTCATGAAAAAAAAATTACACCATCTTCCCGTGGGGAACCCTGATGATGCGAAGCATCGTGGCGGTTCCGTGTGGTTCCATTGTGTTGCCGTTATGTTGAGTGATCTGGTTTTTACTAGCGCCAGAGGGAATTCCGCGTCCGGGTCCACACCGGTGGCAAAGGCACGCAAGTGCTGTTATGTTACGGTGAGTAGGCGGTGGTTCTCGAGGCGCCGAAACTCGTCCATCATGTTCTTGTCGATGTTGTCTCTGTGGTAGAATCGGTAGCCTCCGTTAGCTTTGGTGAGGTAAAGGTTGTTGACATTGGTGCACCGGCTGAGAGCAATGTACACGCTCTCCTGTTCGCAGCTTTGTTGTTGTTGTTGTTGTTGTTGATCCGGATAATTATTGGCGCATACCCAATCAGGGGATCGCCCAAACAACAGAGTATTGTAAAAATGAATGGTATTCTTATCAATTCCCGACACGCCTAGGAAAGATGATTTAGATCAGTTGGTTTTGAGAAGAAAAAAAACTGGAAAATTAAAGCGAGGATGACCAATCTCAATCATAAAGAGAATCGTTTATAATTTTCAATGTAGCGCAGGAGAGCATAGCATACATCCCGGCGGCAAAACCCCGTTTCGGATGTTCCGAACGATAGTATAGCCGGCCCTGTTAGTGATATCCCCAAACTGCAAAGCGGCACCTCCAGGGACTGACGTCTCAGTCGGGAAAAACTTCGGCATGTCAACAGGTAGTGTTCGACAGACTCGTCTTCGTTGCAATAGCTGCACAGAGCTGTTGGCGCCAGACGAGACCTGTGCAAGTACCTATTTAACTGGGGTACTCGACAACGTAAGGCTGTGATAACCACCTCTAAGTTGCGTGAAGGGCACCATTCAGGTTTCCATGAGAATTTAAGATGATTAAAATCACTTAATGACAGTAAAACCGATTCTTGCTGTTCTCAGAGTTTCAGCATCCTACGGTACCTATCTGCTGTTATTAAAGGTGTCGGCTCTACGACGTCTACTACAGGACCAGAAAGTCCTATCCTTGCTAGAGAGTCAGTGAAGTGAGGTGGCAGGAGTGACCGAAACCTCCGCAGAAGAGGAGTGTCTTTAGGGGAAGAAAGGGCTAAGCATACAGAGAAAGAATCAGAAATTATGATTGGAGATGTAATTGATACATCCAGCTTTCGTAGAGCCAGGACAATTGCCAGGAATTCCGCGAAGAATATCGGGATAAAATCAACCAGACGAACCGAAAAGGTCCAGTTAGGGGAAAGGGAAAGTATTCCTATGCCGGATTTTTTTCTCGTTGAGAGGCATCTGTATATATTATAGCACCTGGCTGCATGGAGGCCAAATAACCTTCGAGAAGACGATTGAGCAGTCGGGCTGGTAAAAGTTTAGCATTTTTGGGGAAAATGTTCTGGAAATTGATAGAAAGAGAAGAACTCCTGTCACTATATTGAATAACCTGATTTATTGCTACGCCCAACGGAGAAAGGAGGCTCTGTACCAAAGTGGTTTGTGGACATAAGGACCTGGGCCATTGGTGCACCATATCACTATGCTTTAATTATGGCCCTATACACCAACCCCCTGAGTAAAGCTTTTTAACTAGTGCCTCCTTTACAAATCTTTCTAATCTCTTTCATCATTGTCATGGCGCTCTTTGCCTTTGTCGGCCTTGCGCAATTAAACCCAAAATCATCATCATCATCATCATTGGTGCACCATAAACGCACCTGGTTCTGCAATAAAGATAAACTGCTCCCTGTTCACCTCAGAGCTATAAGCTCTCAGAGAAGTTTCAACAGTCAGTGTCCGGAACCTATTAAGCAGAGGAGGAACGCGCGCTTCCAAGTAGACTACTGCATTTGCTGCATTCTTAGGCAACCCTAAGCAGCAGCGAAGAGCCTGGCGCTCCAGAATAACCAGACGATGAAGCTTATACGCCGCGGACCCAGCGAATAACACGCACCCAAACTCTAAAATGGGGCGAACGTACATCCTGTATATCATAAGAAGGGTCTCTCTGCGCATTCCCTTCTTTCTATGACTGAGACGTCTTAACATCCCAACAGCACGTGCACCTTTGGCCTCAATGAGGGCAATATGTGGGGTCCAGTCAAGTTCACTGGCGTAAATTATCCCAAGGTACTTTAAGGAAGGAACCTGAGGAATTATGCACTGTCGGTAGTAATGTTAACAGGGCCTGAGATCGGAAAAACTAATAAGGAACATTTGTTGACGTTCAAAAAGAGACAAATACTGTCCAACCAGGAGACAATGAGGTTTAGATATGATTGCATTAAAGCGTAAAGTGATTGAATGTCAGGTGCTGATGCAAAAAACACAACATCGTCGGCATATACATATGTGGAGACACCAGAAACCACCGGAATATCGCTTACAAGGATGTTAAAAAGAACAGGGGAAAGGACCGCCCCTTGCGGAACGCCCCTAGACTGTGGCCGCTGTGAGGAAGTAACATTAAATTTAACACAACTGAACTGTCTGTCCTTCAGAAATTCACAAATCCAAGCTATAATGTACCTTGGGAAGTTTAGGACTTGTAACCGGGACAACAACGCAAGGGCATTCCACGCTATCAAAAGCTTTTGCTACATCTAGGGTAACTAGAGCCGAAAACTGGTTAGTGCGACGGGCTAGTTTAATCCGGCTTTCAAGGTCCATATGCGCACTCCAAATGGAACACCCAGGGCGGAAACCGATTTTTCTCGGGCTAAAGATTCTAGAACTAGACACCAATTGCATTATGCGTTGCTGCAAAATCCGCTCGACTAATTTAACCACGTTCGATGTCAACGCGATAGGCCTGATGTTTTCAATCAAGAGGCCCTGACCAGCATTCTTAAGTACAGGGAGTATTTTGGCGAGACGCCAGACATCGGGGATCCATGCATGTCTAATAGAATAATTGATCATGTTAAGTAAATTATTCGGAGCTTCATCATATAATAATTTCAGCATTTAAGTAGTAATGCCATCTGGGCCAGGAGCTGCAGCAGTCAATTTAGTTCTTCTCGTCCTTCTTCTTCTTCGGCGGTTCCCCTACGGGAAGATGACGACGGTGGTTGAACGCGAACCTATCTCGTGATGGATTCTTTGGTTGGCCAATCCCTAGGGGCATCCTGCCACAATCAGCATCAGAGGCGCTACGGACGGGGCTGGTTGAGCTGCAAGGCGCGTGCCGCTTCCCGCCACAGCTTTCCCACTGGAAATTCAGCATCCCCCTCTAAAGTTTTCAGTTCATCGTTTCCGTTGACGTTCAGCTTCGCGTGCCTTCGTTGTATCAGTAACTTCTTGACGTAGTTTGAATGAGTCAAGGACATAAGGCGCGTTCGTAGCGCTTGCTTTTGTCCCGGATTCGTAGCGTAGTGGGAAGAGCACCGCGTACCTCCAGTTGCGGCCAGAGAGTCGTGGAATCGAAACCGGGCGCCTCTGACTATTTCTTTTTTATATAGTGTAGTATCGCGGAGCTGTGGGTGTGAGGAGAGTTGCGCATGCGCAGTGAGCGTGTGGACGGCGCCGCCATCAACGACGCAGGACCACACGAGCCTAAGATATGCTCCGCATTTAAAATCTAAGAAGATGCGGTCGGCATGAGATGATCGATCTAAGATTTGGTGCAACTTGTGAGTAAAACATATTAGTTGGGTTTCACACGAGTATGAATTACGAAACCCATGTTGAGCTGCGGAAAAAAAAATGAGTTAGTCTCAAGAAAGTTAACCAAGTTACTGTAGATAATGTGTTTTAATATTTTGCAACAGTTACTAGTGAGAGAAATAGGGCGATAATTAAAAGATTTTTTGCTGCCTGTTTTAAAGAATGAAGTCACCTTCCCATTTTCCATTGTTTAGGAAGCGTACCCGTGTCCAAAGACTGTTGGAATATTTTGTTAATGCAACTGAACAATATGCGCTAGTGGTTTTCAGAAATTTGGTGTTAATACCATCAAAGCCGGGAGATGAGTAGTTATTGAACCTGTCGGTAAGTAGCGACACCAGATACATCTATTCGTACTGGAGGTGTAGATTCAAAATTCAATGCTTGTGTTGGGAGAGAGAGAGAGAAAAAAAGTAAAGGAAAGGCAGGAATGTTAACCAGGCTACGGTCTAGTATGCTATCCTGCACGGGGAAAAGGGGAACAATGAGTGAAAAGAGGAAAACAGAAAAAGAAGGGGAAAGGTACGGACAGAGCGTCGAGTGGTGTGCCCAGCGGTAGGAGACTAAAGACATTGTCTAAAGTTCAGACAGTTCGTAGAGAGTAGTCTTGCGCTACAGTCTCTTGTGCAATTCCGTCGTTTTGAGGAAACACAGGAGCGCTTTTGTCGCCTTGTCCGCAGACGACGGAGAAGGCCAGTGGCCCAGGATTGTCTCCTCAGAGAACGGGCGCCGAGAGTCTAACTTTCGTAGAGTCGCAGAGAGCTGGCGGCGTTCGGTTGAAAACCGTGGACAATCGCAGAGGACATGCCGTATGGTCTCTGGTGTTCCACAGACTTCGCACGCCTCACTGGCTGCCATTCCAATCAAATAGGAGTAAGCATTTGTGTATGCGACTCCAAGCCAGAGGCGACAAAGAATGGTTGCATCAGATCGTGGGAGGCCTAATGGGAGGGGGCGCTGAAGATGGGGGTCCAGGGCATGGATACGAGCGCTCATGAACTCTTGGGTGCTCCATTTCGATAGCGTGGTCTCCAGAGCAAGTTTTCGGAGAGTCCTAGCGGCGTCCATCCTGGATAACGGAATAGATATGGTCTCCGTTTTTTGGTGTGCCAAGCGTGCGGCAGCGTCCGCACTTTCGTTTCCGACAATGCCGCAATGACTGGGAAGCCACTGAAAGGCAATGTCATGACCCGCTTGGGTGGCACGGTCGTACAATAGTCTTATCTCGGCCAGCAGCTGTTCATGAGGTCCACGGCACAGGGCTGACTGGAGTGATTGAAGCGCAGGTTTTGAGTCGCAGAAGATCGCCCATCTTCGGCATGAAGTTTGTTCAACGGTATGAAGGGCACAACGGATGGCGGCAAGTTCTGCAGCCGTGGAAGTGGTGAGATGGGCTATTTTAAATCCTGTGGACATGGACATTCGTGGTATAACGACGGCGCCGGCAGAACTAGATGTTGTTACGGAGCCATCGGTGTAAATATGGGTGCAGTCACTGTATCTCTCGTGTAAATAAATGAGACTTAGCTGTTGTACATCCAGCGTTGGAAGATCTTGCTTCTTTGTTAAGCCTGGGATAGTGAGGCATGCTCGAGGCTGCGTCGTACACCAAAGTGGGAGTGGCGGCCTCATCGCAGGCGTGTAGTTGGATGGCATGCTGGTCATGTTGGAAGCTACAACCTTTGCGAAAGACGCATGGGGGCGTTTAGATGGTAGACTAGCGAGGTGATGATCCGGCAGCCTGGTTAGGTGCCTAATATGCGCCCTGAGTGTTTCAATTATCAGGTAAGTGGGTAAGGGGTGATCACGAGCCACAGCAATGGTTGCAGCTGTTGAGGTGCACCGTGGTAGGCCAAGGCAAGTTCGGAGAGCCTGCGCTTGTATGCCTTGCAGTTGCTCAATATTGGTACGGCACGTACCCGAAAGTACAGGCAGGCTGTACCGTAGGGAGCCCAAGAAAAGTGCGTCGTACAGCTGAAACAGTGACTTCATAGATGCTCCCCACGTCTTGCCGCCGATGAACTGGAGAATGTGGGCCACTGCAGACAGCCTCTTCTTCAAAAAACGAACATGGGGGCTCCAAGAAAGGTCTCTGTCGACGACCACGCCGAGAAACATGTGATGCTTCACATTAGATACCCTTTCGCCATTAACTGTCAACGGGTATGCGTACATAGGCTTCCGTGAGAACGCAAGCACTGCGCATTTGCTGGAAGACACTTCCAACCCTTGCTTGTGCAGATAGGTGTTTGTCAAATCTGCAGCCTTTTGCAGGCGCGCGCGCACGTGCCGTCGAGTCACTCCATCTGCCCAGATGCAAATATCATCCGCGTAAATCGACAGATGAATCGTTCTTGGGAGGGAGCTTGCGAGGCCGATGAGAGTCAGGTTGAACAACGTGGGGCTCAAGACGCCTCCCTGGGGGACACCTCGTTGGGTGTAGTGTATGGACGTTGGGCCATCTTGAGTCATTACAAAGAATGACCTCCCCGAGAGGTAACTTCACACCCACTGGTAGACGCGGCCGCCAAGCCCCACTGCCTGCAGCGCTTTAAGGATGGCATCATGCTCCACGTTGTCATACGCTCCTTTCACGTCCAGAAAGAGTGCAGCGCATATGCGCTTGATGCGTCTCTGCTGCTGCACAAAGGTCACCAGATCGATAACGCAGTCGATAGAAGAACGGCCACGACGGAAACCAGCCATGACTCTAGGGTAGACGTTGTAGTGTTCCAGGAACCACTCCAGGCGTGCAAGGATAACTCGCTCCATAAGCTTGCCAACGCAACTGGCAAGTGCTATGGGTCGGTATGCCGCCGGGTCCAGCAGAGATTTTCCAGGTTTCAGGAGCGGAACAAGGCGGCTAGACCTCCATTTTTCAGGGACTATGCCATCACTCCATAGGTCGTTGAAGTAGTTCAAAAGGGCGTGCCGGGCGCCATTGCCAAGGTGACAGAGGGCAGCATAGGTGACTCCATCTGGCCCAGGCGATGACGATCGGGTGCAGAGAGCCAATGCCGCCTCGAGCTCTTCCATTAAAAACGGCACGTCCATCCGAGAATCCCGCGAAGCGGGAATGTCAGTGGCAAGTGATGAACCAGCATGACCTGTTCCACTGGCGATCCGAACGCAGAAGTCCTCTGCTACTTCGAGCTCCCCGCGTTTCTGGTGAAGAGCCAGAGCCTTGAATGGGGAGCGCTGTTGCACGGGGGTCATTAGCCCTCGCACAGTTCTCCATATTCCGGACAAGGACTTCCGAGGGTCGAGTGATTCGCAAAAGGACTTCCAACGCTGCGCTTGCACTTGGATAATGCGGCGTTGGATCTTCTTCTGCGTCCTTCTCGCATCTCTTAAATCTTGGAGAGACTTCGTACGTCTGTATCTTCGTTCGGCGCGCCGGCGGACAGCTCTAAGGCGTTCCAGCTCTATGTCGAACTTTGTGATTTTAGGAGACAGCCGTACGGAACGTTTGCAAGCAACTAGCGTGCTTCCAATGGCAGACTCCAGATCTCCAGGCTCGTCGCCCCCGCGAAAATCTTCCATCTTGGATTGAAATTGTGACCAATTGGTCACCCGAATAACGTTGGGGTCGAAGCGACTTTGTAGACCATGAATCTTCAAATAAGTCGGAATATGGTCGCTTCCATGGGTTTCTATGTCTGGAAACCATTGTGTACGGCCGGATGAGCATTGCGACACAAACGTTAGGTCCAAGCAACTGCCGTAGTTCGTGCCACGTAAAAAGGTAGGACTTCCATCGTTCAGTAAGCACAGGCCATGGTCTGAGGCAAAGGACACCAGGCTCCGGCCTTTGCTGTTAATGCCTGAGCTTCCCCAAAGCAAGTGGTGTGCATTAAAATCCCCCGTAATGACCCATGGACCAGTCGTTGTGCTTAGTATGCCCTCCAGCCTCTTGCGATCGAAACGAGATGATGGGTGTATGTACGCACCCACGAGTGTGAAGGTGAGCTTGCGTTTCCTGATGGTCAGGCAGACGTACTCGTTACCATTGTGAGGCTGTACAGGATGATGCACGTAGGTGAGCTCACGTCTGATGAAAACCGCGACCTTGCTGGGCTCCCGGAATGTGGCTGATTGAAAAAGTTCATAACCTGATAGCCTATTAGGTTTATATAGTTTCGGCTCACAGATGACGAGGATGGGGATTGACTTCGTAAACACAAATTGCCGGAGATCAGAGATGCGTGGCAGCAGACCTCTGGCGTTCCACTGAAATATGGAAGCGTCCTTGACATCCGCACTGAACGAAGGGCGCACATTGGCCATTGCACTTGCTCACCCGAAGGTTGCGAGTACTGGCTCCAGTGCATCCAGTACTTGTAGCGCACTCAACGCTGATGGAGTGTTTATGTTAGTCAGTAACGTGCGGATGGCATTTATGAGGGACCTCAAGACCGCTACGACTTGCATATCTGGGCCTGAAGCCGGGGCGGGAGATCGCATGACTGTCTTCTGCCCTGAGCGTTGGGGCTCAGTCGGAGGTACAATCGGTGGCAGTTGGGGCCACGTGTCAACCGACGAGGGTTGAGACTCCTTCCGATGCCTGCTCGGCGACTCCTGCTGGACCGGGGGTGGCGGAGGCGGCGGAAGCGGGCGCCGCGGTGGTAGCGGTGGGGGAAGTGTTTGTTGCACTGGTGGAGTATCCGCTTGCATAGAGGCGTTGGGTGTAAAATGGTGAGGTTTCTTTGAAGGCCTCCGGCGTCGAGATCGGTGGCGCTGCCGCTGTCGTACCGTCGCAGCAGCCTCCTTGTGCGTGGAGTGATCCCTCACCATCTCTTTCAAGACAGCGACCTCCCTCTTCATGCGTGAGCACTTCTTCGATGAGGCATCATGAGGTCCCTCACAGTTGGCGCACTTCAGGGTGCCTTCACTGCAGTCGCTAGCCTTGTGCGGCCCAGCACATTTGGGACATACAGTGGCGCTCCCACAGACAGCAGCGACATGGCCAGTCTTCATGCACTTGTGGCACTGGAGGGGTTTTGGAACATATGGTCGGACAGTCTGACGGAAATGTCTCACCTTAACATGGGCAGGAAGGCTGTCGCCCTTGAAAACTATCTTCAGGCACCTGGACGTACCAATGCGGCTCACGCGTCGGATGATAATACCTTCATGTGCAGGTTTGATTAGTATTGGCAGGTCCTTCTCCGGAATAGACGCATCGACGTCATAAATGACGCCTACCGTCGTGTCTCCATACGGAGTGTCATGGGCTCGCACTTTTATGTCTTGCAGTGACGTAATCTTCCGCAAGACCTCCAGCGCACTCCGGTGCTCCACGTCGATAGCCAAGATATTTCGTCGGGAATTAATCCTGACGTCTTTGACTTCTCCAGGTACAGCGGCCTCGAGAAACGCGGAGACTGCCTGCTTGTTAAGCATCCTCAAGTTATCTGTCTTGACCTCTGGCACGAACAGTATAGTGTGCACAGGGTGTCTAGGCACGGGCTTCGCTGTCGAGGTGCTCGACCGCGAAGATGCCGTGAGGAGCCTTCTTTTCGCCTTTTTTCCAAGGTACACTTGAAAGCCATCGTCGGAATCACCGTCGCTGGGAGCTGAGTACAGCTCGGTGTCCTCGGTGTCCGTGTCAGTTGGGAGGCCGGCGCGCTTTCTGGAGGCAGCGCCTGCCGGTGGATCGACGTCGCACGGCTCCTCCGGGGGATCCCCGTCCATCACAGCTCAGAAAAAAGCGGTGTACCGCGGGTTGAGAGCAAAAAATACCACAAATAGTCGCAGACGAAAGAACCAGCGTCCTACAGAAGAGGCACTTCGTCGTCGTCTTCCCCTTAAGTTGGGAGAATTGGCTTTGAAGAATTAGAGGAAAAATTGCTAATAGATGTTTCATTCAGAAGTGCTGAACAGAGATTGTTGGGGATGGGTTTGTCAGATGAATCATGCAAGGCAATAGTATCATGAGGGGGAGGGTTAATGGTCCGCCAAAATTTTTTTACATTTGAAGCAAGCATCGATGGAAAGGCGTTAGGTAGAAAATTTTCTTTCGCTGTTTTGATAGCCGCAAATACGCTTCAGTTGAGTTTTGTACGCATTCCAACGCAATGTGGAAGGTGAACTTTTAGCTGCGAAATAGAGACGCTTCTTCTTGTTCGATAACCGTTTTATATGAATGTTATAAGGGTTGTTGGTACCCTTTATGTCGGTTTAGGTGCTGAGGCAACCTTACAACATACTTGACTAATGTTCTGCCCGTGCCTTAGGTGCCGAGCTCAGTACCTACACGGGAACAGAACGTCGTTACAAAAATATTGTTCCGAGTCTGTCCCGACAAGAAAGAAACAATGCGCGCCAATCCACCCTGTGAACGTAGTTCGAGAGCAAAACTGCAAACGACACCCACAACGATTACCCATGCGACGTCACTTGAATTCACACACGTTGCTCTACCAAAGGTGAAACGAGAGACCATAGCCCTGAACCACACCCGTTATTACTTCAAAGATATTCATTGCTAAGGTTAAAAAGCATTATTTATGAACGGTGTTTGGTTGAGTGGTTTTGAAGAAGCACATGAGTGGAAACTCTTTTCATAAAATTACAGAAAGTTCAAACCCGGCGTTTGACGATCTCACTTCTCCTCCGTCTCTGCTACCGTCCACGGAGGCGAAGAAACCGGCGGCCGAGACAGGGGACAAGTGAGATGCCATGCATTGGTGCGAGCTTCCTTTACTTTTTATAACCCCTAGAGCATCCGCAAGGCGTGTTCACAGCTGCTACACGTCACGTGGACCAAGTGTACAGTGACGTGAGAGGTCGCGTGACGCTATCACGTGGCATTCTGTGAGAACGCGGGGGGTAGACACGCAGATGTGCTCAGTGAGTGCACCGTCTGTCTCCCGCGTCTCCGCGTGGGCTCGTAGCTCAATCGGTAACCCAACGGGATCTCGCTCCAATTCTCTATACATTCCAAATTCGATTCCTGACACTGCCAGTAACTTCTTTTATTTGTTTGCATGAGTTTTCTGTTGACGGTCGTGGCAGAACCCTTGAAAAATAGAGGTGTTTCCACCTTCAGCCCCGCTGTGTGTGGCCAATTTGTGTAGCGCCTGCTTGTAAGGAGGACCGTACATGCCGTGTAACGAGCTGTAAACATGTTCTCTTACAGTTTCCTGGGTGCAAAGTGGCGTGCAAATTCTGGCAGGCAGTCTCCCCGGGTACGTGGCGATCATTGCTGGGCGTCGAAAACAACTGGGCACGCCATTGGTACCGGATTTTCTGCCGCACTAATGCCTCACTAGAAGCCGATCGTCATCGTTCAACGGCCTTTTCTTTCAGCTGCTCGGACAGAGATCGCCAACAATAGCTTGTTCCCCGAGGTCCCGCGGCTGGAAGGTCAAGGCGAGTACGTGCACGTGTCTTGGTCAAGGCCCCTCGGTCCAGCCGACTCGGAGGGGCGGCCACAGGAGTTGCTGGTGTACGCGGTTCTCCTGCGGGGACTCGTCCGCCGGGAACACTGGGAAGGCGCTGGACAGGTGCTTCCGGCGTTGTCCTTTTCTTTCTACGCTGCCTTTCTTTGTTTGTTACCCCCATTAGCCTAAGTGCGCTAGCAAAGGGTGTGTGTAGCGCATGCCTTCATGTTGACTCAGTCATGCTTGCATCATGCTGCGGCCACTAGGGATTTCGGAGAACGAAGAACTACTCGCTGCACCGTTCAATCGTGTAAATAGAAAGCTCCCTCCTTCTACTGCGTCGGTAATCCTTTCTGTTGGCCACATTGCACCGGGGGGAGTGGCGTGTGGCGCGAAACGTGAAGCCTTAGGGTCCACAAAGGATTATATATGCTCTACTTTTGGAATAATCAAATAGTGGAAACCGGGTTAAAAGGGGTGAGCCGGCTGCGAAGTTTCCTTAAATTTCTGTATATCCGTCCAACATTACGGTAATTTCTAGGCAGTATGGAAACAGGATAACTCGCGCTGCAGCGCACGTCAAGGGGGACACCTTCTCCGATCGGCCATTGATCAGGCGGAAACAAGCCCCAGTGTGGACTTGCACTACGGTCGGATAACGGAACTGGTGCTTTCGGACATAAGGGGTTGTGGTTCGGTGGAGGGAGTGTCGCCATCTTCCTTTATCTGTATCTCAGAACTGCTAGGAACACAACCGATGGCACGCGGTTGCGGGAAAAACGTGACGTGCAGACGCAGCACCACAACGCGAGCCTGAGCCGGAGCCAAGTGAAGCAGTCTTCGGAGCTGGTAATCGTCGCTGTGGGACCACACGGGCAGTGTGCCCGTACGAGGCTCCCTCTGGGACCAGAGCTGGACCTCAGCGAGCCAGCGAACGAGGGTTTCAAGTCCGACCTAGACTCAATGCTGGCGGACGAAGCCAGTGCGCTGCCGTCGTGCGCTCCACCGAGGCTGCACGCGATGCGCCTCAGCAGCGGAGGAGCCAAGGTGGAAGCCGACATCTCGTGGAACTGTGCAGAGGTGCCGCGTGTCAAGTACGAGGTGCGTTAACCCTGATCCTTCTCCAAAGTCCTTGCAGTAACAAAAAGCCGCTTTCACGGGATGCACTCTTGGCCCACTTGGTGGAGCAGTAAGATGCGCGCACAGCCTGCCTTTTCGTGGAGAGCGCAGATGCCGTAAATCTCGCCTCAGTAATGAACCGGCGACAAGGTCACTTACGAGTATTCGGGCAGATGTCAAGGAGAAGAAACCAAACCGCTTACGTTATGAGATTTTGAAATAATCATGAGTACAGATCATGTGTGGGTATTACGGAGGGCGCCGCTCCCAGCCATGATGCCTGTTAGTCTGCAGTTCAAGCACGGAGTGTACCCTCTTGTTCCACAGTGCATACCCGCCGTGAGCAGAGCACCGGACGATCAGAGTGAAATTTGTGCAGGTTACGTGGAGGATGCAAGACACCGAGGTGGACGTGACGGGCCGCCTGTACACGTCGCGGCAGTCAGCCACGCTGCCTCTCTGGACGGAAAGCTCGTACACGGTCTACGTGCGGGAGCTCTCTTCTTCGGGGAACACGCACGCCGAGACGCAGCCCCTGTTCGTGAACACGGCCGGCCTGGCGCCGCCTGCCGTACCGCCGACCTTTCGGGAAAGCAACACGCGTGAGCCGAGTTAATTGCAATTCCTGTTCACCCTGAAGAGCTGCGCAAGAGGTTCCAGATAAGGAAGAAGCCCTTTCCCCTCTCTCTCCCTCTCTATGTGTCTGTCTCTATCTCTTTCTCTCTGTCTCTGTCTCTCTCTCGCTCTATCTAAAACAAAGATACTTGAAGGTAAGACTACCCTGGAGTTCAAGTGGTACAGATAGAAAGTTGGTTTGTGCAATGGCCGAAAGGGGTACGGGTATAAACAGTAAAGAAAGGGATCGTGTACGGTTAATGTTATTTGCTGATTTCAACTTTTCCGTTCCTGTACTATGGCCGGTCAGGCTTTCTAAACGCAAGAGTTCGTGTTCACACATAGCTGAATATTTACCCTTGACACCCATGAGAGAGCACTGACGCCGTAGAAATTCAAATTGTTGAACACATAATGTACGCCTAAGCTATACTCGGCTCTTTCGTACTCTGCTTTTTCTCGCACAGCGCTATACACGCTTAGAAAATCATTTGTCGGTGGTCTGTACATGAGGAAATTCGTCTTCCGCTGCCATCATTGACGGTGTAGTTAAAGTAGCCAAGTTGAGTAAATTTGCTTTATTAGGCACATACATAGGGGAACGGAATCTGCACATGCGAGTGGTAGTTCGCACTTTCTTGGGGAGGCGCATTCGGCAACACCCAGTTTACAACCGAGAACAGTTCTTAGAATACTCGTTATTCAGAGAAAAAGGTGCGGGAATTTGAGCTCAATAGCCCTAGCAATACAAACAGAAAGCGAACTCGGCAGTTCAGCGCAGTTCCTTTGGACGTGCACGCAATGGTGGCCCCAGGATACAGGCGTGAGACTAATAGAAGCGACCCAGGCAGAAAACACTTTCCTGCTGAGTATTGAGGCTGTTGTGGAGGAAACCGGCAACGGGCGCGATGCCATCCCCGTTAAAAGCCCCCCTTTAATTTTAAATTTTTACGTAAACTATTCTGTTTAGATATGGATAACTGTGGTTGATTAGGGAGCGATTTGCACGAAGTCGCAGCGATGTCTTCCCTTGTTACGATTACGATAAAACCGTTATTTTCCGCGGGCCACTACGGGTCGGCGTCGGGGGCGGCCGTGGTTTACTTGACTAAACGTAGGTTGGAGGTGAGGAAGAATAGAACATTAGGTTGAGTGGGAAATAGTGGAGGAGGGGACAGGTGCGTAATTTTAATCAACCAGCTATTGTACTTCCGCATTTGCCAGGGAGATAGCCAACCCGCTGCCACAAAGTATAGCTACAGATCCAATCTAATCCAATCAAAATTGATGGGCAGTTGCGTACAGCGACAACGATTCGGCTTCCCCAGTCAAGATTAGTCCAATGTGGCGAGCACGCTGAAGCAACCATGGGCTAACCAATGGTCCACCTTGTGATGAGCATAGTCATTAGTCGCGTGGATTTTTCGTCGCGCCCACAAAACCCTGTTCCGTTCTTTACAGCGCCCAACTGCGTGCGCCTGGACGTCGTGGCCGGCTGTGCAGCAGCTGTGTCAGCACTCATGCTGGCCTTTGGGATCCTCGTGGTCGTCACGGTGTTGGGACGGCGACGTCGATCAGCCCCGCGCCACAAAAGCTGCACGATCCAACTTCCCGTGGCGTCCAAGAACAGTGAGCTTCTTTCTCGTTTGGTGTCGCTGGCGATGTTATTGCATGCAGTACGCTCTCGGGTGACATCCGCGGGTGCTCACTAGTGGCACGCGTACTGTATACAAGTTTTCATATCAACGCAGACTCCTTCGGCACCCCGTGCATGTAGAAGCAAATGCATCGATTCAAACAACATAAAAACAGCTTTGATGCGAAGGATAATGCATCCTTCATTGTGTACTCACTGCACGTCTAAGCATTGTTTGAATCGACGGTTCCAGAAACACTTGCGCCGAAAGATAAAACCCTGCAGAGCAGACGCCGCGGCATTCGATCTCCGACGCTCGCTTGAGTACGTCACTTTGCTGACTGCTGCTTCGCCGCCCGTGTATTATTTGAGTTGTTAGGGAAGCACAACTTCGCTCCAATAAACGTGTTTTCTTTCAAGACAACTGCGTCGTCTCTGGCTTCGTGACAATACATGCACGATATGAAGAGAATAATCAATTCAAATCCAGATCGAATATATGGTACAGCTTATATAAAACAATGGAGGATAAATCGCGCTGGGATGGAACGCCGGGGGGAATCGCTATGACTCTACGATAAACTTTATCGTATGTGTTCGAGAGAAATAAGTGGCAGTCATAGAACAGGAGCAGCCACTGCATTCGACGAGCGAACCGGCCGTCTTGTAGGTGGGGCAGCACGACGTTTTTGACTGCTCGCCTTTACGACTGCGGGTACACAAGTCCGGCTGAGTTGTGAGCGAAGGATTGGGGATGTGAAAAAGGGCAACCATTTTGCCAGGCGATGAGAAGTAACCGTAAACGGTGTTTATTAATGCGAGCGTCTCTCTTCCCCGCAGGCTCTTACGAGAGGCACAGCCGACGCGGATCCCAGCACTGCGGCGGACGCAGGGCCCTGTTCAGCGGAGTGGCTCAGACCTGCGGTCGTGCGAGCCCTCTGGGCGAATCGCGCGAAGACTTGCTCTCCGCTCACGAGAAAGACGGCAGCGCCAAGAACTTGGTTTTCGAGCCTCGACTGGAGTGAAGAAACAAACCCGCACCATTTTTGATGGCGTGCAGTGCTAGAAAGAAGCGTGGTGGGCGTTGAAACGAGCGTATATTGTGAGCGTCTTTGACGCATTGCAATACATGCCCTCGCTTCTGAAACGCCCACTATTGAGATATTTCTATGAGCAGAGCACTGAAATCTTCAGTTCGGTGAGGCATGCTGCCATCTACAGTGTGCACGTTCATTTCTATTCTATGTTATATGTTCTGGTGTTTGTCTATTTCACATATTTATTCTTCGTGTAACGTTGATTCTCTGCAGCGCTAAGGTGGACATTCACTTTTCAAGCATTGCAATAACAATGCGATACCTTATAATGACCGGAACTTATGGTGCAGCAGGACTGCACGCCTGCAGGTATTCATCTTGCTCAAAGTTCGTCAGGGTGCTCATATCGTGAAACAGCTTTCGTTTTCATGTTCCCCGCAGCAGCAAGTCTACCCCTTACAGAAGAGGCGATTGAGGCACGTAATATTGGAATGGGAATATTCCCTGATCTATACGTTTATTAGTTTAAATAAGCCTGTTATTCGTTCCATCCAAAAGCTTAAAGAGGCATACCCACCTAGTGGCGAAAGTTTGTTGTGGTATCTTCTCAAGTAAGACCCTCCTGTGACACCCATCGAGATATTTCCCAATCGTTCCAGGAACTACGTACATCAAAAAATCGGTAGCAGTAAAACCGGCTTCGAGGGGAGAAAAGAACACTACATCAGTGGTTTCTTTTGCGTAAGCCCTATTGCTGTCCGAAGCCTGAACTATTTGTTACTCTGCGTGTATTCGTGTTTTTCTGGATTTCTCTAAAGCCTTCGACCAGCTCTGCCACAGCACGATTTTTGAGAAACTTTGAGAATAAGGCATTCATGGGAAACCACTCCTTCTGCTAAAATATTTTTGGTGTCGTGAACAGTAAGTAAAAAATAATTTCATATGTGCATTTCAGTCAATCACCATTGGGGTCCCACAAGGCAGCATATTAGGGCCATTGTTATTTATGTTGTAGATATAAAATATACGTGTGACATTGTGTACACTGATGCAACGACTATACATTTCACTGGCAGCAATCTGCGGCGTTAAAATCCACCTGTTAAAAGAACACTACGGGACCTTAAATTATGGAGTAAAGTGATCTCCTGTCTTCTTGATACTAGCAACAAAAACGCGGTTCCGTTTCATACGCCGCAACTTGCTATTTCATTTGATGGTTGGTAATATTTGGATAACACTTCTATTGCGCTTGTGGATTGCCAAAAACCCTTGGAGTGCATTTCCTCAACAATATTTCATGGAATATTCACGCTTATTCCATTGTAAGCAATCTGAGTAAATGCGTTAGTCTAACCGCCAAAATGCGTTCTTTCGTTTCAGTGTCTATCAAACCATTAATTTATAACGCGCTATTTTTGCCGCATCTGACTGTGTTGATTTGGTGAGGGGAGCTACCACAAATAACCAACGTGAATAAACTTTATACGCTTCAGACAAAAAAAAGAATCAGGTACAATACAAAAGTTGAATACTCTGCGCCCACAGATGAACTGTTTACTCGTTTAAAATAGTGCCAGACTATACACGTTTTCCCTGTTTCTTGGCCCTTCGTTGCATACGATCGGTCTATAATAAGGATGAAAGTTCATAGTCCATTTCATCTGAAAAGAACTTTCCTTTCTTTTTATATTATTTGGGATGAGTGTATATTACTGGTGTACTCCTTTCTGCAGAAAAAATTTAGGTCGCCAAATTCCTCGCTACATTGTCCCACCTGTACTTAACTACTCGAAAGAAACATAGAGCCTATAACACAGTAGCATACATGCACTTAGGCGAGCTATGTTGTAGGTCGTGTGGTTTTAAGCGCTTTCTTACATAAGCGCTTCGTGTGAAAGCACTGTCGTCATGCTGCTTTCGATTAATATATTTTTCCTAGACCTGTAACATGTGTCCTTGGTTTATTTACTATTGGTCCCGGCATTGCAGGTCAATATCTCTATAATTTTCTACCAGCGCAATCGGGGTATATTTTTATATTCTTCTTGTACGATTTTTTCCTGTGGGTTTTTTGCAGGTCTTGAATTGTGTATGCAATGTACGAAACTTTATGTTCGTGGTCTTGTTGTGTGCCATGTAACAGTGGGGCTCGGGTCTTCGTACGTGACACCAAGTCGTTTTTTTTTTTCGTTTTCAGCCTTATCTGTGTAATTAAAAGAAATCAACTGAATTGAATTAACTTGATAATGCATTCCAAAACATTGTCGCTGTCGAAATGATCTCACGTTTTCCCACTAACGATGGTGCCCTCTAAGTGTCTTACTCCGCACTAGTACATAGGCCTGAAAAAAAAAACTAGCCGGTTGTATCAAGGTATATATTTTGTGCGTGCCAATAAACAATTCAATAACAAAGAAGTACCCTATATCGACATCGTGGGCCCAAACAATGTTGTAATGTTTTTGTGTGAATGGACATTTTGTGCAACCAATGAAGCCTTCTTATCCGTAAGACGACTGTGTTGCCGTCTGAAACATGACGTTTTTTTCCTGAATAACAGTTTCTAAAAAGTGTGGTAGCGAAAACATTAAACGCCTTTTTGACTGTCTACGTTCACGCCTTCAGTGGGCCCCTACAACCGGGTTGTGGTTCCAGAAAAGGGTTGGTCATGTGTTCTAGGGGTTGGGTCTTGATACCACTTATAATGTGAAAGTATAGGTGGCTTATGCAGCACACGAAAAAATTGGCTCCAATCCACGCTGTAAAGGTGGTTTTCATGCAAAGTTCAAACGACACCCACAACAATTGCCCATTCGACGCCACCTGGATTCACACACGTGGCTCTACAAAGAGCGAAAGCAGAGATTCTGCCAGCCGTTACCTGAGATTAGTGTCGGTGGCGTTCTGCACGAACGTGCGCCGACGAAAACAAAACGGGGAGGAACGTCTTTCGAAGGGTGAGCAGGAGGGCGGCGCACGCCCTAATGCGTCTTCTCTCTCACTGCATCCCCGTTACTCTTGTTTCATGTGTCGCCTCCAAAGCGTCTTCCCCTCCCCAGGCACTGAATGAATACCAGGCCCAAAACAACCGTCGTTAAAGCAGACGACAAAGCCGGCACGCCGACGCGCCTGCCGCTGTGAGCAGGCACCTGCGCGGGGAGCAATGGGTAACCATTCGCTGCACCACCTACACTGGGATGTGTGAGTGAACCCCCCCACCCACCCCCTCCGTCGCAGCCACCGCCGCCGCCGCCGCGTCGGGAGTTTCTTGTCTCGCAAGCCACGAAAGAACCCTTGGCTGGTAGAGGTGGAAAGCTTTGCTTTAATAACGCGGGTGTGAGCCGGCCTGACGTCCCGGGTCACTGCGACACATCATGGGGCCCAGAAGTTTGGTTACAAATATTTCTGAGCGACACTTCACAGCGGAGCTATAAATACAGGCAAGACAAAAGGTGGGGCTAATTGGTTACTTCAAGACACATCACAAACGAAACAAGGACGAATACGAGCAAACGAGCACACCGTACGTTCGCTAGAGTTCAACTGAAAGTTTTACTTTGCTGAAGGCAAACATAAAATGGTCGCACAAAAATAATTGCCCGCCCCAGATGCGCACAACCCAACACACTCCAAGCTATGTACCATGCAAGCTCCGTTGCAATAAGCACTGTGAGTAATGGAAGGCGTGCTCACACATTCGTCTGCTTCCGTGTAGATGTGGTATCCCTCGTTATTTTCCCGGCTGGTTCGGCCGCGTCCACATCCTAACGAACGTGCCGCATCACATACTGGGCCACACCCACACCGCTCACAATGTTAGGCCAGGTGGCCCCCCCGCCTCAAGCAAGGACAGCACTGTTCGGTGCTCCCCCACTCTGACATTTATAGACGCGCGGTCTGTCCTACATAGCAGTCACCATAGTGTGGTGCGGTAGATAACGCCTTCTTTGTAGGCGACAAACCTGCTGTTGGCATGTTTGTGGATGCCTGATTGGATTGGCTTCACGTCTACTTTGAGCACGATGAACGCGCGAAGGACGAAGGCGAAGGATGAAGGCTCGAGGCTGCAAGCAGGCAGTGCCAAAGCTTAGTCCGAAAGGTTAAAAGGGAAAATTCCAAGATTAAATTTTCTTCCTTATTTACGTGACTATCTTCGTTATTGTGTGTCTGTGTGTTCAAGAAGGAGGCGTGTTTAGGGTGGCATTTCGTTTTATGAACCGCGTTGTTATGGGGCCGAGTTAGAACCACGTCATGCGGCCGCTGCTTTATCAAAATTAGGAGATAAAGGGTTTCAAGAAAGTAGTGCATATGGTTGTCGTTTACCCTTCCATAGTCGTCCTAGGTGTCGTAAGGCATCTGTAACGTGCGCCGAAATTGCTAACACACGGGCGTTTTCGGTTCTCGCCTCCACCAGAAAAGCAGCCGCTGGAGCCCGGTGTGATGCAGAACGTTTATTAACCGTGTTCCTCTGCCGTGCCCCACACCTAATCCCACCTAAATGATACCAAACCCGAATACCAAGCACTTGACTCGAAATGATACCCTTACTGAAGAAAAGAAAGAATGCGTGCGATCGAGCCAAGAGGACATTTAACAGTAAAAATACCGGTTCTTGCAAACATTTCTGCACTGATGCAGCTCTAACCCAGCCGGACCACTCCTGAAATCCTGGTTCTACCAATTGCCTACATTGTGGAGCCTCTTCCAGCCATCGCTCGAAGAACCTCAAGAAGTGTCCCTAAGGAAAAGGTAGGGGGATTTGGGTGCATACGGGAAGCGGCGAGCTTGTGGCCCTAGTGAACGTAATCACGTGATTCAGACCCCATAATGCACGTGGGTCGCAGTACCGTTGAGGAGCGCGAACGCTCCTTTTTTACGCTCGTCCGATGCATTTTCTTGGGGCTTGGATTCAGAGAGAAGTACGTCAAGTTATTCCTTCTTCACCGCTACCAAATTCCCTTTATGTTTATCTCGCCTTCTGCGCTTTTCGCTCAACCAGGTTGACACTGATTGGCCACCGGAGAGGTCAAGGACATGCGGCCATGCTGGTGACTACGTCAGTCGTTTTCAAACAAAAAAGCATGCTGGTGATTCCCAGGCAGGTTCTGAATCCTTATTGAAAACAAGCGTGAGCAGGCGACAAATAAGAAGCGCGTCTACCTCCGTCAGGATGCTGGCCATTTCAGCCAAGTTCGTGAGCCACCGTCCCTTTTATCCGGCTAGTTAAATAATCTGTTAACAAAATGCTCTATTAACGAAAAGCCCTCTATTACCCAAATCCTTATCCACATGACGTATGTTTTTTTTTTCTTTTTTCGTATATACAGCTGGGATGTGGGAAAAAATTAAGAACCTCACACAAGCGCGTAAGCCTTGAAGGTAGCGAAGCTGCACCCAACCTTCACTATGATCACGAAGGTTTAGGTTGTGGGGATCCTGACGCCCAGGCCATTGCGCGATCACTGGGTTTGTGCCCTTGCGTGGCGCTTTTCCCCTCTCCCCTCCGATATTCCGGCTCGTCTTGGCGCCACTGTGTAGAGCCGAGCCGTCTCTCAAACTCTTGCGTGAGGTGAAGCCTGCAGAGACCGTTGCGGCGATAAAACACTGTCACGCAGCGGGCGCTCCGCCCTGGTAGCGGAGCTAACCTCACCTCATTGGTCCATTTGAACGAGGCCCGAACCCGACTCTCGCCGGGGACGCGAACGCGCGCCCTGCGCGGGGGTCCGTTCGGGGAGACGCTTCCAGGACGCCGAAGGCGTTGGCCGAAGGTGTGGGACGCTTTCTTTACCAGCCGGCTGCAACTATGTTGCGCCGGCGAAAGCCCACCAGCCCTTCCGGCTGCGGCCCGTGCCTAAGGCTGCTCCTGTCGCGTAAGACCGTACCTACCACTCGACGATCACGCCGTGCAGTACGCGCCTGTGAGCGAATGGGCCCCGTCTCCCTCGCTGCTGCGAGCCGATCTGGCCAGCACGGCGATGCGCGCGCGCACAACGTGCGCGCACCCCGGAATTTGCCCTGACAGAAGAGCCCACTGGCTCTGCGCCGACGAAATGTGCGCACTTGCGCGTGGCGCCCCATCGCCCCTTTCACCTAACGGGAAGTACGTACCTGTACTGTAAATTATGTAATTGGGACTGTAAAATATGTGACTAGAACGTTAGTATAAAATAAACGTCTTCCCCCCGTACCCTGGGCATATTCCTTTGTCGCCCCTTTCTCCACCTGCCCAACAGAGGCGGTGTTAAGTTGGCGTGACGGCGTTTCAGTATCGTGAGCGTGCTCAACTAGCTCGAACCCACGGTGGTTCCTCACAGTGTGCATGAATCTTGTGCAATACTTGGGTTATGTATATTGTGAGGTGGAGAGACCACAAGGTCCACAATTGCCTCCGATTTTCTTCTCCTTCGCTGCATGAGCTTCGTGAGCTTATTTCGTTTTTTGATGAAGTGATAATCATTGGACGCCACCCTGGAGGGGCGCACGCTATGACGTGCCTTTTTCGTTCCAAGGAAGTGTTGGAACGATTACGGCGAACGCTGGAGTCTTTCCCAGCTCTAAGCAACTGTTGCCACGATTACGGCGAACACTTCAGTTGTTTGGCCACTCTTAGCCAATCTCCCTAAGAGGGTATGCTTGGCTCGACAAACGCGCGCACACGAGCGCTTGGCATTTTCGGTCGCCACGAGGTCCGCGCTGACGTGTGCGCGCTCGATCGTTTTGCGCTAGGAACCTGCAACTACAACGGCCTTCCCGACTACCCACCGGCCGCCTCGCAGGTGTCTGGTCTGAACCCTTTAACTGAGTGGTTCGAGAGGAGGGCCCTAACGGTGGAGAAGAAACTGGACGGTCGTCTTTACGACCTTTTATGTCGATTGACACCTGAGCCCCCCATCCCCGCGACCATTTCGTAGAGCAGATATGTTAATAAATAAATAAATAAATAAATAAATAAATAAATAAATAAATAAATATCAGGTCTTCACTTCGTAGTGTGGGTTTTGGTATTTAGCGTAACTTACAAGTTGTATTGATTTTCCAGGATTACTTTTGTGTTTGTTTGCAGGGAGTTATTGTCGCCATTCAACAAAACCTTTATTATTAAATTAAATCTAGACGCCTTTATACGTTCGCAGCCGGGACAGGGCGATTACTAGTATACGCCGTAAGGTGTGGCCTTTGGAAATATCTTGTTGAGAAAGGGATACAGATGGAAAATTAAGAGGAAGCACTATCAATAGAGCACTCGGCAAGCACGACAGTTATGTTCAGTTCAGTGACCCTTTTTTCAAACTGGCGATGACTGGCGATGATCTATGGTTACTTACATCAAAGAGCTCTTCATCATGTTAACAGTAAGCTGCAAGGAACGAACGCAGGATGGAAGGTCTCTGTTATTGTTTCTTTTATTTTTTATTTAAACGTGAGGAAGTATTAAAACGCATCTACGAGCAGCAGGATATCATAGGTACTTATAAACGGAAATATCGTGAACGAATGAAACGCAATGCAAGGCATCGCCTTCTCACAACGGCTTCTTGTCAAGAAGGCGTTTTGAACGCTCGTCGTCTGCTCCGCCGCGGCTCTTGAGCAGACGACACACGCGCCACACGCGCCGACTTGCAGCGCCTCAGCGATTTCATAGCAGATGGTCGAGGTGTTTCAAAAAAAGAAATTCTATAAGTTAACGTTAGTAGACAAAAAAACTTTCCTTACATGCGGTGAGGGAATGTTATTATTACAAACATTTACTAGAAGCATTTTAACCCTTCGGGCGTCCGCA